>NC_088354.1:20880000-21187500 GCF_036884655.1 Musa acuminata AAA Group
TTTTAAAAAATTGGTAGCAGGTTGATTTTGTGTGCCATGAAGACAAGAGTCGAAGAAGTAGAATTGATAGGCTAGTTTTATAGAAGATACTAGTAATTTAGGGCACAGATATATTCAAAGAAAATATGGATAACAAAATCTTTGACTTGAGTTGAAGGATGGATAAATAAATATATAATTATACAAGAATAAGGTTGTGTACTCAGTGAGAAATCCGTTTCATAAGAGTTTCTAAAGAAAATTTTTAACCTAAGAAATCAAAAGTAAGCATCAAATTAGCATCCACCCAAATTCATGAATTCCTCATCCCATAGAAATGTATACATAGTTTTTGGTATAATCATTCCCATGAGATATATAGATAAGATGGATTGAAAGATATTAGGTCTAAAAAATTGGTCAAGGGGTTAGTGTTATAATAGTTATGATTCATGAGGTTGTTAATAATATTGAAAGAGGATAAGGAATCTATATTGATATACATGGGCCAGAAGACTATTGGAATATTACATATCTAGAGTCGTTCTAGATTGAAGTATTTCTACTATTTTGAACTATTTTTTAAATCCCAACTTGGAAGTGTCAAGTAGATGGTAAAGGTTTTTTCAAGGGATAAAAGCTTTCTTGGAATAGCTCTGTCAAGGATGAAATAGAAAGTATTTATTACTGGGAAGTTTAACCCAAAGGTTATGAGTTGTTTAGGAGTGAAAGGAGTATTTTAGCATAGATGGTAGTCTTGACTAGATTAATATTCATAGTTCCTAGGCCCCCCTCAAACTTGGGTCAAGTGATACAACTTCGATTAATGAGAAATAATTTGTTTTGATCATTGTTCTAAAAGAAATATCTAGAAAGTTTAAATTTAAGAAATATGATTGTGAGAGATCCAAGTGTTCATAAGAGTACGGAGAGGCATGACATTGACAATGGAGTTAATCATAATTGAATTGCCAACCCGAGAAAGCATGCTCTTATTCTAATTATTGAATGTGTTAAAGGAATTTCTAGATGAACTAGTTTGATAGCCTACCATGGTGGATATAGACACCAAGATAATTCAGTGGCTAAGTTCCCTCTTTTATTCCAAGGTGTTTGCGTATTTTATATTTGATACTAGGATTCCAAGAGGACAATAGATTTTCCTTTGTTAATTTGAAAATCCATGATGGAAGAATAGAGGTCAAAGGCTTTGATAAGATTTCAGTAGGACTTGTTATTAGCCTTGATTGAGAGGACATTGTTGATAAAGATGAGATGGGAAATTTAAAAGCTTTTGACTTTAAAAGAAGTTATTTTATTTCTTGAGTCGACTTTGTTCAGGATGTTAGAAAGATTATGTTGCAATAAAACAAATAGGAGGTGGGATGAAGGGTATCCCTGCTTGAACTAGTGTGAGAGGAAATTATTGATAATATAAAAGAAAATAGGCGAGGTGATGCATGAGTTAATATAGGAAATGAATTTGTAGGAAAAATTCATCTACTCAAGCGAGTTAGTAATAAAGTCTCATAAAAATATGTTAAAAGATTTGGCTAGATCCAGTTTATTCATAATTAAAAGGATTTGCCTTTGGAGTTGAATAGAGTTATTCATAATTAAACGGATTTGTCTTTGGAGTTGAATAGTGTGAGAAAGCTCATAGATGACATAAATGTTATCATGAATGGGCTTTCCAATAATAAAAGACGATTAGTTTTGGTTGATAATCATATTGAGGCAAGGTTTAATTTGATTAGTAAGGACTTCGAAGAGCAGTTCATAGAGGATATTACAAAAGGAGATGGGTCTATAGTCTATAATCTTGGTTGGATTGGTAATCTTATGGATGAACACTAGGTGAGTCTTGATCTAAGAACCAAGTATGTTGTTGTAGAATTAAAATTCATTAAAGACTATGAGATTAGAAAGCCCTAAGACATTCCAATAATATTGCATAATTCAAGTATGTAGCCATCAAATTCAAGGCTCTTTTCTATCTCCATTCCCATTAGAACTTTGTAGATTTCCTTCAAGGAGAAGGTTTTAGTAAGGCGGGGATGGGCATTACAAGGAGGGAGGGAAAGGAAGGCCAATTTATGGGGTGTTAAGGGTGATTGGTGTTGTGAAACATTAGATAGCATCCTATGCATAACAAAAAGTAAAAAATAGAAATTAGTTTTCTAAAATAATTTTATCGGATCGTCGTGCATTGAATAGGAGCATAAAACTCAAAGCGACAAAAACTACATAAGAGGTGTAAGATGTCCTTACATAGGGGAACTCATATATCTCCTTAGATCGCAAATCCTAGTCTATGGATGAAGGAGCTCTCCTAAACTTCTCTCTAGTGGTAATCCACACGATCGACACCGCAATGATGCACCTCCTCACATAGCACGTTCTTTCCTAGTGATCGTGCACCACCACACAATAACAAACAAGGAACGATCGGTCTCTCTTGTTGTCCTCTCATACCACAAAAGGGGCAATTGATTGGAGGAAGAAGGGGGGAGGAGATTGTTGAATCTCATATTTTGATGATGAAACTAATTGATTGTGTTTAAATGTTTAACTGCATTTTAAGTGATGCAGGTCTACTCGATCAGGATTAGACAGTTGACGCAGGAGGAATTGACGTTGTGCCGGAGGAGATCACGTTAGGGTAATGGACGGCAGAAGGCTTCGGACGTCGAGCATCGGGCCAAAGAGAGCGGAATTGCACCAAGGATATCGGGGTTGTGGAGGTCAACCGCCGATTGGGCAACAAGCCGCAAGAGAGGACGATGCGCCGAAGAATCAGACGAAGCACCAACCAATAACGTGTCGGGCAACAGAATGTCAATTCGCGTTGTAATAATTGTCTAGATCGGAGTAGAGTTTTAGCTTGTGTGTGCAGGATTAACTACGATAACGATGAAGACATAAAGCAAAACAAAGTGTTGGAGTCAAGCACAAAGGATTCATTGCGAGTTTGAGAGTTCGACGGAAGTCCGAAGGTTCGTCGGGAATGCTGCCGGAACTAGCCGAGAATGAGTAGGGAGCTTGCCGAAGGGTTTCTCGGAAGCTCGCCGGAAGGTTTGTTGGAAGTTCGCGGAGCTCACCGAGAAAGATCGGAGCTTGCCAAAGAAGATCGTTGGAACTCGTCAAGATCAAATCGTGAAGTCTAGGAGCTTGCCGGGATTCCGCAGAATGGTTTCCGAGAGTTTATCGGAAGATCGTCGGAAGTTTGCTAGAAGCTCGCCGGAAGAAGTCTTGACTTACGGACTTTGTAATAGCTTAAAAAAAATCTTTAAATTCGTAGTTAGCACATTAATTAGGGTTAGGATTAGGTGTTAATCCTATAACCCAAGTAGGGGCCAATTGGGCCCGAGTTCGGACTGGTTTAGGCCAAATTTGGAGCCCAACCAGTGAGCTGAATTGGCCTAGGCGGTGGCACCGCCCAGCACCCGAGACCTGGGCAGTGGCACCGCTTGACTGGGCGGTGGCACCGCCAGTCTACTGTTAGTGTCAGACACTAACAGGCGGTGGCACCGCCACTGACAGGCGGTGGCACCGCCGGCCTCGGAAACAAAAGAGAATTCAAATTTTGGAGCCCAAATTTGAATCCTCTTGAGGCCTATAAATACCCCTCAAATCTCAGCTGAGATTACAACCTTTTGAAAAGCAATAGTTTGAGTTAAGAGCCTTAGAATAGTCTTTGCAAGCCTTGTTTTTCATATTGCTTAAGTGTTCACCTCCTCCCATCTTGTTGAAAAGAATTGTAAGTGTGTGAACCACTTGTAAAGGTTGTAAGAGGGGTATTAGTCCTTCCCCTACAAGAAATTTGCTAGTGGAAGTTGGAAGCCTCTTCGAAGAAGGCTTCGCAAGTGGATGTAGGTCATTTTGACCGAACCACTTTAAAAGCTGCTGCGTTATCTGGTTTGCATCCTACTCTTGCCATTTACATACTACAAACTTCTCTACTTAGTTAGTATGCTTCCATACATTTCTAAGTTATCAAGCTTCTAAAATCAGTTTCCATTGATATTGCTTTTCATCGTACGAAAGATTTCTTCAAAACCGAAGTTTTAATCTGCTGCACTAATTCACCCCCCTCTTAGTGCCACTCCGATCCTAACAATTGGTATCAGAGCCACTGTTTTCTACTTTGGTTTAACACCCAAATAGAAATGACTCTTTACGGCTTTCAAGAGGGTCACTCTCTCATTCATCCTCCCTTTTTCAATGGGATGGACTACACTTATTGAAAAACTCGAATGAGAGTTTTCTTACTTTCTTTGGATTTGAATTTATGGCACATAGTCAAAAATGGATTTGAAATGTCTTCTCTTCCAATGAACCATTGGAATGATTTTGAAAAGAAGATGTTTTCTTTAAACGCAAAGGCTATGAATGCCTTATTTTGCGCTTTGGATAAAAATGAGTTCAATCGGATTTCTACATATGAAACGACTTTTGATATTTGGCGAACACTTGAAATCACGCACGAGGGAACTAGTAGAGTCAAATACTCGAAAGTTAACATTTTATTGCATGATTTTGAGCTTTTTCGAATGCAACCAAGCGAGACTATAGGCGACATGGACACCCGTTTCACGGATGTCGTCAATAATCTAAGAGTTCTTGGCAAATCTTTTTCGAATTTTGATCTCGTAAGCAAGATCTTAAGATCTCTTCCAAAAAGGTGGGATCCTAAAATAACCGCAATACAAGAAGCTAAAAACCTAAACAACTTACCACTTGAAGAACTAATTCGTTCGTTGATAACATACGAAATGGTGCACAATGCACATGATGAACATGATGAACAAAATTACCTTCCAAAGAACAGGAAGGATTTGGAACTCCGCACAAATGAATACCACTTGAGCGATGACTCAAGTGATGAGGACAATGATGAACTTGAACTTCGAACACTAAATCTTAATAAGTTTATTAAACAAAAATCTAAAATAAACAATGAACTTGAACGGAGAAAGAGGCCAAAGAAGAGGAAGGCAACCAAGGATGAATCAAGAACTTCCAAAGGTGAAACGGTGAATTGGGCTTTGACGGGCTTCGACTACAAGGTAAGTAACTCAACTCTCTTGAATTATTTTGAAATTACTTGAAGTGTTTCATGAGTGCTTAATTTAGTATAGGAAATAAAAAATTATTTTTCAAAAATTATATCATGTTTTTCTTTTTAGCATCTTTGAAAAATTAAAAATTTGATCATGAAAAGTATATTGCTAAGGTTTCATGCATGTTATGTTTTGAAATGTTGAATGATGTATGCAACATTAGGGATGATAATTATACGATATGTGATAGTGCTTAGGATTAATCCATGCATGTGTATCTTGATGATTTTACACTATTACATGCCTTAATAACATGTTAGAAATTATGTGTTTTAGATACAAAAATATCTATGATCATGAGCATTTTTAACTTCATGATTGTATTTGAAAATCTATAGCAAAACCATGTACGAATGCATGAAAGTGTTCAATTTTATTTTTGGATTTTCTTGATCCTAACAATTCATTTTTGAGAATCTATTGATCTTGATGGTTTTATGATGAAATTCATTTTTCGATCCTAAACGTTGATGCATGTTTTTATTTAACATAAATGAAAAAGAATGCTAACGTGAAATCAATCACTTAAAATGAAATACTTAAAAAAGAAAAAATATATTATTAATGAAATCATGAATCTACTTATGTTACGAATTTTGTGAACCATAAAAATAATTTTTGGTGATTTGAATTTGAATGAGTTTTATCCAAAATCATGATCTTGATTCCGTGATATTTACAAATTAAGATTTATTATGAATCAAGATTTTTTCATTAATCGATCTCCTAAGATTTTCTTTTGATTAATCAGAAGTAGGTTTTTTTCAAAAAGAAATCATGTCTTTTGGTATTCACATGTTCTAATCTTTCATGATATGATTTTTATGCAATTCCTTGTATTCATGAAATGTTTATCGCATCACCCAATAACTTTCTTCTTGATATTCCTTATGTGGTGATATAAAATTATGCATGAAATACTCTTGATATTATTTTGATGCATACAAATGAAAAGTTATGATTATGAATGGTAGGATGAAATTTGACAAGTTAATAGCATCATGATTTGAAACATTTATGATTTGAAATTATGCATGCAATTGCTTTTTATTGTGATGATATATTCATATAATGTGTATCATGAATACTTTATTATCATACATGAAAATAGTGATAAATATTTTGAAAATAAATGTTTGTATCATGTTAGATGATTTTACATTTTGTGTATGATGAGTTATAGTGATGATTGAAACAATGATTGAAATAATATGCTTGATGATTTATTTTACGAAATTTACCATTTCATGATATTTTGTGAATCTCGAAATTGATTTTGATGACTTGATTATGAGTTTCAAGTTAACTATTTGATTTGAATGAGTTTTATCTAAATAATAATCTTGATCTTGCAAAATTGGAATCACAAATAATATCTTTTAGTATTCATGAATTGATACTTACAATATGAAAGTATCGGTATTAATGACTTGAATTTGATTGAAACATTACACGCTTAAATTAATCATTCTCCTATGTTTCAAAAATTCTTTAAATGCCTTATGTGATGATTGAAAATTAATTTTCTTTATGATGAATCATGAATCATGACTTGATCTATGATATTGATATATTTTAATCATGATCCTTGGTTGTATAATTCTTTTGCTCTATTAAAAAGATTTGTCGAATGAATCATGTCCTTCTTGAATTTTCTTGATATCATGACATGATTTTGTAATATGGCTTGTATAATGATTAAAATTCTTTAGCCATTGATTTCTCCCTTCTTTTTGATAATGATAAAGGGAGAGTTAGTTTACTAGCCTGCATATTTCAAAGGAAGGAAAATTTGCTAGCTCGATCATTTCATTGAAAGAACTTAAAGAAGCAAAAAATGTAAAACTTAGAAAACTTGCAAGATAATTGCTCTTACCATGCTTTGTATAAAAAATAGGTTGATATCCTTAAAAGCATCGCATTAAATTTTTTAGTGTATTGCAATGTATCACATGTATCACAAATTGAAAATTTGAGACTATTATCATATCATGTTTAACAATTGATATCTTTCATTGATATGATAAATTATCAATCTCATGATGTATCGCATAATGATATCATGATTTGCGATTGTATCATGTGATCCTTGGTGAATTTTCACATTAATATCCTTCATGAAATGATTTCTTTGCATTATTGTCTTGTATGCATCATGTGATGATTGAAATATTGATTGATGTAAAGTTGATGTAAAAGTCTAAATCATTGGTTCCTCTCCTTCTTTTTGATATTGACAAAGGGGGAGAAAGTTATTGCTAGCTTGCACACTTAGAACGAAGAATTTGCTAGCTCGATAATTGTAATGAAGAAATTTGCTATATCAAACATCATAAATATTGTTCCTTGCAAAGAAAAGCAAAGTGCAATCTTGCACAAAAATTCAAGTGTTGAATTGCCATGATTGAACTTAAGAATCTTGCTATACTTTTGTGCTTATATGTTGTGATGAAAATCTAGCTTTATGTTGCAAAAACTTGCATATCTTTTAAAATAGCTAGAGCTACTTCTCCTTTTTGTTGATGACATAGGGGGAGAAGTATATTGATGACTTCATGCATTGAATTGAATATTTTATATATTTGCATGATGGTTTAAATGTTTTTCATAACATGTGATGAATGTTACTTGGATTTGGGATAATCCAAGTATTCTATCAATGACATTTTGATAGGGAGAGTTTGGTTAAACTCCGGGGAGTTAAGGTTAACTCCGTTAGTTATCAATTAGTTGTCATCATAAAAAAGGGAGAGATTGTTGAATCTCAGATTTTGATGATAAAACTAATTGATTGTGTTTAAATGTTTAACTGCATTTTGAGTGATGCAGGTCTACTCGATCAGGATTAGACAGTTGACGCAGGAGAAATTGACGTTGCGTCGGAGGAGATCACGTCAGGGTATTGGACGGCAGAAGGCTTCGGACATCGGGCCAAAGAGAGCGGAATTGAGCCAAGTATATCGGGGTTGTGGAGGTCAACCGCCGATTGGGCAACAAGCCGCAAGAGAGGACGATGCGCTGAGGAATCGGACGAAGCGCCAACCAATAACGTGTTGGGCAACAGAATGTCAATTCGCGTTGTAATCATTGTCTAGATCGGAGTAGAGTTTTAGCTTGTGTGTGCAGGATTAACTACGATAACGATGAAGACATAAAGCAAAACAAAGTGTCGGAGTCAAGCACAAAGGATTCATTGCGAGTTTGAGAGTTCGACGGAAGTCCGAAGGTTCGTCGGGAATGCTGCCGGAACTAGCCGAGAATGAGTAGGGAGCTTGCCGAAGGGTTTTTCGGAAGCTCGCCGGAAGGTTTGTTGGAAGTTCACGGAGCTCACCGAGAAAGATTGGAGCTTGCCGAAGAAGATCGTTGGAACTCGTCAAGATCAAATCGTGAAATCTAGGAGCTTGCTAGGAGTCCATAGAATGGTTTCCGAGAGTTTATCGGAAGATCGTCGGAAGTTCGCCGGAAGCTCGCCGGAAGAAGTCTTGACTTACGAACTTTGTAATATCTTAAAAAAATATCTTTAAATTCATTGTTAACACATTAATTAGGGTTAGGATTAGGTGTTAATCCTATAACCCAAGTAGGGGCCAATTGGGCCCTAGTTCGGACTGGTTTGGGCCAAGTTTGGAGCCCAACCAGTGAGTTGAATTGGCCTAGGCGGTGGCACTGCCCAGCACCCGAGAATTGGGCGGTGGCACCGCTTGACTGGGCGGTGGCACCACCAGTCTATTGTTAGTGTCAGACACTGACAGGCGGTGGCACCGCCGGCCTCGGAAACCAAAGAGAATTCAAATTTTGGAGCCTAAATTTGAATCCTCTTGAGGCCTATAAATACCCCTCAAATCTCAGATGAGATTACAACCTTTTGAAAAGCAATAGTTTGAGTTAAGAGCCTTAGAATAGACTTTGCAAGCCTTGTTTTTCATATTGCTTAAGTGTTCACCTCCTCCCATCTTGTTGAAAAGAATTGTAAGAGTGTGAACCACTTGTAAAGGTTGTAAGAGGGGTATTAGTCCTTCCCCTACAAGAAATTTGCTAGTGGAAGTTGGAAGCCTCTTCGAAGAAGGCTTCGCAAGTGGATGTAGGTCATTTTGACCGAACCACTTTAAAAGCTGCTGCGTTATCTTGTTTGCATCCTACTTTTGCTATTTACATACTGCAAACTTCTCTACTTAGTTACTATGCTTCCATATATTTCTAAGTTATCAAGCTTCTAAAATCGGTTTCCATTGATATTGCTTTTCATCGTACGAAAGATTTCTTCAAAACCGAAGTTTTAATCTGTTGCACTAATTCACCCCCCCCTCTTAGTGCCGCTCCGATCCTAACAGAGTTGAGAAAGGTGGTAGCTACAAGGGTCTAGCCTATGACCCTTTTAGTCCCAACTCCTATTTATAGAGAGCCTCATTTAACTAATCCTAATGGATCATGCCTTAATGGGTATTGGTTTGCCATCCAATTACCTTTAGTTTAATATATATTGAATCCCTATCCAATAACCATTTTAAGGTCTATTGGGTTTGATCCAATGGATCTATTAAACCAAGGGCTTGTTTGATACTATTATCCAGTCATCTATTCATCGCATTATCCACCATATGTGTGTAACCCTCTAGACCTAATATCAAATTGGTAGTGAGTTGCACACATCAAAACTCATTCTGACTCAAAACTCTTTTTGACTCAGTGAATTATTATCCACATAATAATTCATTCAACTTATCGACTATGGATGTACTTGGCCACTACACCATAGTCCCGAAACGATATGGGAGAATCTAATTCATTGGACCTATTTGTCCTCAATTACTGTGTATCTATAGTTCGTCATCCATCTAATATCCTAAGGATCATATATCAGGCATGATGTTGTCAGGCCTATACAGAATCCATTTGAGTCTCACACTAATAAGATTCTTTGGAGAACTTCTCTCTCAATCCAAATCTTACGTATATCGGATTCATCATAATTTGACTGAACTTGGTAAGGGATTTGTTTGAGTGAGAACATCTGAGATATTCCTATCATAATACCGAGAGTGAATGATCCTTTATTAATACTCAATTATCTTCATAAGGTTTGTTTAATCTCAGATTTTGATGATGAAATCAATTGGTAAATTATTGATCTAATACATATGTTGAGATAAGTGTTACAGGATTAACTACGATAGCAATAAAGGCATAAAGCAAGATGTTGGGCTAGAGTCAAATATCGGACGATACATCGAAGATTTGAACTATGTGCTGGAAGTTTGCCGGAAGCTCGCCGAGAAGTTCACTAGAAGAACAATTGACATATCAGACTAAAATTGCTTAGTTAAATATCTTAATTATTGTAGTTAGACCGTAAGTTGAGTTAGGATTGGGAGGTAATCCCACTAACTCAATTAGGGGCTAACTAAGCCTTTAACAAGGCTAAATTAGGCCAGTTGAACAGCCCATTCAACACTTGAAGTCACGGCTGGCGGTGACACCTCTAGGAACTCAGTCTCTCAGGTGGTTTGGGCAGTGATACTGCCCAGACTGGGCAGTGGTACCACCAGCAGTTAATGCTATCAGGTGGTGGTATCGTTGGAGCTCGGTCTCTGAGCTCTGTCAAGCAGTCGTACCGCCCAGTGTCAGTCTGTAGGCGGTGATATTGCTAGTACCCCAAAAATCCAAGATGAGACACTTTTTGGCTCCAATTTTGAAGCTATTATGACCTATAAATACCCCACCCTTTTCTACATTAAAGGGTATGAAAGTGTGAACAATATCTTGAAGTCTTGGGGTGTTAAAAGTATTGTAAAAGTGCTAAGAGTCCTCCTCCTCCCTTTCTAAGTCTTGTGATCATTCAAGAGAGGTGTGAGGCTTGTAATGATTGCCTCCTAAACCTGTGAAAAGGATAAAGTGCTGTAAAAAGGTTGGTTGGTCTTCACCCATTGAAAGAAGACTATTAGTGGATACCGGTGACCTCGATAGAGGAGGAATCAGAAGTGGATATTGGTCACAACGACCGAACCACTATAAATTTTAGTGTGCTCATTTCCATTCTGCTTTTTATTACTGTTATTACTTTCTAAGTTAATTTTTAGTTTATTTACTCTAAAGTCATGCACTTTTCGAGATTGGTTTTCAACGAATGAATATCTTATAAAATCGATGATTTTTTCGCTTTACTAATTCACCCCTCCTCTTAGAGTCGCTCTTGATCCTGATAATTTGTATCAGAGCAAAGTCACTCTCATTTTGATTTAAAATCCAATAGAGATGACATTTGCAAGCAACCAAGAGTGTCACTCAATTACACATCCATCCATATTCAATGGAATGGACTACACATATTGAAAGACTAGAATGAAAATTTTTCTAATTTCTATGGATTTTAAGTTATGGAACATTGTGAAAAATGACTTTCAAAAGTCTTCTCTTCCAATAAACGATTGGAATTAGTTGGAGAAAAAGACTTTCACTTTAAACGCCAAGGCTATGAATGCCTTGTTTTGTGCTTAAGATAAAAACGAGTTCAATCAAGTGTCTATTTATGAAACGACTTTCAATATTTGGCACATACTCAAAATCACTCATGAAGACACTAGTAGAGTAAAGGAGTCTAAGATAAATCTTTTAGTTCATACTTATGAATTGTTTTGGATGAAACCAAGCGAAACTATTATTGATATATACATCTGTTTTACGGATGTCGTCAATAGTTTAAAAGATCTTGGTAAATATTTTTCAAACTTTGAACTTGTTAATAAAATATTGAGATTCTTTCCAACGAATTTAGACCCTAACGTAACTGCTATTCAAGAAGCAAAAGATTTGAATAACTTTCCAATCGAAGAACCTATCGGGTCCTTGATGACTTACAAAATGTCATACAATGCACATGAAGAAAATGAGAATAATCTTCTAAAGAACATGAAGGATTTAAAATTTTGAACTTAAGAAGATCACTTGAAAGAAAACTCAAGTAACGATGATGATGATGATGACGACTTGGCACTTTTAACAAGAAAATTCAAAAAATTCATAAGAAGAAACAAAACTAAAAATAAAAATAAACTAAAAAAGGACCAAACCATTTGCTATGAATGCAAGAAGCTGAGACACTTCAAAAGTGAATGTCTCCTCCAAGTGAAGAGGAAGCAACCAAAAAAGAAGAAAGCACTTAAAGCAACTTGGGATGACTCAAGTGCATCCGAAAAAGAGGAGCCAACCAACAAAGAGCAAGTTGCTAACTATGCATTGATGACATATCTCGATGAGGTAAGTAACTCGATTGAAGCTCAATTATCTTTTGATAAATTATTAAATGCTTTTTATGATTTATTTGATGAATATAAATTAGTTAGTAAAAAGTATAAACTATTGAAAAAAGAGCATGCTTCTCTTGTTAGTGATTTTGATAGATTAAAAATTAAGCATGATGATAGATTAGCTCCTTGCACAAAATGTGATGAATTAAAAATACTTAAAAAGGAGAATTTGCAACTACATGAAACCTTAGAAAAATTTGAAATAGGTAACAAATCCTTAAACATATTCCTTGTAAGTAAGAATCATGTTCATAGAAGAGATGGAATCAGCTTTGTGAGTAACACTCATAAAAATCCAACTATCTTTGTTAAAGGTCCAACTTTGCATGTTTCATCCCGAAACAAATGTAACTTTTGTTACAAATTTGGACATGTTGCTTATAAATATCCGTTTAAGAGATATAGTTTACACAAATTGATTTAGGTTCCTAAAGGGACCATAAAGAACTCCATGCAAAATGATAAGTTAAGTCGATCGATTTTTGAGGCGCCCAAGGTCAAATGGGTACCTAAAAATCATCTTTTTTTGTAGAAATATTTACCACCATAAGCTATAAGCAATAGATGATACCTTGATAGTAGATGCTCAAGGCACATGACTGGAGATCCATCTCAATTCTATAAGCTCACTAGCCTAGACGAAGAGTATGTCACCTTCGGAGACAACAACAAAGGTAAAATCATTGGCAAGGGAACCATAGGTAATAAATCTAACTTTTTGATTAAAGATGTGTTTTTGGTTGATAACTTAAAGAATAATCTTTTAAGCATTAGTTAATTATATGATAAAGGATACGTCACTAGATTTGAATCCAATGCTTCCATTATTGAATAGCCACACAAACACACCATAGCCCTAAAATAAAATAATATATACACTATTGACATTGATGATTTTTGTAATGAAATATGTTTTTCAGTTTTAAATGATGATGCTTGGCTTTGGTATAGGAGATTAGGTCATGCTAGCATGAAACTAATCTCTCAAATCTCATCTAAAGAACTTGTAAGAGGTATTCCTAACATTAAGTTTGTTAAAAATAATGTATGTGATGCATGTTAACTAGGAAAATAAATAAAAGTTAGTTTCAAACCAAAGAATCAAATAAGCACCTCTAGACTATTGCAATTGATCCATATGGATTTGTTTGGACCAATAGATATATCAAGCCTAGGAGGTAGCAAATACGCCTTGGTAATTATAGACGATTATGGTAGATACACTTAGACGTACTTCTTGACACACAAAAGTGATTGCTTTAGGTATTTTTCTAAGTTTTGTAAACTTGTTCAAAATGAAAAAGGCTTTATGATTTCATCAATTTAGAGTGATCACGGTAGCGAATTCCAAAACTGTGATTTCTAAAATTTTTATGAATCTAATGGATACAACTATAATTTCTCTACTTTGAGAAATCCTCAACAAAATGGAGTAGTCAAAAGAAAAAATAGAAATTTACAAGAAATGACAAGTACCATGTTGAACGAACATAGTCTACCTAAATATTTTTGGGCCTAAGCCGTTAATACAACATACTATGTCATGAATATGATTATAGTAAGACCTTTACTTTCCAAAACTCCCTATGAATTGTGGAACGAAAAAAATCCCAATGTTTCATACTTAAAAAGTTTTCATTTGTAAATGTTTTATCTTGAATAAAAATAATGCCTTAGGAAAGTTTAATGCAAAACCGATGAAGGCATTTTTCTTGGTTATTCTTCTATTTCAAAAATCTTTCGTGTCTTTAATAAAAGAACCTAGGTCATAGAAGAGTTTATTCATGTTGTCTTTAATAAAGTCTCCGAATTTAAGAAAAATAAGTTTGATGATGATCTTAATTTTGATGCTTTAAATTTAAATGAACCCTCTCCTCCAACTAGCAACTTGGATACATCTTTTTTCGAAACATCCTTATCCAAAGAATGGAAGTATATAGTTACTCATCTTAAGGAGTTAATCCTAGGAGACACATCAAAAGGGGTACAAACCCGTTCTTCTCTTAAAAATTTTTGTGCCAACGCCACTTTTCTTTCTCAAATTGAACCTAAATGTATTGACGAGGCCTTGAAAGATGATTCATGGGTTATCGCAATGCAATAAGAGTTGAACCAATTTAAGAGAAATGAGGTGTGGGAGCTTGTTCAAAAACCTAGTGACCATTTAGTTATTGGTACTAAATGGGTCTTTAGAAACAAGCAAGATAAATTTGGTATTGTGGTTAGAAACAAGGCTAGATTAGTAGCCAAGGGTTTCAACCAAGAAGAATGTATTGATTATGAAAAAACCTTCTCTCCCATGGCAAGATTAAATACTATAAGAATACTCCTTACCTATGCTAGTAATAATAATTTTAAGTAATTTCAAAAGGATGTCAAAAGTGTTTTTTGTAATGGCTTTATTTCCGAAGAAGTTTATGTTGAACAACCTCCCGGATTTGAGAATGATAATTTTTTGAATCATGTGTTTAAATTTACTAAAACTCTCTATGGATTAAAATTAGCCCCAAGGGCTTGGTATAAGAGACTTAGCTCCTTTCTCATCCAAAATAATTTATCTAAAAGTAAGGTCGATACTACATTGTTTATTAAAAATTTTAAAAATAATTTTCTTATTATTCAAATTTATATTGATGATATTATTATTGGTTCTACAAATGAATTCTTATGCGAATCGTTTACCAAGAGTATCAGTCAAGAGTTTAAAATGAGCTTATTGAGGAATTAACTTTTTTTTTAGGATTACAAACCTACGATTCCCTACTCTTTGATTCTCTTCAACATACCCTTAAATTTCCAACCATTAAATCTAGAAATGTTCATAAAGGTAAATATTTAGATCTAGAGGAATTGAGTAATCTGGAACTAATTCAATGATTTGCTAACTTAGATATCCTCCCAATTTTTCAAATAAGTGAACATATTTATCCTAAATATGTTAGGCTGTTTTATAACAATTTACATGTGGATGAATACGATAGGGTATCCACTTATCTTTTAGAACATCACATACCCATTACGGATAACGTAATTTGCAACCTCATAGGAATTGCTAAGAGGTTGTTACTTTAGAGGATAATGAGACGAAGAATCAGTTGAGACTACTTATTCTGAAGCTTTAGGTACTATCTTTAGTAATCCAAACTTGTCTATCCTTCCAAAAAGTTATGAACATTTACTACTTTACAACACCAAATTGCTTCATCATATCTTGATAAGTAGTATTCTTCCAAAACAATATCATCATGATGAAGTTAGCCAAATGGAATTAGGAATGATATATTAGATTATGAAAGGACAAGACAACTATTTTGGTTACCTGATACAATAAAAAATAATTAAACTATTAAAAAAAGATATGATGCTTCCATATGGTGGCTTGATCACTAGATTAATCCATGCACATGACATAGTCATTGCACCTGACGAAGAAATCTTGCAACTAGATTATCACGCCCCCTGAATTTAATCCTCATTCGGGAGGTGTGAACCTAACTTAAAATTGATAATATTAGAATTCAACAAACATTCCAGGATCCAAACACACATTTGAGGATACTAAGAAAATATTCAAGTCATAATTCACCTTTATAATCCACAATTCACAAAACCTGTGTAGTTTATAATCATACATCATATCACTTAATGATTCATAAAATCTAAAGCCTACTCAACTAAACCATAGCCACATTATAAATCCATAGTTATGGGAATCTATACAATCACAAAACCAACATGTACCACATGTTTATATCATTACATAATTTTAACTTAACATTCCCAAAATCCTGACATGAGAGGTACTTTTTAAACATTTACAAAACTCATAAGTTCATATTTACCATAAACATTCTATTAGATACCAAGTACACTTATATAACAAAAACATATCATCCAATAAGGGTTTGCCTAAAGTCTTTTAGCTTTCCACTACCTTAGCCTAATTTAAACATTTTAGCAAGCGACAAGATATCCTGAAAAAAATTATTAGCAACGGAGTGAACACATTGAGCTCAATAAGTGACTAACATATCCGTGGTAAAGAGGATAGTTTCGAACAAATAAGTTTTAAAATACAAGTCAGAGATACAAGAGTTAGAAAATAGCCACTCGACAAATACTGAATTATAATATTGTATCGTTCGAAGCATGTTTTGTTCAAACAATGGAGTAAGGGCTAATTGGAGCATGATAATGGTAGATGAAATATTTTGAAATATATCAATGGCAGATGAAATGCTTCAGAATATATCAATGGCATATGAAGCATTTTAGAGTATATCAATGGCATAGGAAGCATTTCGGAGCATATCAATAACAAATGAAATATTTCGAAGTATATAGCATTTTGGAACATATCAAAGAACAAAACAT
Organism: Musa acuminata AAA Group; assembly: GCF_036884655.1. Lineage (NCBI taxonomy): Eukaryota > Viridiplantae > Streptophyta > Magnoliopsida > Zingiberales > Musaceae > Musa > Musa acuminata. The sequence goes on from NC_088354.1 coordinate 20,896,781, forward strand.
GAACAGAAACACAAATGTCATATGACGTTGTATTCATTCTATTTTTATACATAGAAACATAGTCAAAGCTTTGAATATCATGTCAAACACATAGAAGAGAAGTGTGATCCCAAACATAATCTCCCATGTTTGGGAGCGTCATCCATCCACATCTAGATGAAGCCAGAGAGGGCTGGTAGAGCATTGTGGGCTCTAAGCAGATACCCTTTACCATTTCTGGCAAAGGTCCAAATAATTCCTTTACCATTTCTAGCAAAGGTCTAAATAATCCAACAAATACCATAGTACAAAAGGGTATTATGAATAATAAATTGGGAAATATTGGAAACACATGTGGAACAACAGAATGCATGTGCCTATAACGAAACATTGCAATACAAACATGAACTTTACATAATAAAATCAGGTATATAAATAATTGAAGGACAAGAGTATATAGGAATTTAAAGCAATAATGTAAAGCTTAATTGAAGTAAGGGTTTTTTTTACTAAAATCAATTTCCAAAGAGAAGAAACAAGAAGAGGTGAAATCTACGAAAGCTCAATTCTAGCAAAATTTGAGAGGCACATTATATGAATTATTTTGATAACCAATTATACTCCAATTTATACAAAATAGGTATCATGCAAAAGATATATCTGTCTAGTTTTAAGAAAAATAAGGTTTGCATGAATTTGAGTTTACAACAGGGAGCTACAAATAATTTAGAAGTGAAAGATCTAAAAACATCAACTCTATTTTACTGAATCCACAAGGTCGAAGAAAATAGATATTTTTAGTTTGCATTTGTGTTCCAAAAATTTCAAATCGGTAAGCTCAAAAAAAGTTTTGAGTTTAGGTTCTAATAAATTATACTTTACATGAATCGGAGTTCCCAACAGAAAGTTACAAGCAGTTAAGTAACAAAAGGTCAGAAATTACAGTCCCTATTTTATAGAATCTGTAGGGTTAGTGGGAATAGAAGTCTATGTAGGCATTTAAACTCCAAATTATTCAGTCTATATATTAAAATAAAGGTCTTTGAGTATACTTTCAAATGGATTAGGCTTTGCCTAAATCAGAGTTTAGTATTAAAAGTTAGGTCCGAAACAATGCATAGATGTCAAATTACTGAAAAATTACAAACTCATGGCTTTGTATCAAAACGAAAGAAATGTTTGGTGCTAAGCCAAAATCTTTCAAATTATGTAGAATTAAAATAAAAGCAGAGATTAGAATTTCTATCGGATGGGGTTAGAACACTTGTCTTGGAAGAGTTTGATTCCTAAATGTGGGGAGTTGATGTAAAACCTCAAGCAAAGCTTCTTCTTCTTCTTCTTCTTCTTCTTCTTCTTCTTCTTCTTCTCTTCTCTTTTCAAACCCACACTAGCTGTCGCTCTTAAGTTTTCTTTTAATCTCTCATCTAATTACTTAGGTTTGACTAACAAAAGGGTTACAAGGTGGCAAATATGCATGAAAGAGGCTTAGGTGTCATATCCATAGAACAAACTTAGGTGGCACCATTAGGTTAGCTAGTGACACATGTCCACTATTTTTTTTTCTTGAACTTAAATTTGATTCTTTCCTAAATTATATCAAATTTCTAATATTCATATTTCGATCCCTAGCCATAAACTTCTAATATAAAATTATTTAATATAAAAGAATTATTAGCTAATCCTCATATTTACAAACAAGCATCTATAAAATTTTCAAAAATGGGAGATGTTACACTCATTTAGTCTAAATTTATCATACCTCTTTCAACGAAAGATAAGATCAAAATTTTACACCTAGATTGAGGCCATCAACATCATTGAGTCTTCTGTAGTGACTTCTCTTTTCAAATCCAAATGTCTTGACCCTCTTGTTGTCACTTTTTGATTTATTTTAAATCATATTTTTATTATTTTCCGCCAGTGCTCAGCCTCTACTTCTAATACAAAGGTGGCAAAAGAAATCTTTTGATCGTTAGAAGAATTTCGTACATCAAATATCTTCTTCATTCACATTGCCCATTATTTTGCTACTATTCTACCACTAATGAATTAGGTTCACCACGCTTCTGTCGCGCCACTCTAATTTAATATTTCTGATCAACCCTTTCATCCCCATTAATTAATAAGAAACAGATGAAGTATGAGGACCAAATGTCCTCGTCATCCTAGATTCCTAAAGGACATCAAAGAAAATTTTTACTAATCACTATAGTTTACTAGACCTCAATATATTGTGCATATCAAACATATCAAATATCTCGATGATCCTCAAACTATGCTCTGCTACTATCTCTGTCACGACCCCTGAATTTAATCCTCATTCAGGAGGTATGAACCTAACTCAAAATTGATAATATTAGAATTCAACAAACATTCCACTATCCAAACACATATTTGAGGATTCTAAGAAAACATTCAAGTCAGAATTCATCTCTACACTCCACAATTCACAAAACCAGTGTAGTTTATAATCATACATTATATCACTTAATGATTCATAAAATCCAAAGCCTACTCAACTAAACCATAGCCACATCATAAATCCATAGTTGTGGGAATCTATACAATCACAAAATCAACATGTACCATATGTTTATATCATTACACAATTTTAACTTAACATTCCTAAAATCCTAACATGAGAGATACTTTTTAAATATTTACAAAACTCATAAGTTCATATTTACCATAAACATTTTATTAGATACTAAGTACACTTATACAATAAAAACAAATCATCTAATAAGGGTTTACCCAAAGTCTTCTAGCTTTCCACTGTCCTAGTCTAATTTAAATATTTTAGCAAGCGACAAGCTATCCTAAAAAAAATTATTAGCAATGGAGTGAGCACATAGAGCACAGCAAGTGACTAACATATCTGTGGCAAAGAGGACAATTTCGAACAAATAAGATTTCAAAATATAATTCAGAGATACAAGAGTTAGAAATTAGCCACTCGTCGAATACAAAATTACAATGTTGTATCGTTTGAAGTATGTTTTGTTTATAACAATGGAGTAAGGGCTAATTGGAGCATAACAATGGTAGATGAAATATTTTGAAACATATCAATGATGGATGAAATGCTTCGGAACATATCAATGACATATGAAGCATTTTAGAGTATATCAATGGCATAGGAAGCATTTCGGAGCATATCAATAATAAATGAAGTATTTCGGAGTATATATCATTTTGGAACATATCAAAGAATAAAACATGAATATAAGCTCAAATGTCACATGACGTTACATTCATTTTATTCTTATCCAAAGCATGCATAGAAACACAACCAAAGCTTTGGATATCATATCAAATACATAGAAGATGAAGTGGGATCCCAAACATAATCTCCCACATTTGGGAGCGTCATCCATCCATGTCTGGATGATGCCAGAGGGGGCCGACAAAGCATCGCGGGTTCTAAGCATATTCCCTTTACCATTTCTGGCAAAGTTCCAAATAATCCTTTTACCATTTCTAGTAATAGTTCAAATAATCCCATAAATGCCAGAGTATAAAAGGGTATTGTGATCAATAAATTGGGAAATATCGGAAACACATGCGGAACAACGGAATGCATGTGCCTATAACGAAATATTACGATATAAACATGAACTTTATATAATAAAATCAGGTATATAAATAATTGAAGGTTAAGAGTATATAAGAATTTAAAGTTGTAATGTAAAGCTCAACTGAAGTAAGGGTTTATTTGCTAAAATCGATTTTCAAAGAGAAGAAACAAGAAGAGGCAAAATCGTTGAAGGCTTGATTTTGGCAGAATTTGAGAGGAACATTGTATGAATTATTTGGATAACTAATTATACTCCAATTTATACAAAACATTATCATTCGAAAGATGTGTCTATCTAATTTTAGGAAAAATAAGCTTTGCATGAATTTGAGTTTACAATAGGGAGTTACAAATAATTTAGAAGTGAAAGGTCTAAAAACATTAGCTCTGTTTTACTAAATCCATAGGGTCGAAGAAAACATATGTTTTTAGTTTGTATTTGTATTCCAAAAATTTTAAATTAGATAATCAGAAATATTTTGAGTCTAGTTTCCAGTAAATTATACTTTACATGAATCTGAGTTCCCAGCAGAAAGTTACAAGTAATTAAGCAACAAAAGGTCAGAAATTACAGTCCCTATTTTGCAGAATCTATATGGTTAGTTGGAATAGAAGTCTGAGTAGGTATTTAAACTGCAAATCATTTAGTTCAGTATCAAAATAAAGGTCTTTGAGTATACTTTCAAATGGATTAGGCTTTGCCTAAATCAGAGTTTAGTACTAACAGTTAGGTCCGAAACAATGTATAGAGGTCAGATTACTGAAAAATTACAGATTCATGGCTTTGTATCAAAATGAAAGAAATGTTTGATGCTAAGCTGAAATATTTCAAATTATGTAGAATTAAAATGAAAACAGAGATTAGGATTTTTGTGGGATAGGGTTATAACACTTGCCTTAGAAGAGTTTGATTCCCAAATGTGGGGAGTTGATGCAAAACCTCAAGCAAAGCTTCTTCTTCTTCTTTTTCTTCTTCTTCTTCTTCTCTTTCTTCCCTTCTCTTCTCAAACCCACACTGGCTGCAACTCTTAAGTTTTCCTTTAATATCTCATCTAGTTACTTAGGTTTGACTAACAAAAGGGTTGCAAGGTGGAAAGCATGCATGAAAGAGGCTTAGGTGTCATCCATAGAACAAACTTAGGTGGCACCATTAGGTTAGATAGTGACACATGTCCAATATTTTTTTCTCTTTAACTTAAATCTGAATCTTTCATAAATCATATCAAATTTTTAATATTCATATTTAGGTCCCTAGCCATAAACTTCTAATATACAATTATTTAATATAAAAGAATTATTAGCTAATCCTCATATTTACAAACAAGCATCTATAAAATTTTTAAAAATGAGGGATGTTACATAGATAGGTTTAATATCATAAATAGAAACCTACTAAGAAGATTAAGATGTATACTCAGAAATAGGACTTAGATTAGATTACCTAGAAGGACTGATCTCCCCCCACCTGATCAAGAACTTGAAACACCAATATTTAAGGAAAATCAATCTCCTCCTACTGGTCCCTTTGAGGTAACACCTCCAATAGAGAAAGCAACCTCCTCATCAACCGACGCCATAAGGACTCGAATGAATCAATTTGAACTACGTTAAGATCAAATCTTAACTGAGTTGTAGCAAATTCATTGACAACTTAATACTCTGTTTAGATATTTTGATTTACCAGTCTCTGAATATCTAATGTATATCTTTTTGTTGATGACAAAGGGGGAGAAGTTGATGGATCCTTTTTAATGTTGTGAACTTTTGATGTTGTGAACTCTTTAATGTTGTGAACTTTTGATATTGTGAACTTTTGATGTTGTGAACTCTTTAATGTTGTAAACATTTGATGTTGTGAACTCTTTAATGTTGTGAACTTTTGATGTTGTTAACCCTTTAATGTTGTGAACTTTTGATGTTGTGAACTCTTTAATGTTATGAACTTTTGATGTTGTGAACTCTTTAATGTTGTAAACTTTTGAATGTTACCATGCAATGATGCAATGTCGGATTCTCTTTAATATTGTGAACTTTTAAATGTTACCATCCAATAATCATAAAGGTTATATCAAGATGATGTATTATGCAAGTAGTGATGTAAGACTGCCCAAAGCATTTTATCATGCATGAAGTGATGAAATTGTGCATTTAATACTGTACTAACTTGAAACTATGATGATGCACAATGCATAAAATTTCTAATTAAAATCGAATAAAAGCTTGAATTCAAGGTTGTGAAATCAAGTTTGTCTTTTCTCAAGTATGACATATAGATAGGAGTTAAGGTTAACTCCATCATCAATTGATTGTCATCATAAAAATGTTGAATCTCGGATTTTGATGATGAAGTCAATTGTCATTTGTTGTCTAATCTATGTGTTTGAGATAAGTGTGCAGGATTAACTACGATGAAAGTTAGACAAGCAGCAGGAGTTGCGCCGGAGTCAAGTTCATGATCACGTTGGGAGTTCGAGAGTTCGATGGAAGTTCGGACGGTCGTCGGAGGTGTTCTGCGAGAACAGATCCGAGAAGTCCAGAAGCTTGCCAAGCGAAGCTCGTCGGAACTTGCCAAGTGGATCGTCGCAAAGTCCAGGAGTTTGCCGGAAGTCCGCAGGAGCATCACCGAGGGTTCATCGGATGATCGACGGAAGTTCGCCGGAAACTCGCCGGAAGAAGCGATTGACGCACCGAAGCAAAGCTGCAGAAATTGTCTTAGATCTAATCGTAGTTAGCACGTTGATTAAGTTGGAAAATGGGAGGTGATCCCATTAGCTTAATCTTGGGGCAATTGGGCCCCTGAAAGACTGAAATTGGGCCGAATGGAGCTAACCATTCGGACCCTGATTGCACCAGGAGGTGCAACCGCCTAGGCCAGGAGGTGGCACCGCCTGGGCTAAGCCTCCCAGCGAGACTGGGCGGTGCAACCTCTCCAGCCGGGAGGTGGCACCGCCTGAGCTCAGTCTTCGAGCAAGACTGGGCGGTGCAACCTCCCTGACAGAGAGGTGGCACCGCCTGAGCTTAGTCTTCGAGCAAGACTGGGCGGTGCAACCTCCCTGGCAGAGAGGTGGCACCGCCTGAGCTCGGTCTTCGAGCTCTGCCAGGCGGTGCAACCTCTCCAGTCAGGAGGTGCAACCGCCTGATCCCGGAATTCCGGGATTTGATCGTTTTGAGCTCCAAATTTGAACTGGGTTGGGGCCTATAAATACCCCACCCATTCAGCACTGAAAAGATACAGACCTATACCGAAATCTTGATCTTTTCTGTGATTCTAAGAGCTCAAAAGTGTTGTAAAGCCTTTAAGTCTCCTCCTTCTGTTCTTCAAGTTTTGAGTTGTAAAGTGAGGAGAGAAAGGTCTGTAAAGGTTGTCTCCTGAGCCTGCCAAAAGGAGAGAAACTGTAAAAGGGCAGTTGGCCTTCGCCTAATTGAAGGAAGGCCTCTAGTTGACGTCGGTGACCTCGTCGGTGGAGGAAGCCAAAAGTGGAGTAGGTCAAGACTGACCGAACCACTCTAAATCTCTGGTTTGCGTTTATTTTGAGCACTTTATCATTACTGCAAACCTCCTTCATAACTACTGCATTCTGCGCTTTTACGAACAAGTTCTAAGTGCTGTTCTTTCCGAATCTGCATTCAGACGTAAATCGGTGTTTTCGTACATTACAGTTTACGTTTACGTTTTGATTCTGCAAAACTGTCTTCTATGCCTTCACGAACAAGTTTTTAAGTGCTGATCTGTCCGAATCTGCTTTCAGACGTAAACCAGCGTTTTCGTATGATATTTACATTGCAGTTTACGTTTACGCCTTGATTCAGCAAAACTGTCTTCTGTGCTTTTACGAACGAGTTTCTAAAGTTCAAATCCCTTTGAAACTGCGTTTAGACGTAATATTGCGTTTAGACGTAAAACTGCTCAAACTGTGTAAAGACGTTTTAGACGTAAACTGAGTTTAGACGTAAATCTGCGTTTAGACGTAAAACTGCGTTTAGACGTAAAACTGCGTTTAGACGTAAATCTGCGTTTAGACGTAAAACTGCGTTTAGACGTAAATCTGAGTTTAGACGTAAATCTGCGTTTAGACGTAAAACTGCGTTTAGACGTAAATCTGCGTTTAGACGTAAAACTGCGTTTAGACGTAAATCTGCGTTTAGACGTAAAACTGCGTTTAGACGTAAATCTGCGTTTAGACGCAATCTGCGCTTAGACGCAAACTGCACTTAGATACAAACTGTGAATCAGCTTTTGTATCATAATAGTTTCTATCGAACGAACGCAGCTTTCGGTTTTAATCGCTGTAAAATTTCCGCTGCACTAATTCACCCCCCCCTCTTAGTGCTCTCGATCCTAACAATTGGTATCAGAGCGAGGTTAACTCTCTAACGGATTAAAACCCAAAGAGAAATGGCATACACCGAAAACCAAGAGGGGCATTCTATTACGCGTCCACCCATGTTCAGTGGGACGGACTACACCTATTGGAAGACCCGAATGTGGATCTTTCTTATTTCTATGGATTTTGAACTGTGGAATCTTGTCGAAAACGGATTTTCGAAGTCTTCTCTTCCAATGATCGATTGGAATGATTTGGAGAAGAAGGCTTTCGCTCTTAATGCAAAGGCTATGAATGCCTTATTTTGTGCACTTGATAAAAACGAGTTTAACCGTGTTTCAACTTGTGAAACTGCATTTGATATTTGGCGCACACTCGAAGTGACCCATGAGGGCACAAGTAGAGTAAAAGAGTCAAAAATCAATTTGTTGTTACATTCTTTTGAACTTTTCCGCATGAAACTGAGTGAAACCATTGGCGACATGTTTACCCGTTTCACGGATGTCGTCAACGGTCTAAAAGGACTCGGAAAGAGCTTTACGGATTTTGAGCTTGTTAACAAAATACTAAGATCCCTTCCTAAGAGTTGGGATCCTAAAGTCACTACTATTGAAGAGGCAAAAGATTTACAAAATTTCCCTCTTGAAGAACTAATCGGGTCATTAATGACCTACGAAATGACTTGTAAAGCTCATGAAGAGCAAGAAGACATCCTTCCAAAGAACAGGAAGGATATGACACTCAAAACTTCTGAATGCCACTTGAGAGAAAACTCAAGTGATGAGGACTGTGATGATGACTTGGCACTTCTAATAAGAAAGTTTAAAAAGTTCTTTAAAAGAAACAAGTTTAAGAATGATGCAAAAAATAAACTTGAACCCAAGAAGGACCAAGTAATCTGCTATGAATGCAAAAAGCCGGGACACTACAAGAGTGATTGTCCGCAAGTCAAGAAGAGAAGATCAAAGAAAAAAGCGCTTCAAGCAACATGGGATGACTCAAGCGCATCCGAAGAAGAAGAGTCCAACACCGAGCAAGTTGCTCATTACGCCTTAATGGCCATCAAAGATGAGGTAACAAATTCAATAGATACAGATTTATCTTTCGATGAATTATTAAATGCTTTCCATGAATTGTTTGATGAGTATAAGACTATCAGTAGTAAATACAAATTGCTAAAGAAGGAGCATGATAGTCTTATTTGTAATTTCGATAAGTTAAATGCTGAACATCATGATAGTTTAAGCCCATGCATAAAATGCCACAATCTAGAAACTCTCCAAAAAGAAAACTTGCTACTTAAGGACACCTTGAAGAAATTCGAGGTTGGTAGCAAGTCATTGAATATGATCCTTACAAACAAGGGTCACGTTCCCAAAAGGAGTGGAATTGGATTTGTGAGAAGTCCTCACCAAAATCCAACCACCTTCATAAAAGGCTCCATCTTACATGTTCAACACCAAACCAAGTGCAACTTCTGTTGCAAATCTGGACACAAGACACATTATTGTCCATTCAAGAAAATAAGTCCAAACAAATTGATTTGGGTTCCTAAAGGAACCATGACAAATTCTATGCAACATGATAAAAAATGTAGATCTATTTATGAGGCACCCAAAAGGAAATGGGTTCCTAAAGATCATCCCTTCCTATAAAAACATTAAAATTTTAGGCTGGAGCAAGAAATAATATTCTGCTCCTTGACTCTTGATGGTCATAAACCAAGAATCAAAAAGGAACTCGCAACGCTTAAGTAACAAGTGGAAGTTATGAAATCACAAATACGATTTGGATACAACCTTATTAGAAACATATGATATCCAAATTCACATATCCCCTTGATCTTCAAAACCCGTTAACATTATCATCTACAAATGAATTCTTGTATCATGAAGAAACTAAATATGTCATGATCTTAAAAGGGATACCAAACAAACTATCAACATACGTATGACATATGCACGTTAAAAGATCTATCTTGATCGTACAAGAGCTTCTTCCTTAAATAAAAACTCATACGAAATCACGTAACAAACATTAATTGCTCTGAAACTCTCCTCAAGGCAAAGGCTCCCTGATCAAATCATATTAGGTGCTCACTGGCTGAAGGCGGTGGCACCTCTCCAGCTGGCGGTGGCACCTCCAGCTACCACGGGTTGCCAGAGGTTGCACCGCTCCAGCCAGAGGTGCAACCGCCCGCAACTCTGCCTTTTTAAACCCACACTAGGGCCGGCGGTGAAACCGACCCCAACTCACTCCCATTTCCTCCTCTACTCTTCCAAGTCTCCTCCATTCTCATTTCACTCCTCTAAGCCATCCAAATATCTTCCATTTCAGAGCAAAACATCAAGAATCCTTCCTTCTCTTGAAGATTTCACAAAGGTACTCTCTAAGAAGCCCTTAAATTCTGTTTTGCTCTTCATTTACTCTTGCTCATCATCATCCCTCTGAACAGCAGTAGTTATGGGATCTAGAAGATCCTCAAGGGACAAGGGAAAGAGGAGATTAATAGAAGAGTTTGATTTCACTCTTTTCGATTCAAAATACCATGCTGAAAAATTTCCCTCTGTCGAACTTAGATCTATCAGTAAGGGAAAATACGTAGATCTAAATGAACTAAGAGACTTAGAGACTATCCAATGGTTTGCAAACCTAGATCTACTTCCAATCTTGCAGATTAATGAACCCATCTATCCTAGGCTAGTTAGATTATTTTACAATAACATACAAATAGATGATGAAGAAAGGATGTCTACTTATCTTTTAGGACAACACATCACAATCACTGATAGGTTCATTTGTGATATAATAGGCATTCCCATAAAAAGCATAGGACTTTACTTTAGAGGATCATGGGATGATGAAAGTATTGGAACATCCTATGTTGAAGCCTTAGGAACAATCTTTGACAATCCTAACATAGAATTAGTTCCTAAAAGTTGTGAACATCTATTGCCTTTGAACACTAAGATACTTCATTATATCATGACTAGTATAATTCTTCCTAAACAATACCATCATGATGAAATAAGTCAATTAGAATTAGGAACTATGTACTCAATCATGAAGGGACATGACATCTGTCTTGGCTATCTTATTCAACAAAATATGTTAGAATTATCTAAGAAAGATATGATGCTCCCATATGGTGGTATAATCACAAGAATAATGAAAGCTTACGACATTCTAATACCATCAGAAGAAGAAGTAATGAAAGTAGATCGATTCAGCATAATAAATAAAAATCTACTTCACCGACTAAGATGTTACTATAGAAACGGTAACTGGGTTAGAATCCCTAGAAGGACTGATCACCCTCAACCTGAACCAGAACCGGAAACACCAGTATTTAGGGGTACCCAATCTCCTCCGACCCTTCCCTTTGAGGAAACACATCCGGTTGAGCAAACTCAAACATCCATCGAAGAAATTGGGATTCGAATGGATCGATTCGAATAGAGACAAGAACGGATTAAACAACGACAAGATCAAATCCTATCTGAGCTGCAGCAAATTCATAGTTAATTTGACTCCTTGTTTAGGCACTTTAATTTTCCACCTCATCAATGAACTTGTTGAACACCTGTTGTTGTTGTAAACTTCTTACTCACTTCTGATGTGCTGGCTGTAAACATCTATCGTGGTAAACATATATCTTGCACATTATGGTAAAAGTTATCTAAGATTTTTATGGTATCATTACTGTTTGGTATGTGATGTGTCCAAATTAAGAATGTTGTGCTTTGAAACTAAAAGTTTTGAAAACCTTGTGCTTTGATTCAGAATTAGGAATGTTGATGTGTCCGAATAGATAAATCTGTTAAAATTATTTTTCGGACTATGTTGAATGATCAAACCACTTGATTGCCATGTTTCTATGATTATATGTGAAAATCTGCAACAAAATCTTGTCCGAATGCATCTTATTTTTTGAATGCTATACACCAGATTTTCTCGTACACTTTCATGAAAAATAAGTTTCTGAAATAGATTTGATGAAGTGATTCATGTGTATGTATTCCATCCTGCAAAATCTTTACATAGACAATGGATTATAACAAAAAGGGGAAGAAGTATTTAAAGCAATCTATGTAAAATTCCTCTATAAGCTTGTTATTATTATTTTCCTGGTATCATAATTACTATGCTTTTTGTTGATGACAAAGGGGGAGATATATGAATAGATATATGAATTGATAAACACTGCCATGATTAGAAATACTATGAGTGATGCTATAAACACACTGCTATGATTATGCCATCCTTGCATCACCAAGAGATATATGAACATGTGCTAAAGTTTGCATTATGCCTTAAGCTAATATCTTATCATGTGAAGAAAATGTAAAACTTGCTAGAATATTTCAAATGTGTGCATCATGTAATAGTGCTTCACAGCTTTATATGATAATGTTCAAACTACATGATGAATAGTTACAAACACAATCATACAAACTTGATGATGTATGTCAAGCCTTGACATCATCCTTGAAGAGATACATCATGATGAGTATCATGATGGGAGTATTGATGAGTTTAACTGATCTAACTTATCAATACGTCACTTGAATTCTCAGGTCTTGAATTCAAGGTTGACTTATCTCAACTATGGCATATAGACAAGGGGAGTTAAGGATAACTCCATTATCAATTGATTGTCATCATCAGAAAGGGGGAGATTGTTGAATCTCGGATTTTGATGATGAAGTCAATTGTCATTTGTTGTCTAATCTATGTGTTTGAGATAAGTGTGCAGGATTAACTACGATGAAAGTTAGACAAGCAGCAGGAGTTGCGCCGGAGTCAAGTTCATGATCACGTTGGGAGTTCGAGAGTTCGATGGAAGTTCGGACGGTCGTCGGAGGTTCTGCGAGAACAGATCCGAGAAGTCCAGAAGCTTGCCAAGCGAAGCTCGTCGGAACTTGCCAAGTGGATCGTCGCAAAGTCCAGGAGTTTGCCGGAAGTCCGCAGGAGCATCACCGAGGGTTCATCGGATGATCGACGGAAGTTCGCCGGAAACTCGCCGGAAGAAGCGATTGACGCACCGAAGCAAAGCTGCAGAAATTGTCTTAGATCTAATCGTAGTTAGCATGTTGATTAAGTTGGAAAATGGGAGGTGATCCCATTAGCTTAATCTTGGGGCAATTGGGCCCCTGAAAGACTGAAATTGGGCCGAATGGAGCTAACCATTCGGACCCTGATTGCACCAGGAGGTGCAACCGCCTAGGCCAGGAGGTGGCACCGCCTGGGCTAAGCCTCCCAGCGAGACTGGGCGGTGCAACCTCTCCAGCCGGGAGGTGGCACCGCCTGAGCTCAGTCTTCGAGCAAGACTGGGCGGTGCAACCTCCCTGACAGAGAGGTGGCACCGCCTGAGCTCAGTCTTCGAGCAAGACTGGGCGGTGCAACCTCCCTGGCAGAGAGGTGGCACCGCCTGAGCTCGGTCTTCGAGCTCTGCCAGGCGGTGCAACCTCTCCAGTCAGGAGGTGCAACCGCCTGATCCCGGAATTCCGGGATTTGATCGTTTTGAGCTCCAAATTTGAACTGGGTTGGGGCCTATAAATACCCCACCCATTCAGCACTGAAAAGATACAGACCTATACCGAAATCTTGATCTTTTCTGTGATTCTAAGAGCTCAAAAGTGTTGTAAAGCCTTTAAGTCTCCTCCTTCTGTTCTTCAAGTTTTGAGTTGTAAAGTGAGGAGAGAAAGGTCTGTAAAGGTTGTCTCCTGAGCCTGCCAAAAGGAGAGAAACTGTAAAAGGGCAGTTGGCCTTCGCCTAATTGAAGGAAGGCCTCTAGTTGACGTCGGTGACCTCGTCGGTGGAGGAAGCCAAAAGTGGAGTAGGTCAAGACTGACCGAACCACTCTAAATCTCTGGTTTGCGTTTATTTTGAGCACTTTATCATTACTGCAAACCTCCTTCATAACTACTGCATTCTGCGCTTTTACGAACAAGTTCTAAGTGCTGTTCTTTCCGAATCTGCATTCAGACGTAAATCGGTGTTTTCGTACATTACAGTTTACGTTTACGTTTTGATTCTGCAAAACTGTCTTCTACGCCTTCACGAACAAGTTTTTAAGTGCTGATCTGTCCGAATCTGCTTTCAGACGTAAACCAGCGTTTTCGTACGATATTTACATTACAGTTTACGTTTACGCCTTGATTCAGCAAAACTGTCTTCTGTGCTTTTACGAACGAGTTTCTAAAGTTCAGATCCCTTTGAAACTGCGTCTAGACGTAATATTGCGTTTAGACGTAAAACTGCTCCAACTGTGTAAAGACGTTTTAGACGTAAACTGAGTTTAGACGTAAATCTGCGTTTAGACGTAAAACTGCGTTTAGACGTAAATCTGCATTTAGACGTAAAACTGCGTTTAGACGTAAATCTGAGTTTAGACGTAAATCTGCGTTTAGACATAAATCTGCGTTTAGACGTAAAACTGCGTTTAGACGTAAATCTGCGTTTAGACGTAAAACTGCGTTTAGACGTAAATCTGAGTTTAGACGTAAATCTGCGTTTAGACGCAATCTGCGCTTAGACGCAAACTGCACTTAGATACAAACTGTGAATCAGCTTTTGCATCATAATAGTTTCTATCGAACGAACGCAGCTTTCGGTTTTAATCCCTCTTAGTGCTCTCGATCCTAACAAAAAAAGGGAGAGATTTTTTAATCTCGAATTTTGATGATGAAATCAATTAGTAAATTATTGATTTAATCTATATGTTAAGATAAGTGTTGTAGGATTAACGACGATAGCAATAAAGGCATAAAGCAAGATGTTGGTCCCGAGTCAAATATCGGATGATATGTCGAAGAATCGGACTATATGCTGAAAGTTTATCGGAAGCTCGTTGAGAGTTTATCAGGAGTTCGCTAAAAGTTCGTCGGGAGTTCATAAGAAGTTCGCCGGAAGATCACCGAGAAGCTCACCAGGAAGTTCGCCGGAAAGTCACCGTAAGCTCATCGAGAAGTTCGCCGGAAGAACAATTGACTAACCAGATCAAAATTGCTTAGTTAAATGTCTTAATTATCATAGTTAGACTGTAATTTGAGTTAGAATTAAGAGGTAATCCCACTAACTCAGTTAGGGACCAACTGGGCCCTTAATAGGGTTGAATTAGGCCGGTTGAATAGCCTATTCAACACCTGAAGTCACGACCGGCGGTAGCACCAATTGGAACTTGGTTTCCTAAGTGGTCTGGGCGGTGATTCCACCCAAACTGGGTGGTGGTACCATCGATAGTTAATGCTATTAGGTGGTGGTACTGCCATAGCTTGGTCTTTGAGCTCTATCAAGTGGTGGTACCGCTCAGTGTTAGTCTGCAAGCGGTAGTACCACTCAATAATAGCACTAATACCGCCAGTACATTGAAAATCCGGGATGAGATACTTTTTGGCTCCAATTTTAAAACCATTGGGGTCTATAAAGATGCCACCATTTTCTACATGAAAGGGTACAAAAGTGTGAACAATATCTTGAAGTCTTGGGGTGTTAAAAGTATTGTAAAAGTGCTAAGAGTCCTCCTCCTCCCTTTCTAAGTCTTGTGATCTTTCAAGAGAGGTGTGAGGCTTGTAAGGGTTGTCTCCTAAACCATGAAAAGGAGAAAGTGCTGTAAAGAGGGTGGTTGGTCTTCGTCCATTGAAGGAAGACAATTAGTGGACGTTGGTGACCTCGATGGAGGAGGAATCAGAAGTAGATATAGATCACAACGATCGAACCACTATAAATTTCGGTGTGCTCATTTCTATTCTGCTTTTTATTACTACTATTACTCTCTAAGTTAATTGCTAGTTCATTTACTCTAAAGTCAAGCACTTTATGAGATTGGGCTTCAATGAACGAATATCTTACAAAACCGACGATTTTTTCGCTCACCCCTCTTAGTGTCGCTCTTGATCCTAGCAAGGTTGGCTATTATTCCCAATGACTAATTATACTAGATCTGGAACCTTTAGACTTATAAGTCCGATATCCAAAAATGAGTACTTAAATAAGGTATTCTTAGTGTCTCAAGTCTAAGGACTAGATACACAATTGAGACTACATAATTACTATCTGATGATGAGGTATCATTTGTTGAATCTTAGATTTTGATGATGAAATCAATTGATGAAGTTATGATTTAATTAGCATTTGAGTGACGCAAGACTAACTTCGATCATGGAAAGATAATTCGATTTAAGTAGGAAGAATCATAAGTTACGCCGAAGTGAATCATGACAAAAGATTAAATGTCGAACTGGAGGACTGGTCGATGTGCCGGAAGGGCTTCGTGCTATGAGTTCATGCATCGGGTCAAAAGAATCGAACATTGCGCTAAGAAGATCGGATGTTGTAGGAGGTCAACATACCAATGGATCGGGCAATATATCAAAGGAAAGGATGATACGCCAAAGGATCGGATGAAATATCGAAGAATGGAACAAAGCGCCGAAAGATCAAACGAAGTGCCAGATGAACCAATGACATACCAGATAATATAAGATTCATATTTATAATCGATTATGTTTAGATCGAAGTAGTTTAGATCTTAATTATCGTAGTTATATCGTAAATTGAGTTAGTTTTGGGTATAACTCTACTAACTCAATTAGGAGCCTATTGGGCCTAATTTGGGGCTGAATTGGGCTCATTAGGAGGCTCATTCAATGACCCAAAAGCTAGCTTAGGTGGTGGCACCAGCAAAATAAGGGGTGAAACCACCTATGAGTTAGAAAAGTATGAAATGTACTTCTCTCGGAAGACCCGACGGTGATACCACCTAGACACAATCTCCTAGATTATGTTAAGTAGTAGTACCGCCCAATGTTAGTCTGGCAGGCGGTGGTACTGCCAATACCACGAAATCCCGAGGATTTAAATTTTGGCTCTAACTTTTAAAGCTATTTAGGGTCTATAAATACCCCACTAATTTTTGCTTAGATAATAAAAAATAAGAATAGAAAGGGGAAAGAAAACTTGAGAGAAAAGAGTTGTAATCTCTTTAAAGTTTAAAAGTGTTCTAAGGGAGGAGTGAGGTCCATTGTAAAAGAGAGGTGCAAAGGTTCTCTCTGAGCCCATGAAAAGGAGAAAGAGTTGTAAAGAGGGTAGTTAGTCTTCGCCTATTGAAAAAAGATCGTTAGTGAATGCAGGTGACCCTAACGGAAGAGGAATTGAGAGTAGATGTAGGTCGGGATGACCGAACCACTATAAAATCGGTTTCAATTTATTTTTTGCCCTTCATTGATATTTTTTACTAATTTACTTGCTCACTACTTTTATGCACATTGTAAGTTAAACATCTTTCCAATACGGGTTTGATCGAATAATATTTTTGAATCAACGTAGTTTTGTAAAAGCACTAATTCACACCCCCTAGTGCCGTTTACGATCCTAACAATTGATATCAAAGCTAAGTTTCTCTCGGTTGGTTTAACACCCAAGAGAGATTAAATAGCTTTTGCCGATAATCAAAAAGGTTATTTTATCACTCATCCTCCTACGTTCAATAGGACGGACTACATGTATTGAAAAACATGAATGAGAGTTTTTTTGCATTTTATGAACTTTAATTTATGGAATATTATCAAATATGGTTTTAAAACATCCTCTAAACCTATAAATAAATGAAATAATTTTGAGAAAAAAATTATTTTCGTTAAATGATAAAGCTATGAATGCTTTGTACAAATATGAGTTTAATTGTATTTTGACTTGTGAAAGTGCACATAATATTTGGCACACTTTTCAAATTACATATGAAGGCATAAATAGAGTTAAAGAATCTAAGATTAATCTTTTGATGCATAGTTTTAAATTATTTTAAATAAAGCCAAGTGAAACTATTGGTGACATGTACACCCATTTTACGGATATTGTTAATGGTTTGAAAGCACTTAGTAAAAGTTTTTCTAACCTTAAACTTGTTAATAAAATTTTACAGTCTCTTCCTAAAAATTGAGATCCGAAAGTAACTGCAATTCAAGAAGTTAAGGACTTGAACTATTTTCCTCTTGAAGAACTCATAGGGTCATGAATAACCTATGAAATGACTTGTATTACACATAACAAACATGAGAACAACTTTTCAAAGAATAAGAAGGGTATGTTACTTAAAATAAAAGAACACCACTCAAGTGAAAGCTCAAGTGATGATGATGACTTTGAACTCATCACAAAAAAATTCAAAAAATTCATAAAACAAGAAACTAAGAACAAAAATGAATTTAAAAATGACACAATAATATGCTATGAATGCAAAAGGCTAGGGCACTTTAAAAGCAAATGCTTGCAATTGAAGAAGAAGGTACTCATACAAAAGAAGAAGAAAGCACTTAAGGTAACTTGAGATGAATCAAGTGTATCGAAAGACGAAGAACAAACTAATAAAAGCGAGGTGGCAAACTACACCTTAATGGCTCTCAATAATAAGATAAGTAACTCAAACAAATCTTTCTTACCTTATAATGAATTACTTGATGCATTAAATAATTTATATGATGAATTTAATTTAGTTGGTAAGAAATATAAATTATTAAAAAAGGATCATGCATCTCTCTCTAGTAAATTTGAAAAATTAAAAAATGAGCATAACAATTGTATGTTAACTCCTTGCACCAAATGTAAAGAATTAGATTCATAAAAAAGAAAAAATTATTACTACAACAAATATTAAAAAATTTAAAATTGGTAGTAAATTATTAAATATGATTTTTGCTAATATGGGTCATGTTCATAGAAAGGAAGGAATCGACTTTATGAGTAACACTCAATAAAAGCCAAATACTTTTGTTAAAGGACCCACATTATATGTTACCACTAAAGTTAAGTATAATTTTTGTGGTAGATGTGGTCATTTTATTTATAAATATCTATTTGGGGTACTAGTGGTACCACCGTCATTATTGGGCGATGCCATCGCCTACAGATTGATATTGGGTGGTTCCACTACTAATCATAGGTGCCTTGGAAGCCAATCACATGAGTGATGACACGTGTGACTTGACATGCAGTCTTTTTGCTTATTATTATTTAATATTTTATCACTTTATATTGCCCATTGCTTGAATATATTGTGATGTCCATGGATTTATGCAATGAGAATCCGATCGTGATGAGATCATGATAATGAGACCGATTTACCTTTAAACACAGATCCTAAATGATCTCGATTATAGGTTACTCTAGAGGGACATTGAGAAAACCTAAGAGACTGGTGTGCTATATACCCATCCATATGATGGATACAGTTGGTCTCATAGTTGCTCTTGTAGGGACACTAGGGATACAGTATAAGTGCTCATTGGAGAATGAGTTTACTGATTGATCTGCTTATGGAATGCTAGATAGTTGATGATGCCTTATTATTAGACACCAATTCTGTAGTCCCAATGGGGTATCAAGTCCTTAGACTTGAGATACCAAGGATATCTTGTATCAGTACTCCATTCTTTGATACCAGACTTATAGGTCTAGAGATTTCAAATCTAGGATAGCTGATCATTGGGAGTGGTAGCCAATCTTATAAGAACTATTGAGTGTCAATAGAGGATCATTCACTCTCGGTGTCATGAGGGGAATATCCCATGTGTTCTTACTTAGACAAATCCCTGGTCAGGGTCATTCGGATTGAGAGAGAAAGAGTTTTCTAGGAGAATCCGATTAGAATGAGACTCGAGCAAAAATCGTATGGCTCTAACAGCACCATTGTCATGCCCCCTAAATTTAATTCTCATTCAGGAGATATGAACTAAACTCAAATTGATAATATTATAATTCAACAAATAATATAGGATCCAAACACATATTTGAGGCCACTAAGAAAACATTCAAGTCAAAATTCACCTCTATAATCTACAATTTATAAAACCTGTACAGTTTATAATCATACATCATATCATAAATCCATAAGCATGAGAATCTATACAATCACAAAACTAACATGTATCACATGTTTATATCATCATATAATTTAAACTTAACATTTCCAAAATCCCAATATAAGAGATACCTTTCAAACATTTACAAGATACATCAATCCAAATTTGTCATTAATATTTCATTACATACAAAATATAATTTTAGATCAACATCCTTTCAACTATGAAAGATTTGCCCGAATAATCTTCTAGCTTTCCACTACCTCTGCCCAATTTAAATATTTTAGCGAGTAACAAGCTATCCTAAAAATATTATATAGCAATAGAGTGAGCATATAAAGCTCAGCAAGCAACTAACATATCTATGGCAAAGAGGATAGTTTCAAATAAATAAGGTATCAAAATACAAGGTAGAGATAAAAGAGTTAATATATAGCCACTCATCAAACGCATAATTATAATGTCATTTCGTTCGAAGCATTTTTTGTTCAGAACAATTGAGGAGAGCTAAATGGGAGCATATCATTGGCATACGGAGCATAACTATGGCATATGGAATATTTTAAAGCATATCAAAGATGTATAAATATTTCGGAGCATATGAAAGAACAAATATGAAACAGAAGCTCAAATGACACATATGATGTCACATTCATTTCATTCTTATCCAAAGCGTGCATAGAAACACATAACCAAAGCTTTGAATATCATATCAAATACATAGAAGGTGGAGTAGAATCATAACATAATATGGTTCATCCATTTCTGAATGACCACCAAACATAAGTCTCCCACATTTGAGAGCTCCATCCACCCACGTATGAGTGAAGTCATAGAGAGCTGGCATAGCATCGTGGGCTCTAAGCATAACCCCATTTACCATTTCTGATAAAGGTTCACATTTATCCCACAAACACTAGAGTACAAAAGGGTATTGTGAATAATAAAATTAGGATATATCAAAAATACATGCGGAACACCAGAATGTATATGCCTATATGAAACATTGTGATACAAACATGAATTTTACATAATAAAATTATTGGGAAATCTTGGGGGCGACATCACATGCGCAGGGGAAGAATAGAAAACAAAATCCCCAATTCCCACAGATATGTTCGTCAGTGTGCGAAGATTGGTGTGCAAAATCTACAAAATAGAAAACCATGTGTGAGATAGATTTTGTTACCTAGGGAGATCGTATATCCCTGAATCCCTATAGATCTCTAGGAGAGGATGAAGGAGGTCAAGTGCTCTCCTCTCTTGCGGTGATCCACATAGTAGGGCTGCGATGACTCTCCTCAAAAACTCCAGGCCTGCTTTGAGGTGGAGAGGGGGAGGAGAATAAGAGAAGGTAACAAAAAAGACTCTAGCCTATGAACCACTAGTTCCCTCCTATTTATAGAGGTCCCCTATAAACTTAACCCTAATGGATGGATCCTGCCCTATTGGGTATTGGATCTCCATCCAACTACCCAAGCCTCTTAGATTAGTGGATCTCTATTCAATAGTCTCTCATTGGCTCTTATTGGATCTCATTCATAGGATCCAATAATTCAAGGGCTTTTGGATATCCAATAAGATAGGGGCTCCGACGGATATCTCATATCCGAACCTCTACTCATCACAATGGCTACCATATGTGTGTGACCCTCTAGGCCTAATATCGAGCTAGCCATGAGTCATACCTATCAGAACTCCTTTTGGCTCAGTGAATTATTATCTCCATAATAATTCACTCAATTTATCGACTACAAACGTACGAGGCCACAACATCATAGTCCGTAGACGATATAGAGGAATCCAATCCATTGGACCTATCTGTCCTCACTTACTATGTACCTATAGTCCTCCATCTATCTAATATCCCAGAGACCATATACCAAACATGATGCTATCAGACCCTATGGTTGCTACTCGAGTTTCACTCTAATTGGATTCTCTCGGAGAACTCTTTCTCTCTCAATCAGAATGACCCTAGCTAGAGATTTGTCTAAGCAAGAATACATGGGACATTTTTCTCATGACATCGAGAGTGGATGATCCTCTATCGACACCCAATAGCCCTCGTAAGGTTGAATACCACTCTCCATGACCGGCTATGCTAGATCTGGGACATCCAAACATATAAGTCCAGTATCAAAGAGTGGAGCACTCATACAGGACATCCTCAGTGTCTTAAATATAAGGACCAGATACATCATTGGGACTACTGAATCGTTGTATGACAATATGATATCATTAACTATTTAGCATTTCGTAAGCGGATCAATCAGTGAACTCATTCCCCAATGAGCACCTGTATTGTATCCCTAGTGTCCCCACATGAGCAGCTATGAGACCAGTGCTAGGAAATCTTGGGGGCGACATCACATACATAGTGGAAGAACAGAAAATAAAATCCCCGATTCCCAAAGATATGTTCGTCGTCGTACGAAGATTGGTGCACAAAATCTATGAAACTTAAAACTACATATAGAATAAATTGTGTTACCTAGGGAGATCGTATATCCCTGAATCCCTATAGATCTCTAGGAGAGGGTGAAGGAGGTCAAGCGCCCTCCTCTCTAATGGTGATCCACACAGCAAGGCTGCGACAACGCTCCTCAAAACTCCAGGCCTACTCTGAGGTTGAGAGGGGGAGGAGAATAGGAGAGGCAAGCAAAGACTCTAGCCTATGAACCACCAGTGCCCTCCTATTTATAGATGTCCCCTATCAACTTAACCATAATGGATCCTGCCATATTGAGTATTTGATCTCCATCCAACTACCAAAGCCTCTTAGATTAGTAGATCTCTATCCAATAATCTCTCATGGGCTTTTATTGGATCTCATTCATAGGATCCAATAATTTAGGGGCTTATTGGATATCCAATAAGATATGGGCTTCGGCAGATATCTCATATTCGAACCTTTACTCATCGTAATGCCTACCATATGTGTATGGCCCTCCAGGCCTAATATGGAGCTGGCCGTGAGTCATACCTGTCAGAACTCCTTTTGGCTTAGTGAAATATTATCTCCATAATAATTCACTCGACTCGTCGACTATGGATATACTAGGCCACTATGCCGTAGTTCCCAAACGATACAGGGGAATCCAATCCACCGGACTTGTCTGTCCTTAGTTACCATGTACCTATAGTCCCTTATCTATATAATATCCCAAAGACTGTATACCAGGTATGGTGCTGTTAGACTCATATAATTTCTACTCGAGTCTTGCTCTAATCGGATTCTTCCGGAGAACTTTTTCTCAATCCCAATGACCTTGGTTAGGGATTTGTCTGAGCAAGAACACATGGGACATTACTCTCATGATACTAAGAGTGGATGATCTTCTATCGACACTCAATAGTCCTCGTAAGGTTGACTACCACTCCCGAAGACCGGCTGTGCTAGATCTGGGACATCCGAACCTATAAGTCCAGTATTAAAGAGTGGAGCACTCATACAGGACATCCTTGGTCTCTCAAGTCTAAGGACCAGATACACTACTAAGATCATAAAATCACTGTCTAACAATAAGACATTATCAACTATCCAACATTCCGTAAGCGGATCAATCAATGAACTCATTCCCCAATGAGCACTTGTATTGTATCCATAGTGCCCTCACATGAGAAGCTATAAGACTAGCTGCATCCATTATATGGATGGGTATACAACACACTAGTCTGTCCGGTTATCTCGATGTCCCTCTTGAGTAACCTATGACCGGGATTATTTAGGATCTTTTATTTAAAGACGAATCGGTCTCATTATCATGATCTCATCACGATCTGATTCCCATTACACAGATCCAAGGACATCATAAGATATATATTCATATATGCAATAGTTAATATAAAGTGATAAAATGCTAAATTATAATAAGCATAAAGACTGCGTGTCAAGTCACATGTGCCATCACTCACGTGATTAGCTTGCAAGGCACATATAACTAGTAATCTCCCACTTGACCTGAAACCAATCACCTATATGTCTGATCCCCATCAGACCCCTGTGACGCTCAAAGACAATATGAGACAACGGCTTTGTCTATGGATCTGTAATGTTATCTTCAAATGGAACTCTTTCCACTACTACATCTCCTCGGGTCATGATCTCTCTGATCAGGTGGAACCTCCTCAGAACATGCTTAGATTTCTAATGAGACTTGGGTTCCTTCACTTGAGCAATCGCCCCGTTGTTGTTGTAATATAAGAAAATCAGCTCCTCGCTACTTGGCATGACTCCCAGATCTATGATGAACTTCCTCATCCAGACTACCCCATTTACTGCCTTTGCTACAGCCATGTCCTTTGCCTCTATGGTCGAGTTCGTAGTAGTATTTTACTTGGAACTTTTCCAACATACTGCTCCTCCATTCAAGGTGTCAATATACCCTAAATTCGACTTACTATCATCGATATCAGACTGAAAACTCAAGTCGGTGTAGTGTTCAACCTTGAGGCTACTACCTCCATATACTAGTAAAAGATCCTTAGTCCTTCTCAAGTATTTAAGGATACACTTTATTGCTTTCTAGTGCTCCAAGCCTGGATCCACCTGATACCTACTCGTGACACTCAGAGCATGTGCTATATCAAGCCTGGTACATAGCATGACATATATGATAAACCCTATTGCTGAGGCATAGGGTATCCTATCTATATTCGCCTATTCTTCAAGAGTCTTTGGGGACATACTCCTAGAAAGTGATATCTCATGTCTCATCAGTATGAGACATCTCTTGGAATTTTTCATGCCAAAACTTTTGACAATGGTGTCTATATACTTGGACAAGGAAAAGCCAAGCATCCTCTTGGATCTATCTCTATAGATCTGAATCCCCAAGATATATGATGCTTCCCCTAAGTCCTTCATTGAGAAGTGTCTAGATAACTAAGTCTTTACTGTGGATAGCATTCCTACATCATTCCCATTGATCAGGATGTTATCCACATATAACATCAATAAGGTGATAGCGCTTTCGCTTACATTCCTGTACACACAAGGCTCATCTGTATTCTTAATGAAGTTATAAGATCTGATTGCCTCATTAAATCTTATGTTCCAACTTCGGAAAGCTAGCGTTAGTCCATAAATAGATCTAAGTAATCTTACACCTTATCTGGGCAGTCTTTGGACATCCCTTGGGTTGTATCATATACACCTCTTCCTCGAGGTTGTCATTAAGGAATGCAGTTTTCACATCCATTTGCCAGATCATATAATTATAGTATGCTACAATAGCCAATAGAATTCGAATGAATTTTAGTATGGCTATGGGTGAGAAGATTTCGTTATAGTCAACACCTTGTCTTTGACGATACCCCTTAACCACTAGCCTTGCTTTATAGGTCTCTATCTTTTCATCTACTTCTATCTTTTTCTTAAAGATCCACTTACAACCGACGAATACAATACCCTCGGGCGCATCAACTAGGTTCTAAATATTGTTGGAGTACATGGAATCTATGTCAGAATTCATGGCTTCTTGCTACTTCCCGGAGTCTATACTTATAATAGCTGTTGAATCTCGGATTTTGATGATGAAATCAATTAATGGGTTAATTGATCTAATCCATATTATTGAGTTAAGTGTGCAGGATTAACTACGATAACTAGAAAACACAAAGCAAGAATACCGGAGTCAAGATCGATGGACGTTTAAGAGTCCGAAGAATCGTCGGAGATGCTGCCGGAACCAACCGAGAAGAAATCGGGAACCTATCGGAATTTTCAGAAGTTCGCCGAAGAGATCGTCGGAGGTTCACGGAGATCACCGAGAAGGCTCGGCTACTCGTTAAAGTCATCACAAGATCGGGAGCTTGATGGGAGTCCGTCGGAAGAAGCTCGTCGGAAAGCTCGCCGAAACAAGACTCGACGTTCGCGGTTGAAAGCTTGCTTAGGATGTGTTTTTGTTATGTAGTTCACTTGTAATTAGGATTAGGATTAAGAGATAATCCTATATCCTGGTTAGGGGCCAATTGGGCCCAAAGTCAGATATGGTTTGGGCTTAAATTAAGCCAAACCAGTGAAATCGGAGTGCCAGGCGGTGGCACCGCCCAGCACCCGAGAGCTGGGCGGTGACACCTCCTTGGCTGGGCGGTTTCACCATCCAGCACCCGAGCGCTGGGCGGTGGCACCGCCGCGTTGGGCGGTGGCACCTCCAGCACCGGGAACCCTAAGAAAATTTAAATTTTGGAGCCCAAAATTTGAATCCTCTTGAGGCCTATAAATACCCCTCAAATCTCAGCTAAGGTTACAACTTTTGCGAAGCATTTTGATTGAGAGAAAAGTCTTAGAAAGTCTTAGCAAGTCTTATTTTCAATTTGCTAGAGAGTTCTCCTCCTTCTTTCTTATTGAAAATTTGTAAGAGGTTGAACTGCTTGTAAAAGGTTTTAAGAGGGGTGTTTACCCTTCCATTTCAAGAGATTTGCTAGTGGAAGGTGGGAGCCTCATCGAAGAGGGGCATCGCAAGTGGAGTAGGTCATTTGACCGAACCACTCTAAAAATCGGCGTAATCTCTGGTTTGCATTTTATTATTGTCATTTACATTACTGCAAATCTTCTTACTGCTTTAGTTCCTTATTATCCTTGTTGAGCAACTTTAAGAATACGCTTTCAAGTTAAACTTTTCAAGTTCCGTTCTTATCGTACGAAAGATTTTGTTAAAATCGAAGTTTTAATCCGCTGCACTAATTCACCCCCCCCCTCTTAGTGCCGCTCCGATCCTAACAAGTGGTATCAGAGCAAGGTTATCTCTCATATTTGGTTTAATACCCAAGAGAGATGGCTTACTCCGGCATGCAAGAGGGCCATTCTATTGCACGACCACCTTTGTTTAATGGGTCGGATTACACATATTGGAAGACTCGCATGAGAATCTTCCTCATTTCTATGGACTTTGAGCTTTGGTCTATTGTCGAGAATGGATTTCAAAAATCTTCTCTTCCGATGAGCGAATGGAATGAATCGGAGAAGAAGGTTTTTGCTTTAAATGCAAAGGCTATGAATGCCTTGTTTTGTGCATTAGACAAAAATGAATTTAATCGTGTTTTAATATGTGATTCGGCTTTTGATATTTGGAGAACTCTTGAGGTCACTCATGAAGGCACTAGCCGAGTGAAAGAGTCCAAAATCAACATCCTTGTGCACTCTTACGAACTTTTCCGAATGAAACCAAGTGAGTCCATCGGAGACATGTACACCCGGTTTATGGATGTCATCAATGGACTCAAAGCTCTTGGTAAAGATTTTACTAACTTTGAACTAGTAACTAAAATCTTAAGATCCCTCCCTAAAAGTTGGGATCCAAAAGTTACGGCCATTCAAGAGGCCAAAGGCCTTAAAGCATTCCCTCTTAAAGAACTCATTGGGTCTCTAATGACCTACGAAATGATATATCAAGCTCATGACGAGCTCGAGAACCCCCTTCCAAAGAACAGGAAGGATATTGCACTCAAATCACAAGAAGACCACTTGAAAGGAACATCAAGTGATGAGGACAGTGACAATGACATTGCACTTTTGACTCAAAAATTTAAAAAATATTTAAGAAAGAACAAATTTAAAAATAATATAAAAAATAAATTTGAACAAAAGAAGGACCAAGTGATTTGCTATGAATGCAAAAAACTGGGACACTACAAGAACGATTGTCCTCAAGCCAAAAAGAGAACATAAAAGAAGAAGGCGCTCAAGGCAACGTGGGATGATTCAAGCGCGTCCGAAGAAGAGGAGTCCAACACCGAGCAAGTTGCTCATTACGCGCTAATGGCTTTAGGAGAAGAGGTATGTGATTTATTTAATGAAGATTTATCTTTTGAAGAACTCTCTATCGCTTTTCATGAATTATTTGATGAATGTAGAATTGTTAGCAAGAAGTTAAGTATCTTAAAGAAAGAGCATGCTTTGCTACAAGATAAGTTTGAGAATCTTCAAATTCCTCCATGCTCTAAGTGTGAGCATTTAGAAGCAATAAAAAATGAAAATTTGCTTCTTAAAGAAACCTTAAACAAGTTTAAGGTTTGTAGCAAAGGATTAGATATGATCCTTGCACACAAGGGTCACATCGCAAATAGAAATGGAATTGGATTTGTAAAAGGATTACATCAAAATCCTACCACTTTCATAAAAGGACCTACATTACATGTTTCCTCTTATATGAAATGCAACTTCTGTTGCAAATCCGGACATATTGCCTACAAATGTCCATTTAGAAAAATTAGTTCACGAAAATTAATATGGGTTCCTAAAGGAACTATAAAGAATTCAATAATAAATAACAAAATTAGTGGGTCAATTTTTGAGGCACCCAAAATCAAATGGGTACCTAAAAATCATCCTCTTTTGTAGACAAACCCACAAGCTAGGAGCAAGAGATGGTATCTCGATAGTGGATGCTCAAGACATATGACTGGAGATCCATCTCATTTCTCTATGCTCACTAGCAAAGAAGAAGGGTACGTCACCTTCGGAGACAACAACAAAGGCAAAATCATTGGCAAGGGAACTATTGGTAACAAATTTAGTTTTTCCATTGATGATGTTTTACTAGTTGATGGATTGAAACACAATCTCTTAAGTATTAGTCAACTATGCGATAAAGGTTATATCGTTAGATTTGAATCAAATATGTGCATTATTGAAAAACCAAATCATAACATGACTATGATTGCTTTAAAACAAAATAATGTCTATACCATCAATCTTGATGAACTAGGTAATGAAATGTGTTTCTCCGCCGTAAATAATGATGCTTGGCTTTGGCATAGGAGATTAGGTCATGCAAGCATGAAAACAATATCTAAAATCTCATCTCAAGAATTAGTACGAGAGATTCCGAATATGAAGTTTATTAAGGATAAGGTATGCGATGCATGTCAACTAGGCAAACAAATAAAAACAAGCTTCAAACCAAAAAATCAAATTAGCACCACTAGACCATTACAATTGATCCATTTGGACTTATTTGGACCAATTGATACAACAAGTCTAGGTGGAAGCAAATATGCTTTTGTGATTGTGGATGACTACTCTAGATACACTTGGACCTATTTCTTAGCTCACAAAAGTGATTGCTTCAAGTGTTTCTCTAAGTTTTGTAAACTCACTCAAAACGAAAAAGGCTTCATGATTTCATCAATTCAGAGTGATCACGGTGGTGAATTCCAAAATCGTGACTTTCAAAATTTTTGCGAAGTAAATGGGTACAATCATAACTTCTCAACTCCAAGAAATCCTCAACAAAATGGAGTAGTTGAAAGGAAAAATAGAAACCTACAAGAAATGGCAAGAACTATGTTAAATGAACATAGTTTACCCAAATATTTTTGGGCCGAAGCCGTAAATACGGCTTGTTACATCATGAATAGGGTCCTAATAAGACCATCTCTATCAAAAACTCCCTATGAATTATGGAATAACAAAAAACCAAATATTTCTTATTTTAAAGTTTTCGGTTGTAAATGCTTCATTTTAAATGAAAAGGATTTCCTAGGTAAATTTGATGCTAAATCCGATGAAAGCATTTTTCTTGGTTACTCCTCCGTTTCTAAGGCCTTTCGTGTCTTTAACAAAAGGACCTTAGTAATAGAAGAGTCTATTCATATAGTTTTTAATGAAATTTCTGATTTAAAGAAAAATGATTTTGATGATGATCTTGGTTTTGATAATTTGAATTTAAACGAACCCCCTCCTCAAAATAGCCATTTGAATGCATCTTCTTCCGAAATTTCTTTACCCAAAGAATGGAAGTATGTAGATGCTCATCCAAAGGAGCTAATTATAGGAGATACAATAAAAGGGGTTCAAACTCGTTCTTCTTTCAAGAATTTTTGTGCTAACGCCGCTTTCCTTTCTCAAATTGAACCTAAATGCATTGACGAAGCCTTAAAAGATGATTTTTGGGTCATTGCAATGCAAGGAGAATTGAACCAATTTGAGGGGAATGAGGTATGGAAGCTTGTTCCTAGACCAAGTAACCACTTAGTCATAGGTACTAAGTGGGTCTTTAGAAACAAGCAAGACGAAAATGGTATCGTGGTTAGAAACAAGGCTAGATTAGTGGCCAAAGGTTTCAACCAAGAAGAAGGTATCGATTACGAAGAAACCTTCGCTCCCGTGGCTCGATTAGAAGCCATAAGGATGCTCCTTGCCTATGCTAGTAGTAATAATTTTAAACTATTTCAAATGGATGTCAAAAGTGCTTTCTTGAATGGTTTTATTTCCGAAGAAGTATATGTCGAACAACCTCCCGGATTTGAAAATTCTCTTCTTCCTAATCATGTATTCAAATTGATTAAAGCTCTCTATGGCTTGAAACAAGCTCCTAGAGCTTGGTATGAAAGTCTTAGTTCCTTTCTTATTTTAAATAATTTTACCAAAGGCAAGGTTGATACTACATTGTTTATTAAACATTTTGAAAATAATTTTCTTATTGTGCAAATTTATGTTGACGATATTATTTTTGGCTCTTCGGATGAATCACTATGTGAATCATTTGCCAAATGTATGAGTCATGAATTTGAAATGAGTTTAATGGGTGAATTAACTTTCTTTTTAGGATTACAAATCAAACAACTTAGTGATGGTATATTTCTTAACCAATCCAAATATACATTAGAATTGTTAAAACGATTTAACATGGATAATTCAAAAGCAATAAACACCCCTATGAGTACTATGACTAAGTTAGATATGGATGAAAATAGTAAAAATTTCGATCAAAAAACTTATAGGGGAATGATAGGTAGTCTACTCTACCTCACCGCGACTAGACCAGATATTATGTTTAGT
This sequence comes from Musa acuminata AAA Group, assembly GCF_036884655.1. Taxonomy (NCBI): domain Eukaryota; kingdom Viridiplantae; phylum Streptophyta; class Magnoliopsida; order Zingiberales; family Musaceae; genus Musa; species Musa acuminata. The sequence goes on from NC_088354.1 coordinate 20,927,312, forward strand.
GTAGAACTTTGCACTAGGTTTTAATCTAATCCTAAATTATCTCATCTAAAGAGTGTTAAAAGAATATTTATGTATCTTCAAGGAACTCCAAATTTAGGATTGTGGTATCCAAAATCTGAAAAATTCGATCTAATAGCTTATGCAGATGCCGATTTTGGTGGATGTAGGATAGATAGAAAAAGTACATCCGGAACATGCCAATTTTTAGGACATGCACTTGTTTCTTGGACTTCTAAGAAACAAAATTCAGTTGCACTATCTACGGTGGAAGCCGAATACATTGCTGCAAGTGCATGTTGTGCACAAGTCATTTGGATGAAAAATACATTAGAAGACTATGGAATTCACTTTAAAAACATTCCCATAAAATGTGATAATACTAGTGCCATATGTCTTACTAAAAATCCAATTCAGCACTCTAGAACTAAGCACATCGACGTTAGGCATCATTTCATACGCGATCATGTCCTTAACAATGATGTTGTTCTAGAATTCATTGACACAAAACATCAATTAGCAGATATATTTACAAAAGCTTTGAATGAAGACCAATTTGAATTCATTAGAAGGGAATTAGGTATGTTAAATTGTCCCTAAGAATAAACTTGTTTGAATGGAATTTTCCGTAAAGTTTTTCATTCTCTCTCCGTTCCTCGGTGACTTGTTAAATTATCTTATCCTATCTTGAGTCAAACACCGCTTCCATCTGATCAAGATTAATGATTTTATGATATTTTGAATCTCGAAATTGATTTTGATGGCTTGATTATGAGTTGCAAGTTGACGAATTGAATTTGAATGGATTTGTATTCGAATTATGATCTTGACTTATTGGAGTTACTACTTAAAATTTTTTTTTCTTATCCCAATCTCTTCTTTGTACATCTACAATTTTTGTTATTTATAAAAAGAAGAGATTTGATAATATGGATGAATGCTGAATTTTCCTTTAAGATGAACTCTGCGTAAATATTTTAGCATACTTAATTTTGAATGATAAAATCTTTGTATGATTAATGATAATATAGATGAGTGATGTATGATCAATGATAAAATCTTTGTATGATCAATGATAATATAGATGAGTGATGTATGATCAATGATAAAATCTTTGTATGATAAATTATGTGCTTCAAGTCTCATTCCCTTTTTGTTGATGACAAAGGGGGAGAAAAGTGATGACTTGTATCATTTTAATAGCATGACTTATATGAATTGCAAAAGCTTGTGTGATATGAATGTCTTATATGCCTTGCAAAATCCTTGAGAATATCACAAGATTGATTGATCATATTGAAAGCATGCCTTACATCGATATCATGAAATTCATGTTGAAAATCTTTATCTCCTATCGTAGTAAAAATTGTCCCATATCATTTGACTTATGATTTTCATCGAAGTTTCGCATTTACTATTGCTTAATGAGAATAACGATAAGCTCTACGGTTAGAACTTATAGGTTTATGCTTGAATTCAATGGATGAAATTCAAGTGTTTTCATCTTCTCATAATATGGCATATAGATAGGGGGAGTTATGTTTAACTCCGTCATCAATTGATTGTCATCATAAAAAAGGGGGAGATTGTTGAATCTCGGATTTTGATGATGAAATCAATTGATGGGTTAATTGATCTAATCCATATTATTGAGTTAAGTGTGCAGGATTAACTACGATAACCAGAAAACACAAAGCAAGAATACCGGAGTCAAGATCGATGGACGTTTAAGAGTCCGAAGAATCGTCGGAGATGCTGCCGGAACCAACCGAGAAGAAATCGGGAACCTATCGAAATTTTCGGAAGTTCGCCGAAGAGATCGTCGGAGGTTCACGGAGATCACCGAGAAGGCTCGGCTACTCGTTAAAGTCATCACAAGATCGGGAGCTTGATGGGAGTCCGTCGGAAGAAGCTCGTCGGAAAGCTCGCCGAAACAAGACTCGACGTTCGCGGTTGAAAGCTTGCTTAGGATGTGTTTTTGTTATGTAGTTCACTTGTAATTAGGATTAGGATTAAGAGATAATCCTATATCCTGGTTAGGGGCCAACTGGGCCCAAAGTCAGATATGGTTTGGGCTTAAATTAATCCAAACCAGTGAAATCAGAGTGCCAGGCGGTGGCACCGCCCAGCACCCGAGAGCTGGGCGGTGACACCTCCTTGGCTGGGCGGTTGCACCGTCCAGCACCCGAGCGCTGGGCAGTGGCACCGCTTGGCTGGGCGGTGGCACCTCCAGCACCGGGAACCCTAAGAAAATTCAAATTTTGGAGCCCAAAATTTGAATCCTCTTGAGGCCTATAAATACCCCTCAAATCTCAACTGAGGTTACAACTTTTGAGAAGCATTTTGATTGAGAGAAAAGTCTTAGAAAGTCTTAGCAAGTCTTGTTTTCAATTTGCTAGAGTTCTCCTCCTTCTTTATTATTGAAAATTTGTAAGAGGTTGAACTGCTTGTAAAAGGTTGTAAGAGGGGTGTTTACCCTTCCATTTCAAGAGATTTGCTAGTGGAAGGTGGGAGCCTCATCAAAGAGGGGCATCGCAAGTGGAGTAGGTCATTTGACTGAACCACTCTAAAAATCGGTGCAATCTTTAGTTTGCATTTTATTATTGTCATTTACATTACTGCAAATCTTCTTACTGCTTTAGTTCCTTATTACCCTTGCTGCGTAACTTTAAGAATACACTTTCAAGTTAAACTTTTCAAGTTCCGTTCTTATCGTACGAAAGATTTTGTTAAAATCGAAGTTTTAATCCGCTGCACTAATTCACCCCCCCCCCTCTTAGTGCCGCTCCGATCCTAACAATAGCCTCCTCGTAGGTTTGAGGATCAATATCCTCAACATCTTCTCCTCCAATATGTCCCACATATCTCTCAGGAGGAAAAGATACTTTGCCGGACCTATGTAAAGTTGGAACTTGTGTGTTAGGTACCTGAACAGACTCGGGCTGTAAAGTGGTGCTTAAGCTAGGTTCTCCAACCTCGCTCAACTCTATCATACTTATTAGGATCAAGAGGTCGGCAATGGGGGGGGGTGAATTAGTGCAGCGAAAAACCTTCTACGATTAAAAAAAACTACGTTCGTTCGATAAAAGTGATTTAAGTAAGAAAGTCGATTTGTAAATCACTTTAACTTTTGAATAAGGAAGATGCAGCAAAGATATAAATGCAGTTTACAGTTATGGTTCAAATCAGATAGTAGGCGCAAATTGAAATATGATATTCGTACGAAAAACCAGATTTACGTTTAAATGCTGATTCCTAAATCACTTGATTAAGCGAGATGCAGTTAAAGCAAGGATATAAAGGCAGTTTGCAATTATGATAGAAATCAAAACGTAAATGCAAACTGAAATATGATGATCGTACGATAAAATTGATTTACGTCTAAACGCCGATTCAGAAAGTACAAAGCTTGAAACCCAATTGTATATGCGCAGAAAGCAATAAGCTTTTGAGGAGGTTTGCAGTAAAGATAATATGCTCAAAGTAAATGCAAACCGAGATTTAGAGTGGTTCAGTCAATCTTGACCTACATCCACTTTTGGCTTCCTCCACCGACGAGATCACCGATATCCACTAGAGGCCTTCCTTCAATAGGCGAAGGCCAATGACCCTTTTACAGTTTCACTCCTTTTGACGGGCTTAGCAGACAACCCTTACAGATTTTTCTCTCCTCTCTTTAAAGATAAGAACTTGGAAGAAAAGAGGGAGAAGAACTTTTGGCCTTTACAACAATTTTGAGCTCTAAAAATCACAGAATAAGATCAGGATTTCGGTGTGTTTGAGTGCCCTTTCAGTGCTGAAAGGGTGGGGTATTTATAGGCCTCAACCCAGTTTGAATTTCGAGCTGAAAACTATCAATTCCAGGAATTCCGGGATCTGGCGGTTGCACCACCTGGCAGAGCTCGAAGATTGAGCCTCTAAGCGGTGCCACCTCATGTCAGGGGCGGTTGCTCCTCCTGCCAGAGCTCGAAGACCGAGCTCAAGCGGTGCCACCGCTTGACTGAGGCGATTGCACCTCCTGCCAGAGCTCGAAGACCGAGCTCAGGCGGTGCCACCTCCTGTCAGGGGCGGTTGCACCGCCCAGTCTCGCTCGGAGACTAAGCCCAGGCGGTGCCACCGCCTGGCTGGGGTGGTTCAACCGCCTGGCAGAAATCAGGGTCCGAATGGGTTGATCCATTCGACCCAATTTGGGTTTTTCAGGGGCCCAATTGCTCCAAGAATAAGTTAATGGGATCACCTCTTATTTCCAACTTAATCATTGTGCTAACTACGATATTTCCTAAGACATTTACTACAACTTGCTCCGGTGCGTTAATCGCTTCTTCCGGCGAGCTTCCGGCGAACTTTCGTCGATCATTCGATGAACCCTCGGTGATGCTCCTGCGGACTTCCGGCAAACTCCTAGACTTGCGACGATCCACTTGGCGAGTTCCGACGAGCTTCTTTGCAAGCTCATGGACTTCTCGGATTTGTTCCCGTAGAACCTTCGACGACTGTCCGAACTTCCGTCGAACTCTCGAACTCCCAACGTGATCTTTGTCTTGATTCCAGCGCAACTCCTGCTGCATATCTTACTTTCATCGTAGTTAATCCTGCACACTTAAAACAAAACTTCGATTGAGACAATTAATCCTAAGCAATTAACCAAGTTGTCCGGCATGTCATTGGTCCCTCGACGCTTCGTCCGATTCTTCAGCGCATCGTCCCCTCCTGTAGCCTATTCCCCAATCGACCAGTTGACTCTGCAACTCCGATATCCTTGGCACAATACCCACTCTTCTTGGCCCGATGCTCGAGTCCACGGCCCGAAGCCTTCTGTCGATACGTCGACCGATCCACCGGCCCGACGTCCAATCTTCTGACATGTTCCTCCGGCACAACATGATTTTCCTGCTTTAATTGTCTCATCCTGATCGAAGCATCCTGCGTCACTCAAAACGCAGATTAAATCATAAACATATATCAAGTAGTTTCATCATCAAAATACGAGATTCAACAATCTCCCCCTTTTTGATGATGACAATCACTTGATGACGGAGTTAAACTTAACTCCCGGAGTTTAAACAAACTCCCCCTATCAATATGCCATATTGATAGAATCTTGAATTCAAACTGAATTCAAGTCATTGCAATATTCATCATGAATACTTGCAACACGTCATCATGAACTTATGCATAAACTTATGCATAACATCATACTTCTCCCCCTTTGTCATCAACAAAAAGGAGAAGTCCAACTATTCTTGTGTTTGGAATATTAGTTTAACTTATTGTATGAAAAACATAATATCAAATTTTATCATCATGCAGTTTTGAAGCCAGAAAATTTAGCAAATGTTACATCATGCTTAGAACATTCAAGCTATTAAGTTTTAGATATGCAAGTTTTATAGCATACAAGATAGCACTTTTAGAACATGCAAACTAGCAATGTTACAACATTTTAGAACTTGCAAACTAGCAATTTAGAAATGTTCAAGAAGGCAACTCTTACTTCTTGAAATATGCAAGTTGCAAGCTAGCAAATTTTTGCTTCCTTTGCAATGTTTGAGCTCGCAATTTTGCTTCCATTGCAAGGTGCAAGTTTAGCATGTTTAATTTTCTTGAGATAGCAACTATTTGCTTCTCTTTATACTACAAGCTAGCAATTTTTACGATATGCAAGCTTTACTACATACAAGCTAGCAAAAATTTCGAAAGCAAATGCAAGATAGCTTTCTTGTGTAAGCTTATGATTCTTGCTTCCTATTGCAATGTGCAAATTGCAAGTTTTGCTTCTTGAGATAGGCAAGATAGCACTTTTGTAATTTTTGTTTGGCAAGCTTGTGATGTTCAAGATAACAAGCTCTTTCTTCTCCTTTGAGAAGTGTCATTTTTGCTTTCTTTGCAAAGTGCAAGCTAGCAAAAGGCCAAACTAGCAAGAGATAATATTTTACATGAGGCAAGCAAACAATTTGGCAAGTGTTACATTTGCATCTTCTCTTTAGAGGAGTGTAATTTTTGCTTTCATCTTGAATTGTGTAAGCTAGCTAGTTTGCCTCTTTTCATGATGTCCACGCTAGAAATTCTTGCTCCCCCTTTGTCATTGTCAAAAAGAAGGGAAGACCCTTTTTTCAGTTTTTAGATTATGACAAAGGTAAGTATCAATTTTATTTGTGCATCATTATATATTCATATTAAAACATACACAATTTCAAAAACCTTATTTTTCATGCACGATACCGAAAAATAAATCAATCATCATTAATGGGTATATCATACATGATACTCAAACATTAAAATTTTTAAGCATTTATCAACATGTTGATCATGATACCAAACATTCATCATTTAAAGCATTCATGATACATATCATATGCAATACATTATGTACATCAGTGTCATAAGTATTGCATGCATCATTTCAAATTCATGAATATTTCATCATTGCATGCATCATGCCAAATCATAAAATATACAATCATCATTAATGCATGATTCCTAATCATCATTTATTTTGTAACATGATGGTACCAAATTTGTCAAATTACATTCTACCATACATGACCGAAACTTCTTATTTGTATACATCAAAACAAATTAATGAATATTTCATGTATTCTTATCATCACATATGGAATATCAAGAAGAATTATTAGGTGATGAGATAAACATTTCATGAATTCAAGGAATTGCATAAAAATCATATCATAAAAGATTAGAACATGTGAATACCAAAAGACATGATTTCTTTTTGAAAAACCTACTCCATAATTAATCAAAAGAAAATCTTAGGAGAACGATTAATGAAAAATTCTTGATTCATAGTAAATCTTAATTTGTAAATATCACGGAACCAAGATCATGATTTTGGATAAAACTCATTCAAATTCAAATCACCAAAAATCATTTTTATGGTTCACAAAATTCGTAACATAAGTAGATTCATGATTTCATTGATAATATATTTTCCCCTTTTTTAAGTATTTCATTTTAAGTGATTGATTTCATGTTAGCATGCTTTTTCATTTATGTTAAACATGCATCAACGTTTAGGATCGAAAAATGAATTTCATCATAAAACCATCAAGATTAATAGATTCTCAAAAATGAACTATTATGATTAAGAAAATCCAAAAATAAAATTTAACAGTTTCATGCATTCAGACAAGGTTTTGCTATAGATTTTCAAGTTCAATCATGAAGATAAAACATGCTCATGATCATAAAAATTTTTGTATCCAAAACACATAATTTCCAACATGTTATTAAGGCATGTAATAGTGTAAAATCATCATGGCAATTAAGTGATTCGAACATTGAATCAAGAAAGTCCGAAAAATAATCTTAACAAGTTCATACATTCGAGCACATTTTTGCCATAGTTTTTCAAATACACTCATGAAAATAACACATGCTTATCATCATGTATAGCTTAAAATCTCATGCATAAAATTGTTAATCAAAATATTTAATATTACATCATTATGCATTTCTTCAAATCAAACATGATTTTTTTTTAATCAAAATGGAAATCAACGTAATACACATTATTACTTCTTAACCATGATTTCATATTTTCAATCAAAATCATTTTATTTGTTTATCATAAAATATGTAATATTATCATATTGGCATGATTATAATTTTTGCCATAGTTTTTCAAATACACTAAATTCAAGCACATTTTTGCCATAGTTTTTCAAATACACTCATGAAAATAACACATGCTTATCATCATGTATAGCTTAAAATCTCATGCATAAAATTGTTAATCAAAATATTTAATATTACATCATTATGCATTTCTTCAAATCAAACATGATTTTTTTTTTAATCAAAATGGAAATCAACGTAATACACATTATTACTTCTTAACCATGATTTCATATTTTCAATCAAAATCAATTTATTTGTTTATCATAAAATATGCAATATTATCATTTTCGAAATTAATTGGCATGATTATAATTTTTTTTAAAAAACATGTAATTTTTAAGAAAATTAATTCTAAACTAAAAAAGAAAATATATCGTGAGAGCATCAAGTAATTATAAAATTAATTAGGGGGATTTCGATTACCGTATCATTGAAAGCGGTTAAGACATAGTCTGCCACCTCGCCTTTCTTGATTTTCTCCTCGTCTTCGGAGGAGCTCGATTCATCCCACTTTGTGTTCTTCTTCTTTGGCCTCTTCCTTCATTCAAGTTTATTGTTTATTTTAGATTTTTGTTTAATAAACTTATTAAGATTTAGTGTTCGAAGTTCAAGTTCATCATTGTCCTCATCACTTGAGTTATCGCTCAAGTGGTATTCATTTGTCCGGAGTTCCAAATCCTTCCTGTTCTTTGGAAGGTGATTTTGTTCATCATGTTCATCATGTGCATTGTGCACCATTTTATATGTCATCAATGAACCAATTAGTTCTTCAAGTGGTAAGTTGTTTAGGTTTTTAGCTTCTTGTATTGCAGTTACTTTTGAATCCCACTTCTTAGAAAGAGAACGCAAAATCTTGTTTACGAGTTCAAAATCCGAAAAACATTTTCCAAGAGCTCTTAAACTATTGACGACATCCGTGAAACGGGTGTACATGTCGCCTATAGTCTCGCTTGGTTGCATTCGAAAAAGCTCAAAATCATGCAATAAAATGTTAACTTTCGAGTCTTTGACTCTACTAGTTCCCTCGTGTGTGATTTCAAGTGTTTGCCAAATGTCAAAAGCTGTTTCGCACGTAGAAATCCGATTGAACTCATTTTTGTCCAAAGCGCAAAATAAGGCATTCATAGCCTTTGCGTTTAAAGAAAAATACTTCTCCAAATCTGACCATTCGTTCATCGGTTTAGAGGGAAGTTGAAAACCATTTTCAACGATATTCCATAAATTCAAATTCATAGAAATCAAGAAAACTCTCATTCGAGTTTTCCAATAAGTGTAATCCAATCCGTTAAACAACGGTGGACGAACAATCGATAAGCCCTCTTGAAAGCCATGAAGAGCCATTTCTCTCAAGTGTAAATCCGAAATGAGAAATACCGGGCTCTGATACCAATTGTTAGGATCAAGAGCACTAAGAGGGGGGGGGGGTGAATTAGTGCAGCGGAAAACCTTCTATGATTAAAAAAAACTACGTTCGTTCGATAAAAGTGATTTCAGTAAGAAAGCCGATTCGTACATCACTTTAACTTTTGATTAAGCGAGATGCAGCAAAGATATAAATGTAGTTTGCAGTTATGGTTCAAATCAGATAGTAGGTGCAAACTGAAATATGATATTCGTATGAAAAAATTGATTTACGTCTAAATGCTGATTCGTAAATCACTTGATTAAGCGAGATGCAGTTAAAGCAAGGATATAAAGGTAGTTTACAGTTATGATAGAAATCAAAACGTAAACGTAAACTGAAATATGATGATCATACGATAAAACTGATTTACGTCTAAACGCCGATTCGGAAAGTGCAAAGCTTGAAACCCAATCGTTTATGCGCAAAAAGCAGTAAGCTTTTGAGGAGGTTTGCAGTAAAGATAATATGCTCAAAGTAAATGCAAACTGAGATTTAGAGTGATTCGATCAATCTTGACCTACATCCACTTTTGGCTTCCTCCACCGACGAGGTCATCGACGTCCACTAGAGGCCTTCTTTCAATAGGCGAAGGCCAACCGCCCTTTTATAGTTTTACTCCTTTTGACGGGCTTAGGAGACAACCCTTACAGATTTTTCTCTCCTCTCTTTAAAGATCAGAACTTGGAAGAAAAGAGGGAGAAGAACTTTTGGCCTTTACAACAATTTTGAGCTCTAAAAATCACAGAATAAGATCAGGATTTCGATCTGTTTGAGTGCCCTTTCAGTGCTGAAAGGGTGGGGTATTTATAGGCCACAACCTAGTTTGAATTTCGAGCTCAAAACTGTCAATTCCCGGAATTCTGGGATCTGATGGTTGCACCGCTTGACTGAGGCGGTTGCACCGCCTGGCAGAGCTCGAAGACTGAGCCTCTGGGCGGTGCCACCTCCTGTCAAGGGCGGTTGCTCCACTTGCCAGAGCTCGGAGACCGAGCTTAGGCGGTGCCACCGCTTGACTAAGGCAGTTGCACCTCCTGTCGGAGCTCAAAGACCGAGCTCAGGTGGTGCCACCTCCTGTTAGGGGCGGTTGCACCGCCCATTCTCGCTCAGAGACTGAGCCCAGGCGGTGCCACCACCTGGCTGGGGCGGTTCAACCGCCTGGCAGAAATCAGGGTCCGACTGGGTTGATCCATTCGGCCCAATTTTGGTTTTTCAGGGGCCCAATTTTCCCAAGATTAAGTTAATGGGATCACCTCCCATTTCCAACTTAATCATTGTGCTAACTACGGTATTTCCTAAGACATTTAATGCAACTTGCTCCGGTGCGTCAATAGCTTCTTCCGGCGAGCTTCCGGCGAACTTCCGTCGATCATCCGATGAACCCTCGGTGATGCTCCTGTGGACTTCCGGCAAACTCCTGGGCTTGCAACGATCCACTTGGCGAGTTCCGACGAGCTTCTTTGGCAAGCTCATGGACTTCTCGGATTTGTTCCCGCAGAACCTCCGACGACTGTCCGAACTTCCGTTGAACTCTCGAACTCCCAACGTGATCTTTGTCTTGATTCCTGCACAACTCCTGCTGCATATCTTACTTTCATCGTAGATAATCCTTCACACTTAAAACAAAACTTTGATTGAGACAATTAATGCTAAGCAATTAACCAAGTTGTTCAGCATGTCATTGGTCCCTCGACGCTTCGTCTGATTCTTCGGCGCATCGTCCTCTCCTGCAGCCTATTGCCGAATCGGTCAGTTGACTCCGCAACTCTGATATCCTTGGCATAATACCCGCTCTTCTTGGCCTGATGCCTGAGTCCACGGCCCGAAGCCTTTTGTCGATATGTCGATCGATCCACCGGCCCGACTTCCAATCTTCTGACATGCTCCTGTTGAATCTCGGATTTTGATTATAAAATCAATTGATGAGTTAATTGATCTAATCCATATTATTGAGTTAAGTGTGTAGGATTAAATACGATAACCAGAAAATACAAAGCAAGAATACCGGAGTCAAGTTCGATGGACGTTTAAGAGTCCGAAGAATCGTCGGAGATGCTGCCGGAACCAACCGAGAAGAAATCAGGAACCTGTCGGAATTTTTGGAAGTTCGCCGAAGAGATCTTCGGAGGTTCACGGAGATCACCGAGAAGGCTCGGCTACTCGTTAAAGTCATCACAAGATCGGGAGCTTGCTGGGAGTCCGTCGGAAGAAGTTCGTTGGAAAGCTCGTAGGAACAAGACTGGACGTTCGCAGTTGAAAACTTGCTTAGGATGTTTTTTTTGTTATGTAGTTCACTTGTAATTAGGATTAGGATTAAGAGATAATCCTATATCCTGGTTAGGGGCCAACTGGGCCCAAAATTAGACTTGGTTTGGGCTAAATTTGAAGCCCAACCAATGAACCGAAGGGTCTGGCGGTGGCACCGCCCAGCGCCCGAGAGCTGGGCGGTGGCACCGCCCAGCACCCGAGAGCCAGGTGGTGGCACCGTCCAGCACCCGAGAGTTGGGCGGTGGCTCCGCTTGGCTGGGCGGTGGCACCGCCCGTCCACTGTCAGTGTCTGACACTGACAGGCGGTGCCACCGCCACTGACAGGCGGTGGCACCGCTAGCATCGGGAACCCAAAGAGATTTCAAATTTTGGAACCCAAATTTGAATCCTCTTGAGGCCTATAAATACCCCTCAAATCTCAGCTGAGATCACAACTTTTTGAGAAGCAATTGTTTGAGAGAAAGGCCTTAGAAAAGTCTTAGCTAGTCTTGTTTTCAATTTGCTAGTGTTCACCACCTTCTTTCTTGCTGAAAATCTATAAAAGAGTGAACCTCTTGTAAAAAGTTGTAAGAGAGGTATTTACCCTTCCCTTTCAAGAGATTTGCTAGTGGAAGGTGGGAGCCTCATCGAAGAGGGGCCTCGCAAGTGGATGTAGGTCATTTGACCGAACCACTTTAAAATCGGTGCAATATCTGGTTTGCATTTCATTACTGCTATTTACATTACTATAAACCTTCTTTCTTGCTTTATTTCCTCATGACCTTTGCTGCACAACTTTGCGAATACGCTTTCAAGTCAAGCACTTCCGATTCCGATTTTTATCGTATGAAAGATTTGTCGAAACCAACGTTTTAATCTGCTGCACTAATTCACCCTTGTTTTCAGAGCTGACTCCAATCCTTAGTGCCGCTCTTAGTGCCGCTCCGATCCTAACAATTGGTATCAGAGCTATGCTCACTCTCATATTTGGTTTAATACCCAAGAGAGATGGCTTACTCCGGCATGCATGAGGGTTATTCTATCACACGTCCACCCTTGTTTAATGGGTTGGATTATACTTATTGGAAGACTCGTATGAGGATCTTCCTCATTTCCATGGATTTCGAGCTTTGGACTATTGTTGAAAACGGATTTCAAAAATCTTCTCTTCCGATGAGCGAATGGAATGAATCGGAGAAGAAGGTTTTTGCTTTAAACGCAAAGGATATGAATGCCTTGTTTTATGCACTAGACAAAAATGAATTTAATCATGTTTCAATTTGTGATTCGGCTTTTGATATTTGGAGAACTCTTGAGGTCACTCATGAAGGCACTAGCCGAGTGAAAGAGTCCAAAATCAACATCCTTGTGCACTCTTACGAACTTTTCCGAATGAAACCAAGTGAGTCCATCGGAGACATGTACACCCAGTTCACGGATGTCATCAATGGACTCAAAGCTCTTGGTAAAGATTTTACTAACTTTGAACTAGTAACTAAAATCTTAAGATCCCTCCCTAAAAGTTGGGATCCAAAAGTTACGGCAATTCAAGAGGTCAAAGACCTTAAAACATTCCCTCTTGAAGAACTTATTGGGTCTCTAATGACATATGAAATGACATGTCAAGCTCATGACGAGCTCGAGAACCCCCTTCCAAAGAACAGGAAGGATATGACACTCACATCACAAGAAGACCACTTGAAAGGAACATCAAGTGATGAGGACAGTGACAATGACATTGCACTTTTGACTCAAAAATTTTAAAAATATTTAAGAAAGAATAAATTAAAAAATAATACAAAAAATAAGTTCGAACACAAGAAGGACCAAGTGATTTGCTATGAATGCAAAAAATCGGGACACTACAAGAACGATTGTCCTCAAGCCAAAAAGAGAATTTCAAAGAAGAAGGCGCTCAAGGCAACGTGGGATGATTCAAGCGAGTCCAAAGAAGAGGAGTCCAACACCTAGCAAGTTGCTCATTACGCCCTAATGGCCATCGGAGAAGAGGTAATAGATTTAATTGATGCAGATTTACCTTATCATGAATTATTAAATGCTTTCCATGAGTTATTTGATGAATGTAAGACAATTAGTAGAAAATACAAATTGCTAAAAAAGGAGCATGATAGTCTCACTTGTGATATCGATAAATTAAAAACTGAATATTATGATAGTTTAGCTCCATGTATAAAATGCCATGATCTAGAATCTCTCCAAAAGGAGAACTTGCTACTTAAGGATACCTTGAAGAAATTCAAGGTTGGTAGCAAATCTTTGAACATGATCCTTACAAATAAGGGTCACGTTCCTAAAAGAAGTGGAATCGGATTTGTGAGAAGTCCTCACCAAAATCCAACCACCTTCATTAAAGGCCCCGTCTTACATGTTCGGCACCAAAGCAATTGCAACTTTTGTTACAAATATGGACATAAAACTTATAAATGTCCATTCAAGAAAATTAGTCCGAACAAACTAATTTGGGTTCCTAAAGGAACCATGATCAATTCTATGCAATATGATGAACAAGTTAAATCAGTTTTTAAGGCACCCAAAAGAAAATAGGTACCTAAAAATAATCCCTTCTTGTAGAAACATACACCATCACAAGCTAGGAGCAAGAGATAGTATCTAGATAGTGGATGCTCAAGACATATGACTGGAGATCCATCTCATTTCTAGATGCTCACTAGCAAAGAAGAAGGGTACGTCACCTTCAGAGACAACAACCAAGGCAAAATCTTTGGCAAGGGAACCATAGGTAACAAATTAAAAATTTCTATTAATGATGTCTTACTAGTTGATGGATTGAAACATAATCTCTTGAGTGTTAGTCAATTATGCGATAAAGGTTATATCGTTAGATTTGAATCAAATGTGTGTATTATTGAAAAACCAAACCATAATATAACTATGATTGTATTAAAATAAAATAATGTCTACACCATCAACCCTGATGAACTAAGTAATGAAATGTGCTTCTCCGCTTTAAATGATGATGCTTGGCTTTGGCATAGGAGACTAGGCCATGCAAGCATGAAACTAATATCTAAGATCTTATCTAGAGAATTAGTGCGAGGAATTCCAAATATAAAGTTTATTAAGGACAAAGTATGCGATGCATGTCAACTAGGTAAACAAATAAAAACTAGTTTCAAATCAAAAACTCAAATTAGCACCACTAGACCATTACAATTGATTCATTTGGACTTATTTAGACCAATTGATACGACAAGTCTAGGAGGAAGCAAATATGCATTTGTAATTGTGGATGACTATACTAGATACACTTGGACCTATTTCTTAGCTCACAAAAGTGATTGTTTCAAGTGTTTCTCTAAATTTTGTAAACTCACTCAAAACGAAAAAGGTTTCATGATTTCATCAATTCGGAGTGATCACAGTGGCGAATTTCAAAACCGTGACTTTCAAAATTTTTGTGAAGTTAATGGATACAATCACAACTTCTCCACTCTGAGGAATCCCCAACAAAATGGAGTAGTTGAAAGAAAAAATAGAAACCTACAAGAAATGGCAAGAACGATGTTAAATAAACATAGTCTACCCAAGTATTTTTGGGCCGAAGCCGTAAATACATCTTGCTACATCATGAATAGGGTCCTAATAAGACCATCTCTATCAAAAACTCCCTTTGAATTATGGAATAACAAAAAACCAAATATTTTCTATTTTAAAGTTTTCGGTTGTAAATGCTTTATTTTGAATGAAAGGGATGCCTTAAGAAAATTTGATGCTAAATCCGATGAAGGCATCTTTCTTGGTTACTCTTCCATTTCTAAGGCTTTTCGGGTTTTTAACAAAAGAACCTTAGTAATTGAAGAGTCTATTCATGTAGTTTTTAATGAAATTTCAAATTTAAAGAAAAATGATTTTGATGATGATCTTGATTTTGATAATTTGAATTTAAATGAACCCCCTCTTCAAAATAGCAACTTGGATGCACCTTCTTCTGAAATTTCCTTACCCAAGGAATGGAAGTATATAGATGCTCATCCAAAGGAGCTAATTATAGTAGATACATCAAAAGGAGTTCAAACTCGTTCCTCTTTCAAGAATTTTTGTGCTAATGCCGCCTTCCTTTCGCAAATCGAACCTAAATGCATTGAGGAGGCCATAAAAGATGATTTTTGGGTTATTGCAATGCAAGAGGAATTGAATCAATTTGAGAGGAATAAGGTATGGAAGCTTGTACTAGACCTAGTGACCATTTAGTCATTGGTACTAAATGGGTCTTTAGAAACAAGCAAGACGAAAATGGTATCGTAGTTAGAAAAAAGGTTAGATTAGTGGCCAAAGGTTTCAACCAAGAAGAAGGTATCGATTACGAAAAAACCTTCGCTCCCGTGGCTCGATTAGAAACCATAAGGATGCTCCTTGCCTATGCTAGTAGTAATAATTTTAAACTATTTCAAATGGATGTCAAAAGTGCCTTCTTGAATGGTTTTATTTCCGAAGAAGTATATGTCGAACAACCTCCTGGATTTGAAAATTCTCTTCTTCCTAATCATGTATTCAAATTGACTAAGGCTCTCTATGGCTTGAAACAAGCTCCTAGAGCTTGGTATGAAAGGCTTAGTTCCTTTCTTATTTTAAATAATTTTACCAAAGGCAAGGTTGATACTACATTGTTTATTAAACATTTTAAAAATAATTTTCTTATTATGCAAATTTATGTTGATGATATTATTTTTGGCTCTTCGGATGAATCACTATGTGAATCATTTGCCAAATGTATGAGTCATGAATTTGAAATGAGTTTAATGGGTGAATTAACTTTCTTTTTAGGATTACAAATCAAACAACTTAGTGATGGTATATTTCTTAACCAATCTAAATATACATTAGAATTATTAAAATGATTTAATATGGATAATTCAAAAGCAATAAACACCCCTATGAGTACTGCGACTAAGTTAGATATGAATGAAAATAGTGAAAACTTCGATAAAAAAATATATAGGGGAATGATAGGTAGTCTACTCTACCTCACCGCGACTAGACCGGATATTATGTTTAGTGTAGGACTTTGTGCTAGCTTTCAATCAAATCCTAAATTATCTCATCTTAAAAGTGTTAAAAGAATATTTAGGTATCTTAAAGGAACTCCAAATTTAGGATTGTAGTATCCAAAATCTGAAAAATTCGATTTAATAGCTTATGCAGATGCCGATTTTGGCGGATGTAGGATATATAGAAAAAGTACATCCGGAACATGCCAATTTTTAGGACATGCACTTGTTTCTTAGACTTCCAAGAAACAAAATTCAGTTGCACTATCTACGGCGGAAGCCGAATACATTGCTGCAAGTGCATGCTGTGCACAAGTTGTTTGGATGAAAAATACATTAGAAGACTATGGAATTCACTTTAAAAATATTCCCATAAAATGTGATAATACTAGTGCCATATGTCTTACTAAAAATCTAATTCAGCACTCTAGAACTAAGCACATCGACATTAGGCATCATTTCATACGTGATCATGTCCTTAACAATGATGTTGTTCTAGAATTCATTGACACAAAGCATCAATTAGCAGATATATTTACAAAAGCTTTGAATGAAGACCAATTTGAATTCTTTAAAAGGGAATTAGGTATGTTAAATTGTCCCTAAGAATAAACTTGTTTGAATGGATTTTTCATAAAGTTTTTCATCCTCTCTCCGTTCGTCGGTGAATCTGATCCTTCTCTTTCGATTCTAAATGACATGTTAAATTATCTTATCCTATCTTGAGTCAAACACCACTCCCATCTGATCAAGATTTATGATTTTATGATATTTTGTGAATCTCGAAATTAATTTTGATGGCTTGATTATGAGTTTCAAGTTGACGAATTGAATTTGAATGGATTTGTATTCGAATTATGATCTTGACTTATTGGAGTTACTACTTGAAATTTTTTTTATCACAATCTCTTCCTTGTACATCTACAATTTTTGTTAGAAAGAAGAGATTTGATAAAATGGATGAATGCTGAATTTTCCTTTAAGATGAACTCTACGTAAATATTTTAGCATACTTAATTTTGAATGATAAAATTTTTGTATGATCAATGCTGAATTCCTGATGTTATAATGATAAATTATGTGCTTCAAGTCTCATTCCCTTTTTGTTGATGACAAAGGGGGAGAAAAGTGATGACTTATACTATTTTGATAGCATAACTTATATGAATTGCAATAGCTTGTGTGATATGAATGTCTTATATGCCTTGCAAAATCTTTGAGAATATCACAAGATTGATTGATCATATTGAAAGCATGTCTAACATGTATATCATGAAATTCATGTTGAAAATCTTTATCTCCTATCATAGTAAAGCATGTCTAACATGTATATCATGAAATTCATGTTGAAAATCTTTATCTCCTGTCATAGTAAAAATTGTCTCTTATCATTCGACTTGAAAATGATTTTCATCAAAGTTTCATATTTACTTATGCTTAATGAGAATAACGATAAGTTCTACGGTTAGAACTTATCAGTTTATGCTTGAATTCAATGGGATGGAATTCAAGTGTTTTTATCTTCTCATAATATGGCATATAGATAGGGGGAGTTATGTTTAACTCCGTCATCAATTGATTGTCATCATCAAAAAGGGCGAGATTGTTGAATCTCGGATTTTGATGATAAAATCAATTGATGGGTTAATTGATCTAATCCATATTATTAAGTTAAGTGTGTAGGATTAATTACGATAACCAGAAAACACAAAGCAAGAATACCAGAGTTAAGTTCGATGGACGTTTAAGAGTCCGAAGAATCGTCGGAGATGCTGCTGGAACCAACTGAGAAGAAATCAGGAACCTGTCGGAATTTTCGGAAGTTCACCGAAGAGATCGTCGGAGGTTCACGGAGATCACCGACAAGGCTCGGCTACTCGTTAAAGTCATCACAAGATCGGGAGCTTGCTGGGAGTCCGTCGGAAGAAGTTCGTCGGAAAGCTCGCCGGAACAAGACTCGATGTTTGCGGTTGAAAACTTGCTTAGGATGTTTTTTTTGTTATGTAGTTCACTTGTAATTAGGATTAGGATTAAGAGATAATCCTATATCCTGATTAGGGGCCAACTGGGCCCAAAATTAGACTTGGTTTGGGCTAAATTTGAAGCCCAACCAGTGAATCGAAGGGTTTGGCGGTGGCACCGCCAGACTGGGCGGTTGCACCGCCCAGCACTCGAGAGCTAGGCGGTGGCACCGCCCAGAACCCTAGAGCTAGGCGGTGGCACCGCTTGGCTGGGCGGTGGCACCGCCCGTCCACTATTAGTGTCTGACACTGATAGGCGGTGGCACCGCCACTGACAGGCAGTGGCACCGCCAGCATCGGGAACCCAAAGAGAATTCAAATATTGGAGCCCAAATTTGAATCCTCTTGAGGCCTATAAATACCCCTCAAATCTTAACTGAGATCACAACTTTTTGAGAAGCAATTGTTTGAGAGAAAGGCCTTAGAAAAGTCTTAGCTAGTCTTGTTTTCAATTTGCTAGTGTTCACCTCCTTCTTTCTTGTTGAAAATCTGTAAGAGAGTGAACCGCTTATAAAAAGTTGTAAGAGGGGTATTTACCCTTCCCTTTCAAGAGATTTGCTAGTGGAAGGTAGGAGCCTCATCGAAGAGGGGCCTCGCAAGTGGATGTAGGTCATTTCACCGAACCACTTTAAAATCGGCGCAATCTCTGGTTTGCATTTCATTACTGCTATTTACATTACTGCAAACCTTTTTACTTGCTTTATTTCCTCATTACCTTTGCTGCACAACTTTGCGAATACGCTTTCATGTTAAGCACTTCCGATTCCGATTTTTATCGTACGAAAGATTTGTCGAAACCAACGTTTTAATCTGCTGCACTAATTCACCCCCCCCTCTTAGTGCCGCTCCGATCCTAACAGTTCCTCCGGCACAACATGATTTTCCTGCTTTAATTGTCTCATCCTGATCGAAGCATCCTGCGTCACTCGAAACACAGATTAAATCATAAACATATATCAAGTAGTTTCATCATCAAAATATAGATTCAACATGAATTAGTGCAGCAGTAAGATAACGACGGTTTAAAAACTTTCGTACGATAAAACTATTTCCGACGTAAAACCATTTTCGAAAACTTAACTTGAAAGCGAGTTCATAAAAATATTGAAGGCAGTAAGCACTTAAAGAGGTTTGCAGTAAAGATAAATTACACAAATGTAAATGCAAATTAGATTTTAGAGTGGTTCGATCAACGTGACCTACATCCACTTTCGGCTTCCTCCTCCGACGAGGTCACTGGCGTCCACTAGAGGCCTTCCTTCAATAGGCGAAGGGCAATCACCTTTTACACTCATCTTCTCCTTTTACTGGGTTTAGGAGACAACCCTTACAAGCACTCACTTACTCTTCTCTCATACTAGTCTAACACTTAGAAGATGGAGAGGAGATCACATAAGATTTTAGCAGCGTTTCTTTCTTTTTAAACTCTCTATGCTTATATGTTTTAACTAGGGATGAGAGGGGTATTTATAGGCTTCAAGTTAATTCAAACTTGGAGCCTAAAACTTTCCCATCCCGGGTTTCCAGGGCACGGGCAGTACCACCACCTACACTAGGCGGTACCACCGCCTAGTGTCAGTCTGACTAACACTACCTTGGGCGGTACCACCGCCTAGGTCTAGTAGTACCACCGCTTAGGGGGCAGTGCTGAGCGGTACCACCACTTGGCACCCTGCCAGGGGCAGTACAACTGCCCAGACTAGCGGTACCATCGCTTGACATAGTCTCGAAGACTGTGCCATAATGGTGAGACTCTTGGAGTACTGTTTAGGCCTCTTATTGGGCCCAACATAGTTCTTACATAGGCCTAACTGGCCCCTAATTGGGTTGGCCCAAATCCAAGCCCAATTATATGCTAACTACGAAATCCTAAGACATTTGCTAAGCTAAACAAGTCCCTATGTCTATTCTTCCGGTGAGCTTCTAGCGATCTTCCGGTGAACTTCCGATGATCTCTCGGCAATGTTCCGGCAAACTCCCGGTAAGCTCCTAGACTTCACGACGATCTTCTTAGCGAGTTCCGAGGAGCTTCTTTGGCAAGCTCTGAGACTTCTTGGCTGGTTCCTCTAGAACTTCCGACAAACGTCAGGACTTCCGACGAACTCTCGAACTCCCAACGTAATCGCGTCCTTGACTCCGGGACTTTATTTTGCTTTATGCCTTGCTATCATAGTTAATCCTACATATGTAAAAACACACTTCAATCTAGACAATTAATACTAGCATTAATCAAGTTGTCCGACATGTCATTGGTCCCTCGACGCCTCGTCCGATTCTTCGACGCATCATCCTCTCTTGCGGCCTATTGCCCAATCTACTAGTTGACTCCATAACTTTGATATCCTTAGCGTAATATTCGTTCTTCATTGGCCCGATGCCTGAATTCATGGCCCGAAACCTTCTGTCGATATGTCGACCGTTCCTCCGGCTCGACGTCGTTCGATTTTCTAACATGTTTTCCCCCGGCACAACATGAATTTTCTTGCTTTAATTGTCTTATCCTGATCGAAGCATCTTGCATCACTGAAAACACAGATTAAAACATAAACACATATCAATTGGTTTCATCATCAAAATACGAGATTCAACAATCTCCCCCTTTTTGATGATGACAACCAATTGATGATGGAGTTAACCTTAACTCCCAGAGTTTAGACAAACTCCCCCTATCAATATGTCTTATTGATAGAAACTCTTGGATTCAAAAATCTAAGCAAACATGTCATGATCAAATCATGCATTACATCAATATACATCTCCCCATTTGTCGTCAACAAAAATGAGAAGTTCTACTTTCTAGGTGTTTAAACATATAAGTTCAAATCGTTACATGAAAAACATAATATCAAGTTTTATTATCATGCAATTTGATGTTAGAAAATTTAGAGATATTCAAGAAAGCAATACTTACTTCATGAAATATGCAAGTTTTACAACATACAAGCTAGCAAATTGAAAGATATGTAAGTTGACATATTTGCTTTTCTTTACGATGTACAAGATATTATATTTTTGCATCTTCTAGCAATTCTTGGTGATGTTCAAGATAGCAATTTCTTCTCTTTTGAGAAGTGCAAATTTTGCTTTCTTCTTGATTTGTGCGAGCTAGCAAATTTACTTTCTAGCACGTTTTGCTCTCCCTTTGTCATTGTCAAAAAGAAGGGAAGACCCTTTACATCAATTTTCAACTTATAACAAAGGTAAATAGTATAGATAAAAATTCAAGTCATGAATTTTAAAATAATTATTTTATCATAAATATTTCATCATTGCATGCATTATTATCATAAGTTAAAGTATTGTATGCATAACACCAAATCATCAATATTTCAAATCATGATGGTATTAATTTATCAAATTGCTTCCTACCATGCATGATCTTAACTTTTCCCTCTTTTATAATTATAAATAAGAAAGAATAAGGGAAGAACAAAATAGTGTAAAATATTTCAATCATTTCAAGGCATACAAGCCATAAATACAAAGACATCATATCATGAAAGATAAGACCTCTTGAATTACAAAAGACATTATTCATTTTATAAAATCTCTTCTTTTTATAGATAGCAAAAATTGTAGGTGTACAAGGAAGAGATCTTGATTAAAAAAAAATCACAAGTAGAAAATTCAAGAAATCAAGATCATGATTTGAATACAAACACATTCAAATTTAAATCTTCAAATCAAAATTATTTTCAAGAGATTCATAAAAGGATGATCAAATAGATTCATCAAAGTCAATAAGATAGAGAAAAAAAAATTTCAAGAAAAATGCTTTTCTCTTCTTAGTTATTTCAATTTATGTGATTAACTTCATTCAAGCATGCCCCTTTTTTTTATATTTATGTCAAATAAAAACATGTATCAACATTTAGGATCAAAAAAATAAATTTCATCATAAAAACCATCAAGATCAATAAACCATAAATTACTTGAAAATTATCATGCATAATTTCGAAATTTATTAAGCATGATCATTATGACATCAAAACATGGTTTCAAAATATTTAATATTTTCATTACAACATCAAGCAAGGTTTCATTGAACATAATTCTGAATGATTCTTATAGATATCTAAAACTTCTTTAGTTTTAATTTATATGATTGACTTTATATTAACATTCCCAAATTTTTGTTCTTATGTCAAAACTATACATCATGTTGAAAACCAAAGACAAGGTTCATAAAAAAAATCATCAAGCCTTCCATACAAAAGCCATGCATCGTCATTGAAAAGCAATATGGAAATCATCAAAATACACATTCTTGCTTCTTAGGCACATACATAAGATTAATCTTACTAGGTGTACAATCATTAGATTTATATTTAACATTTTATTGTATTATCATAAAACATGTAATTTTCATGATCATTTTCAAAATTACTAGAATGAAAAGAATGATCCTAATTTTTGCATTTTCATTTTTAAACATGTAATTTTTTTAAAAAATAAATTTTTTAAACTAAATAAAAAAATACATCATAAAAAGCATCATGTAATTTCAAAATAAATTAAAGGAGTTTCAATTACCTCATCGTTGAAAGCCGTTAAGGCGTAGTTTGCCACCTTGCATTTGTTGATTTTTTTCACATCTTCGGAGGAGCTCGATTCGTCTTTTGACAACTTCTTCTTGCGTTCATAGCAAGTAGTTTCATTTTTTTTATTCTTTAATTTTTATTTTATTAAAAATTTAAAGTTCATGAGTAGTCCCTCATCCATCTAATATCCCAGAGACCGTATATCGAGCATGGTGCTGTCAGACTCATACGGTTTCTACTCAAGTCTCGCTCTAATCGGATTCTCCTAGAGAACTCTTTCTCTCTCAACCCGAATACCCTGGCCAGGGATTTGTTTGAGCAAGAAAACATGGGATATTCCTCTCATGACGTCGAGAATGGATGATCCTCTATCGACACTCAATAGCCCTCGTAAGGTCGACTACCACTCCCAATGACCAACTGTACTAGATCTGGGACAACCAAACCTATAAGTCTGGTATTAAAGAGTGGAGCACTCATACAGGACATCCTTGGTGTTTCAAGTCTAAGGACCAGATATACCACTAGGACTACGGAATCGCTGTCTGACAATAAGGCATCATCAACCATCTAGCATTCCGTAAGCGGATCAATCAATGAACTCATTCTCCAATGAGCACTTGTATTGCATCCCTAGTGTCCCTACACGAGCAGCTATGAGACCCGCTACATCCATTATATGGATGTGTATACGGCACACTAGTCTGTCCGGTTATCACGATGTCCATCTCGAGTAACCTATGACTGGAATTATTTAGGATATGTGTTTAAAGGTGAATCGATCTCCTTTTCATGATCTCATCACGATCCGATTCCCATTGCACAAATACAAGGACATCACAATATATATATGCATATATGCAATAGTTATAAAGTGATATATGCCAAAATATAATAAGCAAAAAGATTCTGTATCAAGTCACACGTTCCATCACTCACGTGATTGGCTTGCTGGGCACCAATGACTAGTAGGTCCGTGGCCGGAAGCAGAGTTTCCTTCTCGCGGTGGTGGTCAGTGGCCATCGGCTTCAAACTTTCTCAAACGATCTCTTTCTCTTTCTGTTTTTTTCTTTTTTTTTTTAGATAGCTATGGAAATACTGCAGCGAGAACGCCAAGGATCGCCACTCTGATACCAAATGATAAGACCCTAAAGTCTTATCGTCGCTCTAATACCAAATGGTAAGACCCTAAAATCTTATCGTCGCTCTGATATCAAATGATAAGACCCTAAAGTCTTATCATAAAATAAATGAAAGAAATGATAGAAAAGGAGATGAAATGGTAAGGCTCTGATACCAAATGGTAAGAGCCTAAGGTCTTATCATAGAAGAAATGAGAGAAAAGGGAATGAAAATGATCGCTTCGAGGGGATCGGCCTCCTTGATCACTTCGAGAGGATCGGCCCTCCTTGATAACTTCGAGGGGATCGGCTCTCCTTAATAACTTCGAGAGGATCAGCCCTCCTTGATAACTTCGAGGGGATCGGCCTCCTAGGGTTTGTCCATAGAGTGGAATAACATTTCATTGATTGATTGATTGATTTAAAGAAAGGGTTACATCACTATTTATAGAGTTCCATCTAGAGTCCACTTGGACTTGGACTCTTAATAATAAATAAATATTAAATAAACCTTTATCTAACTCTAACTAAACTAAACAGACTCAATAAACAACTAAACTAAACAGACTCAATAAACATTATTCAAAAGCTTAGAAAAAGGATCCTAATAGTAATTTGGGTTAGGACTAAGAGTTAATCCTATACCTAGTTAGGGGCCAACTAGGCTCGAATTTGAACTAGTTTGGGCCAAGTTTGGAACCCAACCAGTGACCCATAAGGTCGAGCGGTGGCACCACCCAAAACCCGAAAGATCGGGCGATGGTACCGTCAGACTAGGCGGTGGCACCACCCAGCACCCGAAAGGTTGGGCGGTGGCACCGCCTAGAATCCGAGAGTTCCGGCGGTGGCACCGCCAGTACACTGTTAGTGTCAAACACTGATAGGGGGTGGCACCGCCACAGACAAGCGATGGCACCGCCAGCATTGGGAACCCAAAAGTAATTTAAATTTGGAGCCCAAATTTGAATCCTCTTGGGGCCTATAAATACCCCTCAATTCTCAACAAAGAACACACCTTTTGAGAAGTTAGAAATTGAGAAAAATCCTTAGCAAAGTCTTGTTTTTTCAATAGCTTAAGTGTTCACCACACTCTTTCTCTTTAAAAAATCTGAAAGAGTGTGAACCACTTATAAAAAGGTTGTAAGAGGGGTATTTGGTCCTTCCACTTCAAAGTGATTTACTAGTGGAAGTTGGGAGCCTCATCGAAGAAGGCTTCGCAAGTGGATGTAGGTCATTTGACCGAACCACTTTAAATTATTGTGTTCCTTAAATGTGTGAGTGTTTAACTTTCTGAAACCTTTATTTACTTAGCAGCAAGCTTTTGGTTTTCATCTCCTTACTTTACTCGTGTTAGGATCGAGAGCACTAAGAGGGGGGGGGGGGGGGGTGAATTAGTGCAGCGGAAATCTTTCTGCGATTAAAAACTAAAGCTGCGTTTGTTCGATAAAAACTATTTTGATGCAAAAGCCGATTCTAAGATTACTTATGATTAAGTGCAGTTTACGTTTAAACACAGTTAGCGTCTAAACACAGTTTGCGTCTAAATGCAGATTGCGTCTAAACTCAGATTGCGTCTAAGCGCAGTTTGCGTCTAAGCACAGATTGCGTCTAAGCGCAGTTTGCACCTAAACATAGTTTGCGTCTAAGCGCAGTTTAAGCAGAAGTATAAAGACAATGTGCTGCTATTGTACAGCTCAAAAAGTAATCTGCAAAAAGCAGATTTACGTCTAAACGCAGATTTACGTCTAAACGCAGATTTACGTCTTAAACGTAGATTTACGTCTGAACTTTGAAACTCGTTTGTATATTCGCAGAAGGCAGTATGCAATTGAAATCAAGACGTAAACGTAAACTGAAATCTGACGATTGTGCGAGGAAAGCCGATTTACGTCTAAATGCAGTTTTATGTCTAAATGTTGAAACTCGTTGGTAAAATTGCAGAAGACAGTTTGCAGTTATAAATAGAATCAAAATGTAAATGTAAACTACAAAGAAACTCGTTCGTAAAAGCGCAGAAGACAGTTCGCAGTTACAAACATATTCAAGACGTAAATGTAAGCTGCAATGTAAAGATCGTACGAAAACACCTTTTGACGTCTAAATGCAGATTCAGAAAGATTAGAACTTAGAAGCTTGTTCGTAAAAGCGCAGAGAGCAGTAGCAATGTAGGAGGTTTGCAGTAATGATAAAGTGCTCAAAATAAACGCAAACCAGAGATTTAGAGTGGTTCGGTCAGTCTTGACCTACTCCACTTTTGGCTTCCTCCACCGGCGAGGTCACCGACGTCAACTAGGGGCCTTCCTTCAATGGGCGAACGCCAACTGCCCTTTTACAGTTTCTCTCCTTTTGACGGGCTCAGGAGACAACCCTTACAAATCCTTTCTCTCCTCTCTTTACAACTCAAGACTTGAAGAACAGAAAAGAGGAGAACTTTAGGACTTTACACAAATTTGAGCTCTTAGAGTCACTGAAAAGATCAAGAATTCGGTGTGGATCTGTATCTTTTCAGTGCTGAATGGGTAGGGTATTTATAGGCCCCAACCTAATTCGAATTTGGAGCTCAAAACGATCAAATCCCGGAATTCCGGGATCAGGCGGTTGCACCTCTTGACTGGAGAGGTTGCACCGCCTAGTAGAGCTCGAAGACTAAGCCCAAGCGGTGCCACCTCTTGACTGAGGCGGTTGCACCTCTCTGCCAGAGCTCGAAGACCGAGCTCAAGCGGTGCCACCTCTCTGTCAGGGAGGTTGCACCGCCCAGTCTTGCTCGAAGACTGAGCTCAGGCGATGCCACCTCCTGGCTGGGGAGGTTGCACCGCCCAGTCTCGCTGGGAGGCTTAGCCCAGGCGGTGCCACCTCCTGGCCTAGGCGGTTGCACCTCCTGGTGCAATCAGGGTCCGAATGGTTAGTTCCATTCGGCCCAATTTCAGTCTTTCAGGGGCCCAATTGCCCCAAGATTAAGCCAATGGGATCACCTCCCATTTTCCAACTTAATCAAAGTGCTAACTACGATTAAATCTAAGACAATTTCTGCAGCTTTGCTTCGGTGCGTCAATCGCTTCTTCCGGCGAGTTTCCGGCGAACTTCCATCGATCATCCGATGAACCCCCGGTGATGCTCCTGCGGACTTCCGGCAAACTCCTGGACTTTGCGACGATCCACTTGGCAAGTTCCGACGAGCTTCGCTTGGCAAGCTTCTGGACTTCTCGGATCTGTTCTCGCAGAACCTCCGACGACCGTCCGAACTTCCGTCGAACTCTCGAACTTCCAATGTGATCATGAACTTGACTCCGGCGCAACTCCTGCTGCTTGTCTAACTTTCATCGTAGTTAACCCTGCACACACAAAACAAAAACTTCGATCGAGATAATTAATCCTAAGCAATTAACCAAGTTGTCCGGCATGTCATTGGTCCCTCGACGCTTCATCCGATTCTTCGGCGCATCGTCCTTTCCCGCAGCCTATTGCCCAATCGGCCAGTTGACTCCGTAACTCCGATATCCTTGGCACAATACCCGCTCTTCTTGGCCCGATGCCCGAGTCCACGACCCGAAGCCTTCTGTCGATACGTCAACCGATCCACCGGCCCGACGTCCAATCTTCTGACATGTTCCTCCGGCACAACATGATGTTCCTGCTTTAATTGTCTCATCCTAATCGAAGCACCCTGCGTCACTCAAAATGCAGATTAAATCATAAACATATATCAAGGAGTTTCATCATCAAAATACGAGATTCAACAATCTCGCCCTTTTTGATGATGACAACTACTTGATGACGGAGTTAAACTTAACTCCCGGATTTTAAACAAACTCCCCCTATCAATATGCCTTATTGATAGAAACTCTTAGATTCAAAAATCTAAGCAACATGTCATCATAAACAGAGTTAACCTTAACTCCCAGAGTTTAAACAAACTCCCCCTATCAATATGCCATATTGATAGAAACTCTTGGATTCAAAAATCCAAGCAACATGTCATCATAAACTTATGCATAACATGTGATGTCATCAACATACTTCTCCCCCTTTGTCATCAACATACTTCTCCCCCTTTGTCATCAACAAAAAGGAGAAGTATCACAATCAAGTGTTTGTGATATTGGTTCAACTCATTGCATGAAAAACATAATATCAAGTTTTATCATCATGCAATTTTGCCAGAAAATATAGCAAGATTTATAGCATACAAGATAGCACTTGGTATGAAAATTAGAGATGTTCAAGATAGCAAGTTCTACATCATGCTTCGGTGCGTCAATCGCTTCTTCCGGCGAGTTTCCGGCGAACTTCCATCGATCATCCGATGAACCCTCGGTGATGCTCCTGTGGACTTCCGGCAAACTCCTGGACTTTGCGACGATCCACTTGGCAAGTTCCGACGAGCTTCGCTTGGCAAGCTTCTGGACTTCTCGGATCTATTCTCGCAGAACCTCCGACGACCGTCCGAACTTCCGTCGAACTCTCGAACTTCCAATGTGATCATGAACTTGACTCCGGCGCAACTCCTGCTGCTTGTCTAACTTTCACGGTAGTTAACCCTGCACACACAAAACAAAAACTTCGATCGAGACAATTAATCCTAAGCAATTAACCAAGTTGTCCGGCATGTCATTGGTCCCTCGACGCTTCGTCCGATTCTTCGGCGCATTGTCCTTTCCCGCAGCCTATTGCCCAATCGGCCAGTTGACTCCGCAACTCCGATATCCTTGGCACAATACCCGCTCTTCTTGGCCCGATGCCCGAGTCCACGACCCGAAGCCTTCTGTCGATACGTCAACCGATCCACCGGCCCGACGTCCAATCTTCTGACATGTTCCTCCGGCACAACATGATGTTCCTGCTTTAATTGTCTCATCCTAATCGAAGCACCCTGCGTCACTCAAAACGCAGATTAAATCATAAATATATATCAAGGAGTTTCATCATCAAAATACGAGATTCAACAATCTCCCCCTTTTTGATGATGACAACTACTTGATGACGGAGTTAAACTTAACTCCCGGAGTTTAAACAAACTCCCCCTATCAATATGCCTTATTGATAGAAACTCTTAGATTCAAAAATCTAAGCAACATGTCATCATAAACGGAGTTAACCTTAACTCCCAGAGTTTAAACAAACTCCCCCTATCAATATGCCATATTGATAGAAACTCTTGGATTCAAAAATCCAAGCAACATGTCATCATAAACTTATGCATAACACGTGATGTCATCAACATACTTCTCCCCCTTTGTCATCAACAAAAAGGAGACGTATCACAATCAAGTGTTTGTGATATTGGTTCAACTCATTGAATGAAAAACATAATATCAAGTTTTATCATCATGCAATTTTGCTAGAAAATATAGCAAGATTTATAGCATACAAGATAGCACTTGGTATGAAAATTAGAGATGTTCAAGATAGCAAGTTCTACATCATGCAAGCTAGCAAATTAGAGATGTTCAAGAAGGCAACACTTGCTTCTTGAAATATGAAAATTTTGTCCACTTTGCTAGATGCGCAAGTTAGCATGTTTTGCTTCTTGAGATAGGCAAGATAGCACCTTTGTTCTTTTTGTTTCTTAAGATGTTCAAGATAGCAATTTCTTCTCTTTTGAGAAGTGAAAATTGCTTTCTTCTTGAATTATGCATGCAAGTTATCTCCTCCTTAGTCATTGTCAAAAAGAAGGAAAAACCCTTTCTGTCAATTTCTAAATCATGACAAAGGTGAGGAATCATTCTTATTTCAAAATTCCATAATTGAGATAAACCTTGAATTCAAATCAAGTCAATTTTAATCAAGGTTCATATCATATGCAATACATTACGTAGAAAGCATAAGTATTGCATGCATCATTTTAGCAACAAATCGTAGCATTTCATCACATGGCAAGATATCATCAAGTAGAATTACGATGCAAGTTCTTGATATCTTAACATGATGAAAATTCAAATATAGCACTTATAGTATCAATTCATATATTTCTCCCCCTTTATCATCAACAAAAGGAGAAGTAGCTCTAGCTATTTTAAAATCTATGCAAGTTTTTATAACATGAAGCTATATTTTCATCACAACATATAAGCACAAAAACATAGCAAGATTCTTAGGTTCAATCATGGCAATTCAACACTTGCTTCATGTGCAAGATTGCACTTGCTTTTCTTTGCATGTTCTAACTAGCAAAAGCTTTCTCCCCTTTGTTTTTGTCGAAAAGAAGGGAGTAATCAATGGCCAAAATTTTTTAATTATTATACAGGCCATATTACAAAATCTTGTCATGATATCAAGAAAGTTCAAGAAGGACATGATCCATTCAACAAATCCTTTTAATACGGTAAAGGAATTATATAACCAAGAATCATGATTAAAATATTTCAATATCATAGATCAAGTCATGATTCGTGATTCATCATAAAGCAAATTAATTTTCTGTCATCACATAAGGCATTTAAAGAATTTTTGAAACATAGAAGAATGATTAATTTAAGCATTTAATGTTTCAATCAAAATCAAGTCATGAATACCAATACTTTCATATTGTGAGTATCAATTCATGAATACCAAAAGATATTATTTGTGATTTCAATTTTGCAAGATCATGATTATGATTTAGACAAAACTTATTCAAATCAAATCGTCAACTTTAAACTCATAATCAAGTCATTAAAATTAATTTCGAAATTCATAAAATATAATGAAATCAAAAGACAAGTTGCATTTCATTTGAAGAACTCCTTTTTGATAAATGAACGATCTTGATTTATAAAGAGCTTCATGTTATAATTATCAAGATCATGATTTTAATAATTATTCTCTTTAGCAAAGAATCACAAAAGCACTTTATTTTTGCATAAGAAATCTCATTGTATTATGATTTATAAATTCTTTTTCTGCACATGAATCATAGGAGATATGTATGTGAAACAAATCTTTGCAAGCAAGGACACTATCATTCATATTTCAAGATGGAATTTATAAGCAGGAATCATTTCATCAAATCCATTTTAGAAAAATATTTTTCAAAAGTGTATGAGAAAATCCGATTGTTAGGATACCAATTATTAAGTGAATCCGAAAATGAAATTAGTACTTTCATGCATTCGGATAAGATTTTGCTATAGATTTTCAAGTTCAATTATGAAGATAAAACATGCTCATGATCATAAAAATTTATGTATCCAAAACATATAATTTCCAACATGTTATAGTGTAAAATCATCATGGCTATTAAGTGTTTTGAACATTGAATCAAGAATGCCCGAAAAATAATCTTAACACGTTCATGCATTCGAGCACATTTTTGCCATAGTTTTTCAAATATACTCATGAGAATAACACATGCTTATCATCGGCTTAAAATCTCATGCATAAAATTGTTAATCAAAATATTTAATTTCATCATTATGCATTTCTTCAAATCAAACATTATCTTTAATCAAAATCGAGAAATAACAATGGAAATCAACGTAATACGCATTATTACTTCTTAACCATGATTTCATATTTTCAATCAAGATCATTTTATTTGTTTATCATAAAATATGCAATATTATCATTTTCGAAATTACTTAGTATGATCATAATAATATTTTTTTTAACATGTAATTTTTAAGAAAATTAATTCTAAACTAATAGAGAAAAATACATCATGAAAGCATCAAGTAATTTCAAAATAAATTAGGGGGATTTCGATTACCTCATCATTGTAGGCTGTTAAGGCGTAGTTTGCCGCCTTGCTTTTGTTGACTTTCTCTTCTTCGGAGGAGCTCGATTCATCCCAATTTTTGTTCTTCTTCTTGCATTTAAAGCAAGTAGTTCGATTCTTTTTGCTTTTTAATTTTCGTTTCATTTGTAGTTTAAGTTCACCATCACTTGAGCTTATGCTCAAGTGGTCTTCAAATGTTCTATGTCCCAAATCTTTCCTGTTCTTTGGAAGGTTGTTTTGTTCATCATTGTCCTCATCACTTGAGTCATCGCTCAAGTGGCATTCATTTGTCCAGAGTTCCAAATCCTTCCTGTTCTTTGGAAGGTAATTGTGTTCAACATGTTCATCATGTGCATTGTGCACCATTTCATATGTCATCAATGAACCAATAAGTTCTTCAAGTGGTAAGTTGTTTAGGTTTTTAGCTTCTTATATTGCAGTTACTTTTGAATCCCACTTCTTAGAAAGAGAACGCAAAATCTTGTTTACGAGTTCAAAGTCCGAAAAACATTTTCCAAGAGCTCTTAAACTATTGACGACATCCGTAAAACGGGTGTACATGTCGCCTATAGTCTCGCTTGGTTGCATTCGAAAAAGCTCGAAATCATGCAATAAAAAGTTAACTTTCGAGTCTTTGACACTACTAGTTCCCTAGTGCGTGATTTCAAGTGTTCGCCAAATGTCAAAAGCTGTTTCGCAAGTAGAAATCCGATTGAACTCATTTTTGTCCAAAGCGCAAAATAAGGCATTCATTGCCTTTGCGTTTAAAGAGAAATACTTCTTCTCCAAATCCGACTATTCGTTCGTCGGTTTAGAGGGAAGTTGAAAACCGTTTTCAACGATATTCCATAAATCCAGATTTAGAGAAATCAAGAAAACTCTCATTCGAGTTTTCCAATAAGTGTAGTCCAATCCGTTAAAGAACGGTGGACGAAAGACCGAAAAGCCCTCTTGAAGAGCCATTTCCCTCGGGTGTAAATCCGAAATGAGAAATACCCCTCTCTGATACCAATTGTTAGGATCGAGAGCACTAAGAGGGGGGGGGTGAATTAGTGCAGCGGAAATCTTTCTGCGATTAAAAACTAAAGCTGCGTTCGTTCGATAAAAACTATTTTGATGCAAATGCCGATTCTAAGATTACTTATGATTAAGTGCAGTTTACGTTTAAACACAGTTAGCGTCTAAACGCAGTTTGCGTCTAAATGCAGATTGCGTCTAAACTCAGATTGCGTCTAAGCGCAGTTTCCGTCTAAGCACAGATTGCGTCTAAGCGCAGTTTGCGCCTAAACACAGTTTGCGTCTAAGCGCAGTTTAAGCAGAAGTATAAAGACAATGTGCTGCTATTGTACAGCTCAAAAAGTAATATGCAAAAAGCAGATTTACGTCTAAACGCAGATTTATGTCTAAACACAGATTTACGTCTTAAACGTAGATTTACGTCTGAACTTTGAAACTCGTTTGTATATTCGCAGAAGGAAGTATGCAATTGAAATCAAGAAGTAAACGTAAACTGAAATCTGATGATTGTGCGAGGAAAGCCGATTTACGTCTAAATGCAGTTTTACGTCTAAATGTTGAAACTCGTTGGTAAAATTGCAGAAGACAGTTTGCAGTTATAAATAGAACAAAATATAAATGTAAACTGCAAAGAAACTCGTTCGTAAAAGCGCAGAAGACAGTTCGCAGTTACAAACAGATTCAAGACGTAAATGTAAGCTGCAATGTAAAGATCGTACGAAAACACCTTTTGACGTCTGAATGCATATTCGGAAAGATTAGAACTTAGAAGCTTGTTCGTAAAAGCGCAGAGAGCAGTAGCTATGTAGGAGGTTTGCAGTAATGATAAAGTGCTCAAAATAAACGCAAACCAGAGATTTAGAGTGGTTCGGTCAGTCTTGACCTACTCCACTTTTGGCTTCCTCCACCGGCGAGGTCACTGACGTCAACTAGGGGCCTTCCTTCAATGGGCGAAGGCCAACTGCCCTTTTACAGTTTCTCTCCTTTTGACGGGCTCAGGAGACAACCCTTACAGATCCTTTCTCTCCTCTCTTTACAACTCAAGACTTGAAGAACAGAAAAGAGGAGAACTTTAGGACTTTACACAAATTTGAGCTCTTAGAGTCACTGAAAAGATCAAGAATTCGGTGTGGATCTGTATCTTTTTAATGCTGAATGGGTGGGGTATTTATAGGCCCCAACCTAATTCAAATTTGGAGCTCAAAACGATCAAATCCCGGAATTCCGGGATCAGGCGGTTGCACCTCTTGACTGGAGAGGTTGCACCGCCTGACAGAGCTCGAAGACTGAGCCCAAGCGGTGCCACATCTTGACTGAGGCGGTTGCACCTCTCTGCCAGAGCTCGAAGACCGAGCTCAGGCGGTGCCACCTCTCTGTCAGGGAGGTTGCACCGCCCAGTCTTGCTCGAAGACTGAGCTCGGGCAGTGCCACCTCCTGGCTGGGGAGGTTGCACCGCCCAGTCTCGATGGGAGGCTTAGCCCAGGCGGTGCTACCTCCTGGCCTAGGCGGTTGCACCTCCTGGTGCAATCAGGGTCCGAATGGTTAGTTCCATTCGGCCCAATTTCAGTCTTTCAGGGGCCCAATTGCCCCAAGATTAAGCCAATGGGATCACCTCCCATTTTCCAACTTAATCAACGTGCTAACTACGATTAAATCTAAGACAATTTCTGCAGCTTTGCTTCGGTGCGTCAATCGCTTCTTCCGGCGAGTTTCCGACGAACTTCCGTCGATCATCCGATGAACCCTCGGTGATGCTCCTGCGGACTTCCAGCAAACTCCTGGACTTTGCGACGATCCACTTGGCAAGTTCTGACGAGCTTCGCTTGGCAAGCTTCTGGACTTCTCGGATCTTTTCTCGCAGAACCTCCGACGACCGTCCGAACTTCCGTCGAACTCTCGAACTTCCAATGTGATTATGAACTTGACTCCGGCGTAACTCCTGCTGCTTGTCTAACTTTCATCGTAGTTAACCCTGCACACACAAAACAAAAACTTCGATCGAGACAATTAATCCTAAGCAATTAACCAAGTTGTCCGGCATGTCATTGGTCCCTCGACGCTTCGTCCGATTCTTCGGCGCATCGTCCTTTCCCGCAGCCTATTGCCCAATCGGCCAGTTGACTCCGCAACTCCGATATCCTTGGCACAATACCCGCTCTTCTTGGCCCGATGCCCGAGTCCACGACCCGAAGCCTTCTGTCGATACGTCAACCGATCCACCGGCCCGACGTCCAATCTTCTGACATGTTCCTCCGGCACAACATGATGTTCCTGCTTTAATTGTCTCATCCTAATCGAAGCACCCTGCGTCACAGGAAACGCAGATTAAATCATAAACATATATCAAGGAGTTTCATCATCAAAATACGAGATTCAACAATCTCCCCCTTTTTGATGATGACAACTACTTGATGACGGAGTTAAACTTAACTCCCGGAGTTTAAACAAACTCCCCCTATCAATATGCCTTATTGATAGAAACTCTTAGATTCAAAAATCTAAGCAACATGTCATCATAAACGGAGTTAACCTTAACTCCCAGATTTTAAACAAACTCCCCCTATCAATATGCCATATTGATAGAAACTCTTGGATTCAAAAATCCGAGCAACATGTCATCATAAACTTATGCATAACATGTGATGTCATCAATATACTTCTCCCCCTTTGTCATCAACAAAAAGGAGAAGTATCACAATCAAGTGTTTGTGATATTGGTTCAACTCATTGCATGAAAAACATAATATCAAGTTTTATCATCATGCAATTTTGCTAGAAAATATAGCAAGATTTATAGCATACAAGATAGCACTTGGTATGAAAATTAGAGATGTTCAAGATAGCAAGTTCTACATCATGCAAGCTAGCAAATTAGAGATGTTCAAGAAGGCAACACTTGCTTCTTGAAATATGAAAATTTTGTCCACTTTGCTAGATGCGCAAGTTAGCATGTTTTGCTTCTTGAGATAGGCAAGATAGCACCTTTGTTCTTTTTGTTTCTTAAGATGTTCAAGATAGCAATTTCTTCTCTTTTGAGAAGTGAAAATTGCTTTCTTCTTGAATTGTGCATGCAAGTTATCTCCTCCTTAGTCATTGTCAAAAAGAAGGGAAAACCCTTTCTGTTAATTTCTAAATCATGACAAAGGTGAGTAATCATTCTTATTTCAAAATTCCATAATTGAGATAAACCTTGAATTCAAATCAAGGCAATTTTAATCAAGGTTCATATCATATGCAATACATTACGTAGAAAGCATAAGTATTGCATGCATCATTTTAGCAACAAATCGTAGCATTTCATCACATGGCAAGATATCATCAAGTAGAATTACGATGCAAGTTCTTGATATCTTAACATGATGAAAATTCAAATATGGCACTTATAGTATCAATTCATATATTTCTCCCCCTTTATCATCAACAAAAGGAGAAGTAGCTCTAGCTATTTTAAAATATATGCAAGTTTTTATAACATGAAGCTATATTTTCATCAAAACATATAAGCACAAAAGCATAGCAAGATTCTTAGGTTCAATCATGGCAATTCAACACTTGCTTCATGTGCAAGATTGCACTTGCTTTTCTTTGCATGTTCTAACTAGCAAAAGCTTTCTCCCATTTGTTTTTGTCGAAAAGAAGGGAGTAATCAATGGCCAAAATTTTTTAATTATTATACAGACCATATTACAAAATCTTGTCATGATATCAAGAAAGTTCAAGAAGGACATGATCCATTCAACAAATCCTTTTAATAGGGCAAAGGAATTATATAACCAAGAATCATGATTAAAATATTTCAATATCATAGATCAAGTCATGATTCGTGATTCATCATAAAGAAAATTAATTTTCTGTAATCACATAAGGCATTTAAAGAATTTTTGAAACATAGAAGAATGATTAATTTAAGCATTTAATGTTTCAATCAAAATCAAGTCATGAATACCAATACTTTCATATTGTGAGTATCAATTCATGAATACCAAAAGATATTATTTGTGATTTCAATTTTGCAAGATCATGATTATGATTTAGACAAAACTTATTCAAATCAAATCGTCAACTTGAAACTCATAATCAAGTCATTAAAATTAATTTCGAAATTCATAAAATATCATGAAATCAAAAGACAAGTTGCATTTCATTTGAAGAACTCCTTTTTGATAAATGAACGATCTTGATTTATAAAGAGCTTCATGTTATAATTATCAAGATCATGATTTTAATAATTATTCTCTTTAGCAAAGAATCACAAAAGCACTTTATTTTTGCATAAGAAATCTCATTGTATTATGATTTATAAATTCTTTTTCTGCACATGAATCATAGGAGATATGTATGTGAAACAAATCTCTGCAAGCAAGGACACTATCATTCATATTTCAAGATGGAATTTATAAGCAGGAATCATTTCATCAAATCCATTTTAGAAAAATATTTTTCAAAAGTGTATGAGAAAATCCGATTGTTAGGATACTAATTGTTAAGTGAATCCGAAAATGAAATTAGTACTTTCATGCATTCGGATAAGATTTTGCTATAGATTTTCAAGTTCAATTATGAAGATAAAACATGCTCATGATCATAAAAATTTATGTATCCAAAACATATAATTTCCAACATGTTATAGTGTAAAATCATCATTGCAATTAAGTGTTTTGAACATTGAATCAAGAATGCCCGAAAAATAATCTTAAAACGTTCATGCATTCGAGCACATTTTTGCTATAGTTTTTCAAATATACTCATGAGAATAACACATGCTTATCATCGGCTTAAAATCTCATGCATAAAATTGTTAATCAAAATATTTAATTTCATCATTATGCATTTCTTCAAATCAAACATTATCTTTAATCAAAATTGAGAAATAACAATGGAAATCAACGTAATACGCATTATTACTTCTTAACCATGATTTCATATTTTCAATCAAGATCATTTTATTTGTTTATCATAAAATATGCAATATTATCATTTTCGAAATTACTTAGTATGATCATAATAATATTTTTTTTAACATGTAATTTTTAAGAAAATTAATTCTAAACTAATAGAGAAAAATACATCATGAAAGCATCAAGTAATTTCAAAATAAATTAGGGGGATTTTGATTACCTCATCATTGTAGGCTGTTAAGGCGTAGTTTGCCGCCTTGCTTTTGTTGACTTTCTCTTCTTCGGAGGAGCTCGATTCATCCCAATTTTTGTTCTTCTTCTTGCGTTTAAAGCAAATAGTTCGATTATTTTTGCTTTTTAATTTTCATTTCATTTGTAGTTTAAGTTCACCATCACTTGAGCTTATGCTCAAGTGGTCTTCAAATGTTCTATGTCCCAAATCCTTCCTGTTCTTTGGAAGGTTGTTTTGTTCATCATTGTCCTCATCACTTGAGTCATCGCTCAAGTGGCATTCATTTGTCAAGAGTTCCAAATCCTTCCTGTTCTTTGGAAGGTAATTGTGTTCAACATATTCATCATGTGCATTGTGCACCATTTCATATGTCATCAATGAACCAATAAGTTCTTCAAGTGGTAAGTTGTTTAGGTTTTTAGCTTCTTGTATTGCAGTTACTTTTGAATCCCACTTCTTAGAAAGAGAACGCAAAATCTTGTTTACGAGTTCAAAGTCCGAAAAACATTTTCCAAGAGCTCTTAAACTATTGACGACATCCGTGAAACGGGTGTACATGTCGCCTATAGTCTCGCTTGGTTGCATTCGAAAAAGCTCGAAATCATGCAATAAAAAGTTAACTTTCGAGTCTTTGACACTACTAGTTCCCTAGTACGTGATTTCAAGTGTTCGCCAAATGTCAAAAGCTGTTTCGCAAGTAGAAATCCGATTGAACTCATTTTTGTCCAAAGCGCAAAATAAGGCATTCATAGCCTTTGCGTTTAAAGAGAAATACTTCTTCTCCAAATCCGACCATTCGTTCGTCGGTTTAGAGGGAAGTTGAAAACCGTTTTCAACGATATTCCATAAATCCAGATTTAGAGAAATCAAGAAAACTCACATTCGAGTTTTCCAATAAGTGTAGTCCAATCCGTTAAAGAACAGTGGACGAAAGACCGAAAAGCCCTCTTGAAGAGCCATTTCTCTCGGGTGTAAATCCGAAATGAGAAATACCCCGCTCTGATACCAATTGTTAGGATCGAGAGCACTAAGAGGGGGGGGGGTGAATTAGTGCAGCGGAAATCTTTCTGCGATTAAAAACTAAAGCTGCGTTCGTTCGATAAAAACTATTTTGATGCAAAAGCCGATTCTAAGATTACTTATGATTAAGTGCAGTTTACGTTTAAACACAGTTAGCGTCTAAACGTAGTTTGCGTCTAAATGCCGATTGCGTCTAAACTCAGATTGCGTCTAAGTGCAGTTTGCGTCTAAGCACAGATTGCGTCTAAGCGCAGTTTGCGCCTAAACACAGTTTGCGTCTAAGCGCAGTTTAAGCAGAAGTATAAAGATAATGTGCTGCTATTGTACAGCTCAAAAAGTAATCTGCAAAAAGCAGATTTACGTCTAAACGCAGATTTACGTCTAAATGCAGATTTACGTCTTAAACGTAGATTTACGTCTGAACTTTGAAACTCGTTTGTATATTCGCAGAAGGCAGTATGCAATTGAAATCAAGACGTAAACGTAAACTGAAATCTGATGATTGTGCGAGGAAAGCCGATTTACGTCTAAATGCAGTTTTACGTCTAAATGTTGAAACTCGTTGGTAAAATTGCAGAAGACAGTTTACAATTATAAATAGAATCAAAATGTAAATGTAAACTACAAAGAAACTCGTTCGTAAAAGCGCAGAAGACAGTTCGCAGTTACAAACAGATTCAAGACGTAAATGTAAGCTGCAATGTAAAGATCGTACGAAAACACCTTTTGACGTCTGAATGCAGATTCGGAAAGATTAGAACATAGAAGCTTGTTCGTAAAAGCGCAGAGAGCAGTAGCTATGTAGGAGGTTTGCAGTAATGATAAAGTGCTCAAAATAAACGCAAACCAGAGATTTAGAGTGGTTCGGTCAGTCTTGACCTACTCCACTTTTGGCTTCCTCCACTGGCGAGGTCACCGATGTCAACTAGGGGCCTTCCTTCAATGGGCGAAGGCCAACTGCCCTTTTACAGTTTCTCTCCTTTTGACGGGCTCAGGAGACAACCCTTACAGATCCTTTCTCTCCTCTCTTTACAACTCAAGACTTGAAGAACAGAAAAGAGGAGAACTTTAGGACTTTACACAAATTTGAGCTCTTAGAGTCACTGAAAAGATCAAGAATTCGGTGTGGATCTGTATCTTTTCAATGCTGAATGGGTGGGGTATTTATAGGCCCCAACCTAATTCAAATTTGGAGCTCAAAACGATCAAATCCCGAAATTCCGGGATTAGGCGGTTGCACCTCTTGACTGGAGAGGTTGCACCGCCTGGCAGAGCTCGAAGATTGAGCCCAGGCGGTGCCACCTCTTGACTGAGGCGGTTGCACCTCTCTGCCAGAGCTCGAAGACCGAGCTTAGGCGGTGCCACCTCTTTGTCAGGGAGGTTGCACCGCCCAGTCTTGCTCGAAGACTGAGCTCAGGCGGTGCCACCTCCTGGCTGGGGAGGTTGCACCGCCCAGTCTCGCTGGGAGGCTTAGCCCAGGCGGTGCCACCTCCTGGCCTAGGCGGTTGCACCTCCTGGTGCAATCAGGGTCCGAATGGTTAGTTCCATTCGGCCCAATTTCAGTCTTTCAGGGGCCCAATTGCCCCAAGATTAAGCCAATGGGATCACCTCCCATTTTTCAACTTAATCAATGTGCTAACTATGATTAAATCTAAGACAATTTCTGCAGCTTTGCTTCGGTGCGTCAATCGCTTCTTCCGGCGAGTTTCCGACGAACTTCCGTCGATCATCCGATGAACCCTCGGTGATGCTCCTACGGACTTCCGGCAAACTCCTGGACTTTGCGACGATCCACTTGGCAAGTTCCGACGAGCTTCTCTTGGCAAGCTTCTGGACTTCTCGGATCTGTTCTCGCAGAACCTCCGACGACCGTCCGAACTTCCGTCGAACTCTCGAACTTCCAATGTGATCATGAACTTGACTCCGGCGCAACTCCTGCTGCTTGTCTAACTTTCATCGTATTTAACCCTGCACACACAAAACAAAAACTTCGATCGAGATAATTAATCCTAAGCAATTAACCAAGTTGTCCGGCATGTCATTGGTCCCTCGACGCTTCGTCCGATTCTTCGGCGCATCATCCTTTCCCGCAGCCTATTGCCCAATCGGCCAGTTGACTCCGCAACTCCGATATCCTTGGCACAATACCCGCTCTTCTTGGCCCGATGCCCGAGTCCACGACCTGAAGCCTTCTGTCGATACGTCAACCGATCCACCGGCCCGACGTCCAATCTTCTGACATGTTCCTCCGGCACAACATGATGTTCCTGCTTTAATTGTCTCATCCTAATCGAAGCACCCTGCGTCACTCAAAACGCAGATTAAATCATAAACATATATCAAGGAGTTTCATCATCAAAATACGAGATTCAACAACTCGAACTACTTTTACTAAGTCATTCTTTATCGAATCGAAATCTCTACTCATTTACGAAATCATTTTC
This sequence comes from Musa acuminata AAA Group, assembly GCF_036884655.1. Classification (NCBI taxonomy): domain Eukaryota; kingdom Viridiplantae; phylum Streptophyta; class Magnoliopsida; order Zingiberales; family Musaceae; genus Musa; species Musa acuminata. The sequence continues at coordinate 20,968,613 of NC_088354.1, forward strand.
AAACTTATGAGTTTTAATCCGCTGCACTAATTCACCCCGCCCCTCTTAGTGCCGCTCCGATCCTAACAATTGGTATCAGAGCTAGGCTCACTCTCATATTTGATTTAATACCCAAGAGAGATGACTTACTCCTGCATGCATGAGGGTCATTCTATTACACATCCGCCTATGTTTAATGGGTTGGATTACATGTATTGGAAGACTCGATTGAGGATCTTCCTTATTTCCATGGATTTCTAGCTTTGGACTATTGTCAAAAATGGATTTCAAAAATCTTCTCTTCCGATGAGCGAATGGGATGAATCGGAGAAGAAGGTTTTTTGCTTTAAATGCAAAGGCTATGAATGCCTTGTTTTGTGCATTGGACAAAAATGAATTTAATCGCGTTTCAATTTGTGATTCGGCTTTTGATATTTGGAGAACTATTGAGGTCACTCATGAAGGTACTAGCCGAGTGAAAGAATCCAAAATTAACATTCTTGTGCACTCTTACGAACATTTCCGAATGAAACCAAGTGAGTCCATCGGAGACATGTACACCCGTTTCACGGATGTCATCAATGGATTCAAAATCTCTTGATAAAGATTTTTTTAAACTTTGAACTAGTAACTAAAATCATAAGATCCCTTCCAAAAATTTGGGATCCAAAAGTTACGGCCATTCAAGAGGCCAAGGACCTTAAAACATTTCCTCTCGAAGAACTTATTGGGTCTCTAATGACCTACGAAATGACGTGCCATACTCATGAAGAGCTCGAGAACCCTCTTCCAAAAAATAGGAAGGATATGGCACTTATAACACAAGAAGACCACTTGAAAGGAACATCAAGTGATGAGGACAGTGATAATGACATTGCACTTTTAACTCAAAAATTTTAAAAATTTATAAGAAAGAACAAATTTAAAAATAACACCAAAAACAAACTTGAATATAAAAATGGCCAAGTAATATGCTACGAATGCAAGAAGCCAGGGCACTTCAAAAATGAATGCCCCCAAGCCAAGAAGAAGCAACCGAAGAAGATGAAAGCTTTAAAAGCAACTTGGGACGATTCAAGTGATTATGAAAGTGAAGAAGCTAGCAACAAAGAGGAGGCAAACTTCACGCAAATGGCTTTAGGAGAAGAGGTATCTGATTTAATTAGTGAAGATTTATCTTTCGATGAACTTTTTATCACTTTTTATGAATTATTTGATTAGTGTAGAACTATTAGTAAGAAGTTCAATCTATTAAAGAAAGAGCATGTCTTACTACAAAATGAGCTTGATAGTCTTCAAACTCCTCCATGCTCTAAGTGTGAACAATTAAAAGCAATAAAAAAATGAAATTTTGCTAATTAAAGAGACCTTAAACAAGTTTAAGGTCGGTAGCAAGGGCTTGGACATGATCATTACAAACAAGGGTCACGTGGCAAATTGAAGTAGAATTGGTTTTGTGAGAGGATCTTACCAAAATCCTACCACTTTCATTAGAGGACCCACATTACATGTTTCACCTCATTTGAATTGCAACTTTTGTTATAAATCCGAGCATGTTACTTACAAATGTCCATTTAGGAAAATTAGTCCACATAAGTTGATATGGGTTCCTAAAGGAACTATAAATAATTCAATGATAAATGACAAAATTAGTAGATCAATTTTTGAGGCACCCAAAATCAAATGGGTATCTAAAAACCATCCTCTTTTGTAGACAAACTCACAAGCTAGGAACAAGAGTTGATAGTGGATGCTCAAGGTATATGACCGGAGATCCATCTCATTTCTCTATGCTCACTAGCAAACAAGAAGGGTATGTCACCTTTGGAGACAACAACAAAGGTAAAATCATTGGCAAGAGAACCATAGGTAACAAATCAAGTTTTTCAATTGATGATGTGTTGCTAGTTGATGGATTAAAACATAATTTCTTAAGCATTAGTCAATTATGTGATAAAAGTTACTTCGTTAGATTTGAATCTAATGTATACATTATTGAAAAATCAAATAATAATATGTCAATGATTGCTTTAAAATAAAATAATGTCTGCACCATCAACCTTGATGAACTTAATAATGAAATGTGCTTTTCTGTTTTAAATGATGATGCTTGGCTTTCGCATAGGAGATTAGGCCATGCAAGTATGAAACTAATATCTAAGATTTCATCCAGAGAGTTAGTACGAGGGATTTCCAATATAAAGTTTGTTAAGGATAAATTGTGTGATTCTTGTCAACTAGGAAAATAAATAAAAACTAGTTTCAAACCAAAAAATTAAATTAGCACCACTAGACCATTGCAATTGATCCATTTAGACTTATTTGGACCAATTGACACAACGAGTCCAAGAAGAAGCAAATATGCCTTCGTAATTGTAGATGACTATAGTAGATACACTTGGACCTATTTCTTGGCTCACAAAAATGATTGTTTCAAATATTTCTCTAAATTTTGTAAACTTACTCAAAACGAAAAAGGCTTCATGATTTTATCAATTCAGAGTGATTATGGTGGCGAATTTCAAAATCGTGACTTCCAAAGTTTTTGTGAATCCAATGGATATAATCATAACTTCTCCACTCTGAGAAATCCTCAACAAAATAGGGTAGTTGAAATAAAAAATAAAAATGTACAAGAAATGGCAAGAATCATGTTAAATGAACATAGTTTACATAAGTATTTTTGGGCCGAAGCCGTTAATACGGCTTGCTATGTCATGAATAGGGTTCTAATAAGACCATCTTTATCAAAAACTCCTTATGAATTATGAAATAACAAAAAACTAAATATTTTTTATTTTAAAATTTTCGGTTGCAAATGCTTTATTTTGAATGAAAAGGATGCCTTAGGAAAATTTGATGCTAAATCTGATGAAGGCATCTTTCTTGGTTAATCTTCTGTTTCTAAGGCTTTTAGTGTTTTTAACAAAAGAACCTTAGTTATAGAAGAGTCTATTCATGTAGTTTTTAATAAAATTTTTTGAGTTAAAGAAAAATTATTTTGATGATGATCTTGGTTTTGATAATTTGAATTTAAATAAACCCCCTCCTCAAAATAGTAACTTGGATGCATCTTCTTCCAAAATTTCCTTACCTAAGGAATGAAAGTATGTAGATGCTCATCCAAAGGAGCTAATTATAGGAGATATATCAAAAGGGGTTCAAACTCATTTTTCCTTCAACAATTTTTGTGCTAATGCCGCCTTCCTTTCTCAAATTGAACCTAAATGCATTGACGAAGCCTTGAAAGATGATTCATAGGTTATTGCAATGCACGAGGAATTGAACTAATTTGAGAGGAATGAGATATGGAAGCTTGTTCCTAGACCTAATGATCGTTTAGTCATTGGTACTAAATGGGTCTTTAGAAACAAGTAAGATGAATGCGGAATCGTGGTTAGAGAAAAGGCTAGACTAGTGGCCAAAGGTTTCAACCAAGAAGAAGGTATCGATTACGAAGAGACCTTCGCTCCTGTTGCAAGATTAGAAGCCATTAAGATGCTCTTTGCCTATGCTAGTAGTAATAATTTTAAACTATTTCAAATGGATGCCAAAAGTGCTTTCTTGAATGGTTTTATTTCCAAAGAAGTGTATGTTGAACAACCTCCCGGATTTGAAAATTCTCTTCTTCCTAATCATGTATTTAGATTGACTAAGGCTCTCTATGGCTTAAAACAAGCTCCTAGAGCTTGGTATGAAAGGCTTAGTTCCTTTATTATTTTAAATAATTTTACAAAAGACAAGGTTGATACTACATTATTTATCAAATATTTTGAAAATGATTTTCTTATTGTTCAAATTTATGTTGACAATATTATTTTTAGTTCTTCGGATGAATCACTATGTGAATCATTTGCCAAGTGTATGAGTTATGAATTTGAAATGAGTCTAATGGGTGAATTATCCTTCCTTTAGGATTGCAAATTAAACAACTTAGTAATGATATATTTTTTAATCAATCTAAATATATATTATAATTATTAAAATGATTTAATATGGATGGTTCAAAAGCTATAAATACTCCTACGAGTACTTCCACTAAGTTAGACATGAATGAAAGTGGTGAAAGCTTTGATAAAAAAACATATAGGGGAATGATTAGTAGTTTACTTTACCTCACCGCAACTAGACCGGATATCATGTTTAGTGTAGGACTTTGTGCTAGGTTTCAAGCTAATCCTAAATTATCTCATCTTAAAAGTGTTAAAAGAATCCTTAGATATCTTAAAGGAACTCCTATTTTAGGATTATGGTATCCAAAATCTGATAATTTTGATTTAATAGCTTATGCATATGTCGATTTTGGCAGATATAGGATAGATAGAAAAAGCACATCCAGAACATGTCAACTTTTAGGACATGCACTTGTTTCTTAGACTTCCAAGAAATAAAATTCGGTTGCACTATCTACGGCGGAAGCCGAATATATAGCTGCAAGTGCATGCTGTGCACAAGTTGTTTGGATGAAAAATACGTTGGAAGACTATGGAATTTACTTAAAGAACATTCCCATAAAATGTGATAATACAAGTGCTATTGGTCTAACCAAAAATCCAATTCAATGCTCTAGAACTAAGCATATTGAAATTAGGTATCACTTTATATGAGATCATGTCAATAATAATAATGTCATTCTAGAATTTATTGATATAAAGCATCAATTAGTGGATATTTTCATAAAAGCCTTAAATGAAGATCAATTTGACTTCATTAGAAGGGAATTAGGCATGCTGAATTGTCCTTGTGAATGAGTTTGATTGTATATATTTTTTAAAAATTTTTCATCCTCTCTTCGGTTTTTGTGGATTTGACTTCTTTCTTATTATTGTAAACCTCTATGCTACCTTGACATGTGTTTGACATTATCCGAGTATATGATGTTGGATGTTTCTTTCCGAAATTTTGTCAACATTTTGATGTCTCCTTCATGTTATTTTGGATGATTTGATGTCTTCCTTGAATGACCGATCTTAATGCCGTTGAAGTTTTATCAATTTTGCCATCTCCTTTTCAAGATTTTTTTCTTATGAGATGATTTTATGAATGGCTTCAATGATCACGAGTTTTATGCTTAAAAACTCATCTCCTTTTTGTTGATGACAAAGGGGGAGAAGAATGTGCAAAAGATTGATGACTTATGCAAAATATGAAATTTGCATGTTGTATAATGCAAAGAAAAATGTCTTATATGTGTTTTATTCCTTAAAAGCATCATAAAACTTTTTGAGCATATCGCATATGAAAGTTTTTTAGATTGGCTGTCGTATCATGTTTATCATTTTCTTATATATATGATAAGCAATTATCTCATGATCATATGAAATCATGCCTTGCATTTATATCATGAGATCCATGTTGAAATTTCATATTATTATTATTTCTTGTGGAAATGATAATTATCTTTTATCATTCGGCTTGAAAATAATTTTCATGCCTTGAATTTATGAGAAATACAAAGTTTCGTATTTGCTCATGCTTATTAATATTAGGATCAAGAGCACTAAGAGGGGGGGGGGGGGGGGGAATTAGTGCAGCGGAAATCTTTCTGCGATTAATAAAAACTGCGTTCGTACGATAAAAGCGATTTCGGTGTGAAAGCCGATTCTAAGATTACTTTAACTTAAGATCAAGCGAGATGACGTTAAAGTAAATCTATGAAGGTAGTTTGCAGTTATGATGGAAATCAGAATATAAGCGTAAATTGAAATACGACGTTCGTACGATAAAAGCGATTTGCGTCTAAATGCCGATTCGGAAAGCACTGAACTTTGAAACACGTTTGTAAAAGCACAGAAGGCAGTAAGCTATTGAGGAGGTTTGCAGTAAAGATAAGATGCTCAAAGTAAATGCAAACCGAGATTTAGAGTGGTTCGGTCAATCTTGAACAACTCCACTTTTGGCTTCCTCCACCGACAAGGTCACCGACGTCAACTAGAGGCCTTCCTTCAATAGGCGAAGGCCAACCACCCTTTTACAGTTTCACTCCTTTTGACGGGCTTAGGAGACAACCCTTACAGAATTTTCTCTCCTCTCTTTAAAGCTCAGAACTTGGAAGAAAAGAGGGAGAAGAACTTTTGGCCTTTACAATAATTTTGAACTCTAAAAATCACATAACAAGATCAGGATTTTGGTGTATATTCTGTGCCCTTTTAGTGTTAAATGGGTGGGGTATTTATAGGCCCCAACCCAGTTTGAATTTGGAGCTCAAAACTGTCAATTATCGGAATTCCGGGATCTGGCGGTTGCACCTCCTGACTAGAGCGGTTGCACCGCCTGGTAGAGCTCGAAGACTGAACCTCTAGGCGGTGCCACCTCCTGTCAGGGGCGGTTGCACCTCCTGCCAGAGCTCGAAGACCGAGCTCAGGCGGTACCACCTCCTGACTGAGGCGGTTGCACTGCTCAGCTAGAGCTCGGAGACCGAGCCCAGGCGGTGCCACCTCTGTCAAGGGAGGTTGCACCGCCCAGTCTCGTTCGACACTGAGCCCAGGCGGTGCCACCTCCTGGCTGGGGCGGTTGCACCACCCAGTGTCACTCGGAGACTTAGCCTAGGCGGTGCCACCTCCTGTCTTGGGCGATTCAACCGCCTGGCAGAAATTAGGGTCCGAATGGGTTGATCCATTCGGCCCAATTTGGGTTTTTCAGGGGCCCAATTGCCCCAAGATTAAGTTAATGGGAACACCTCCCATTTCCAACTTAATCAGTGTGCTAACTACGATTTTTCCTAAGATATTTACTGCAACTTACTCCGGTGAGTCAATCGCTTCTTCCGGCGAGCTTCTGGCGAACTTCCGTCGATCATCCGATGAACCCTCGGTGATGCTCCTGTGGACTTCCGAAAAACTCCTGGACTTGCGACGATCCACTTGGCGAGTTCCGACGAGCTTCTTTGGCAAGCTCATGGACTTCTCAGATTTGTTCCCGTAGAACCTCCGATGACTGTCCGAACTTCCGTCGAACTCTCGAACTCCCAACGTGATCATTGTCTTGACTCCGGCATAACTCCTGCTGCATATCTTACTTTTATCGTAGTTAATCCTGCACACTGAAAAATAAACTTTGATTGAGACAATTAATCCTAAGCAATTAACCAAGTTGTCCGGCATTTCATTGGTCTCTCGACGCTTCGTCCGATTCTTCGGCGCATCGTCCTTTTCTGCAGCCTATTGCCCAATCGGCCAGTTGACTCCGCAACTCCGATATCCTTGGCACAATACCCACTCTTCTTGGCCCGATGCTCGAGTCCACGGCCCGAAGCCTTCTGTCGATACGTCGACCGATCCACCGGCCCGACGTCCAATCTTCTAACATGTTCCTCCGGCACAACATGATTTTCCTGCTTTAATTGTCTTATCCTGATCGAAGCATCCCGCGTCACTCAAAACGCAGATTAAAACATATATCAAGTAGTTTCATCATCAAAATACGAGATTCAACAATCTCTCCCTTTTTTATGATGACAACCACTTGATGACGGAGTTAAACTTAACTCCCGGAGTTTAAACAAACTCCCCCTATCAATATGCCATATTGATAGAATCTTGAATTCAAACTGAATTCAAGTCATTGCAATATTCACCATGAATACTTGCAACACGTCATCATGAACTTATTCATAAACTTATGCATAACATCATACTTCTCCCCCTTTGTCATCAACAAAAAGGAGAAGTCCAACTATTCTTGTGTTTGGAATATTAGTTTGACTTATTGCATGAAAAACATAATATCAAGTTTTATCATCATGCAGTTTTGAAGCCAAAAAATTTAGCAAATGTTACATCATGCTTAGAACATTCAAGCTATCAAGTTTTAGATATGCAAGTTTTACAGCATACAAGATAGTGTTGAATCTCGGATTTTGATGATGAAGTCAATTGTCATTTGTTGTCTAATCTATGTGTTTGAGATAAGTGTGCAGGATTAACTACGATGAAAGTTAGACAAGCAGTAGGAGTTGCGCCGGAGTCAAGTTCATGATCACGTTGGGAGTTCGAGAGTTTGACGGAAGTTCGGACGGTCGTCGGAGGTTCTGCGAGAACAGATCCGAGAAGTCCAGAAGCTTGCCAAGCGAAGCTCGTCGGAACTTGCCAAGTGGATCGTCGCAAAGTCCAGGAGTTTGCCGGATGTTTGCAGGAGCATCACCGAGGGTTCATCGGATGATCGACGGAAGTTCGCCGGAAACTCGCCGGAAGAAGCGATTGATGCACCGAAGCAAAGCTGCAGAAATTGTCTTAGATCTAATCGTAGTTAGCACGTTGATTAAGTTGGAAAATGGGAGGTGATCCCATTAGCTTAATCTTGGGGCAATTGGGCCCCTGAAAGACTGAAATTGGGCCGAATGGAGCTAACCATTCGGACCCTGATTGCACGAGGAGGTGCAACTGCCTAGGCCAGGAGGTGGCACCGCCTGGGCTAAGCCTCCCAGTGAGACTGGGCGGTGCAACCTCCCCAGCCGGGAGGTGGCACCGCCTGAGCTCGGTCTTCGAGCTCTGCCAGGCGGTGCAACCTCTCCAGTCAGGAGGTGCAACCGCCTGATCCCGGAATTCCGGGATTTGATCGTTTTGAGCTCCAAATTTGAACTGGGTTGGGGCCTATAAATACCCCACCCATTCAACACTGAAAAGATACAGACATATACCGAAATCTTGATCTTTTCTGTGATTCTAAGAGCTCAAAAGTGTTGTAAAGCCTTTAAGTCTCCTCCTTCTGTTCTTCAAGTTTTGAGTTGTAAAGTGAGGAGAGAAATGTCTATAAAGGTTGTCTCCTGAGCCTGCCAAAAGGAAAGAAACTGTAAAAGGGCAGTTGGCCTTCGCCTAATTGAAGGAAGGCCTCTAGTTGACGTCGGTGACCTCGTCGGTGGAGGAAGCCAAAAGTGGAGTAGGTCAAGACTGACCGAACCACTCTAAATCTCTGGTTTGCGTTTATTTTGAGCACTTTATCATTACTGCAAACCTCCTTCATAACTACTGCATTCTGCGCTTTTACGAACAAGTTCTAAGTGCTGTTCTTTCCGAATCTGCATTCAGACGTAAATCGGTGTTTTCATACATTATAGTTTACGTTTACGTTTTGATTCTGCAAAACTGTCTTCTACGCCTTCACGAACAAGTTTTTAAGTGCTGATCTGTCCGAATATGCTTTCAGACGTAAACCAGCATTTTCGTACGATATTTACATTGCAGTTTACGTTTACGCCTTGATTCTGCAAAACTATCTTCTGCGCTTTTACGAACGAGTTTCTAAAGTTCAGATCCCTTTGAAACTGCGTCTAGACGTAATATTGCGTTTAGACGTAAAACTGCTCAAACTGTGTAAAGACGTTTTAGACGTAAACTGAGTTTAGACGTAAATCTACGTTTAGACGTAAAACTACGTTTAGACGTAAATCTGCGTTTAGACGTAAAACTGCGTTTAGACGTAAATCTGAGTTTATACGTAAATCTGCGTTTAGACGTAAAACTGCGTTTAGACGTAAAACTGCGTTTAGACGTAAATCTACGTTTAGACATAAAACTGCGTTTAGACGTAAATCTGAGTTTAGACGTAAATCTGCGTTTAGACGCAAACTGCGCTTAGACGCAAAACTGCGCTTAGACGCAAACTGTGTTTAGACGCAAACTGCGCTTAGACGTAAAACTGCGCTTAGACGCAATCTGCGCTTAGACGCAAACTGCGCTTAGACGCAATCTGCGCTTAGACGCAAACTGCACTTAGATACAAACTGAGAATTAGCTTTTGCATCATAATAGTTTTTATTGAACGAACGCAGCTTTTGGTTTTAATCGCTGTAAGATTTCCGCTGCACTAATTCACCCCCCCCCTCTTAGTGCTCTCGATCCTAACAATTGGTATCAGAGCAAGGTTAACTCTCTAACGGATTAAAACCCAAAGAGAAATGGCATACGCCGGAAACCAAGAGGGGCATTCTATTACGCGTCCACCCATGTTCAGTGGGACGGACTACACCTACTGGAAGACCCGAATGAGGATCTTTCTTATTTCTATGGATTTTGAACTGTGGAATCTTGTCGAAAACGGATTTTCGAAGTCTTCTCTTCCAATGATCGATTGGAATGATTTGGAGAAGAAGGCTTTCGCTCTTAATGCAAAGGCTATGAATGCCTTATTTTGTGCACTTGATAAAAACGAGTTTAACCGTGTTTCAACTTGTGAAACTGCATTTGATATTTGGCACACACTCGAAGTGACCCATGAGGGCACAAGTAGAGTAAAAGAGTCAAAAATCAATTTGTTGTTACATTCTTTTGAACTTTTTCGCATGAAACCGAGTGAAACCATTGGCGACATGTTTACCCGTTTCACGGATGTCGTCAACGGTCTAAAAGGACTCGGAAAGAGCTTTTCGGATTTTGAGCTTGTTAACAAAATACTAAGATCCCTTCCTAAGAGTTGGGATCCTAAAGTCACTACTATTCAAGAGGCAAAAGATTTGCAAAATTTCCCTCTTGAAGAACTAATCGGGTCATTAATGACCTACGAAATGACTTGTAAAGCTCATGAAGAGCAAGAAGACATCCTTCCAAAGAACAGGAAGGATATGGCACTCAAAACTTCTGAATGCCACTTGAGAGAAAACTCAAGTGATGAGGACTGTGATGATGACTTGGCACTTCTAACAAGAAAGTTTAAAAAGTTCTTTAAAAGAAACAAGTTTAAGAATGATGCAAAAAATAAACTTGAACCCAAGAAGGACCAAGTAATCTGCTATGAAGGCAGAAAGCCAGGACACTACAAGAGTGATTGTCCCCAAGTCAAGAAGAGAACATCAAAGAAAAAAGCGCTTCAAGCAACATGGGATGACTCAAGCGCATCCGAAGAAGAAGAGTCCAACACCGAGCAAGTTGCTCATTACGCCTTAATGGCCATCGAAGATGAGGTAACAAATTCAATAGATACAGATTTATCTTTCGATGAATTATTAAATGCTTTCCATGAATTGTTTGATGAGTATAAGACTATCAGTAGTAAATATAAATTGCTAAAGAAGGAGCATGATAGTCATATTTGTAATTTCGATAAGTTAAATGCTGAACATCATGATAGTTTAAGCCCATGCATAAAATGCCATAATCTAGAAACTCTCCAAAAAGAAAACTTGCTGCTTAAGGACACCTTGAAGAAATTCGAGGTTGGTAGCAAGTCATTGAACATGATCCTTACAAACAAGGGTCACGTTCCCAAAAGGAGTGGAATTGGATTTGTGAGAAGTCCTCACCAAAATCCAACCACCTTCATAAAAGGCTCCATCTTACATGTTCAACACCAAACCAAGTGCAACTTCTGTTGCAAATCTGGACACAAGACACATTGTTGTCCATTCAAGTAAATAAGTCCAAACAAATTGATTTGGGTTCCTAAAGGAACCATGACAAATTCTATGCAACATGATAAAAAATGTAGATCTATTTATGAGGCACCCAAAAGCAAATGGGTACCTAAACATCATCCTTTCTTGTAGAAAACTAAACCATCGCAAGCTAGGAGCAAGAGATGGTACCTTGATAGTGGATGCTCAAGGCATATGACCGGAGATCCATCTCAATTCTCTAAGCTCGCTAGCATAAACGAAGGCTATGTCACCTTCGGAGACAACAACAAGGGTAAAATCATTGGCAAAGGAACCATAGGTAACAAATCCAACCTCTTTATTGAAGATGTTCTGTTAGTTGATGGTTTAAAACATAACCTCTTGAGTATCAGTCAATTATGTGATAAAGGATATACTGTCAAATTCGAATCTAATGCTTGCATCATTGAAAAACCACATAAAAATATGTCTATGATTGCATTAAAACATAATAACGTATACACTATTGACATCAATGACTTATGTGATGAAATGTGTTTTGCGGTTATGAATGAGGATGCTTGGCTATGGCATAGAAGATTAGGTCATGCTAGCATGAAACTAATCACTCAAGTATCATCTAGAGAACTTGTAAGAGGAATCCCTCATATCAAGTTCATCAAAGATAATGTATGCGATGCTTGCCAATTAGGTAAACAAATTTAGGGTGGTTTCAAAGCTAAGAATCAAATAAGCACCTCTAGGCCCTTACAATTGATCCATATGGACTTGTTCGGACCAATCTCTACATCGAGTCTAGGAGGTAGCAAATACGCATTTGTCATTGTTGATGACTATAGCAGATATACATGGACCTACTTCTTAAAACAGAAAAATGAATGCTTTAGATATTTTACCAAGTTTTGTAAACTTGTTCAAAATGAGAAGGGATCTATGATTTCGTCAATTAGAAGTGATCATGGTGGAGAATTTCAAAACCATGATTTCCAAGAATTCTCTGAACTCAATGGATACAACCATAATTTCTCTACTCCAAGAAATCCTCAACAAAATGGGGTAGTAGAAAGAAAAAATCGAAATCTACAAGAAATGGCAAGAACCATGTTGAATGAACATAGCCTACCCAAATATTTTTGGGCCGAAGCTATAAACACTGCATTCTATATTTTGAATAGAGTTCTAGTAAGACCCTTACTCACCAAAACTCCTTATGAGTTATGGAATAACAAAAAACCAAATGTCTCATATTTTAAAGTCTTTGGGTGTAAGTGTTTTATCTTGAATGAAAAGGATAACTTAGGAAAATTCGATGCTAAATCTGATGAAGGAATCTTTCTTGGTTATTCTTCGATTTCTAAAGCTTTTCGTATTTTCAATAAAAGAACTTTAATTATTGAAGAATCCATCCATGTTGTTTTCAATGAGATTTCCGAAATTAAGAAAAATGATCTTGATGATGATGTTAACTTTGATTCTTTGAATTTAAACGAAACCCCGTCTCCAACTAGCAACTTGGATGCATCCACTTCCTTACCCAAGGATTGGAAGTATGTAGATGCTCATCCTAAGGAGCTAATCTTAGGAGACATGTCAAAGGGGGTTCAAACACGATCTTCTCTTAAAACTTTTTGTGCAAACGCCGCCTTTCTCTCCCAAATTGAACCCAAATGCGTTGACGAAGCCATGAAAGATGATTCATGGATTATCGCAATGCAAGATGAATTGAATCAATTTGAGAGAAATGAGGTGTGGACGCTTGTTCCTAGGCCAAATGACCATTTAGTTATTGGTACTAAATGGGTCTTTAGAAACAAGCAAGATGAAAATGGTATCGTGGTTAGAAACAAGGCTAGATTAGTGGCCAAAGGTTTCAACCAAGAAGAAGGTATCAATTACGAAGAAACCTTCGCACCTGTGGCTCGATTGGAAGCCATAAGGATGCTCCTTGCCTATGCTAGTTGTAATAATTTTAAGTTATTTCAAATGGATGTTAAAAGCGCTTTTCTAAATGGCTTTATTTCCGAAGAAGTCTATGTTGAACAACCTCCTGGATTTGAAAATAATAGTCTCCCTAATCATGTGTTTAGATTAACTAAAGCTCTCTATGGTTTAAAACAAGCTCCAAGGGCTTGGTATGAGAGACTTAGTTCTTTTCTCATTGAAAATAATTTCATAAAAGGCAAGGTTGATACTACATTATTCATCAAGAATTTTGAAAATAATTTTCTCATTGTTCAAATTTATGTTGATGATATTATCTTTGGTTCTACGAATGAATCTCTCTGTGAATCTTTTGCTAAAACTATGAGTCTTGAATTCGAAATGAGTTTAATGGGAGAGTTAACATTCTTCTTAGGTTTACAAATCAAACAACTAAGCAATGACATCTTTATTAGTCAAACCAAATATGCCATGAATTTACTCAAGAAGCTTAATATGGAGAACTCAAAAGCCATTAACACTCCTATGAGCACCTCCACTAAATTAGAAATTGATGAAAGTGGAGAAAGCTTTGATCAAAAAACTTATAGGGGTATGATAGGAAGTTTACTTTATCTCACTACAATAAGACCAGACATCATGTTCAGTGTAGGACTTTGTGCTAGATTTCAATCAAACCCTAAGACATCTCATCTCAAAGCAGTTAAAAGAATACTCAGATACCTTAATGGTACCACAAATCTAGGATTATGGTACCCAAAATCAGAGAATCTTGAGTTAATTGCTTATGCTGATGCGGACTTTGCTGGTTATAGATTAGATAGAAAAAGCACATCAGGAACATGTCAATTTTTAGGACATGCTCTTGTTTCCTGGTCATCTAAGAAACAAAGCTCGGTTGCTCTATCAACAACCGAAGCTGAATATATTGCAGCAAGTGCATGCTGTGCACAAGTTGTATGGATGAAAAACACTTTAGAAGATTACAAAATTAATCTTAAAGATATTCCCATTAAATGTGATAACACGAGTGCAATATGCTTAACCAAGAATCCTATACAACACTCAAGAACAAAACATATTGATATCAGACATCACTTTATACGAGATCATGTTGCGAATCATGATATAATCATAGAGTTCATTGATACTAAACATCAACTAGCTGATATCTTTACAAAACCTCTAAGTGAAGAACAATTTGATTTCATTCGAAGAGAATTAGGAATGTTGATGTGTCCGAATAGATAAATCTGTTAAAATTATTTTTCGAATGCTATACACCAGATTTTCTCGTACACTTTCATGAAAAATAAGTTTCTGAAATAGATTTGATGAAATGATTCATGTGTATGTATTCCATCCTGCAAAATCTTTACATAGACAATGGATTATAACAAAAAGGGGAAGAAGTATTTAAAGCAATCTATGTAAAATTCCTCTATAAGCTTGCTATTATTATTTTCCTGGTATCATAATTACTATGCTTTTTGTTGATGACAAAGGGGGAGATATATGAATAGATATATGAATTGATAAACACTGCCATGATTAGAAATACTATGAGTGATGCTATAAACACACTGCTATGATTATGCCATCCTTGCATCACCAAGAGATATATGAACATGTGCTAAAGTTTGCATTATGCCTTAAGTTGATATCTTATCATGTGAAGAAAATGCAAAACTTGCTAGGATATTTCAAATGTGTGCATCATGTAATAGTGCTTCACAGCTTTATATGATAATGTTCAAACTACATGATGAATAGTTACAAACACAATCATACAAACTTGATGATGTATGTCAAGCCTTGACATCATCCTTGAAGAGATACATCATGATGAGTATCATGATGGGAGTATTGATGAGTTTAACTGATCTAACTTATCAATACGTCACTTGAATTCTCAGGTCTTGAATTCAAGGTTGACTTATCTCAACTATGGCATATAGACAGGGGGAGTTAAGGATAACTCCATTATCAATTGATTGTCATCATCAAAAAGGGGGAGATTGTGGAATCTCGGATTTTGATGATGAAGTCAATTGTCATTTGTTGTCTAATCTATGTGTTTGAGATAAGTGTGCAGGATTAACTACGATGAAAGTTAGACAAGCAGCAGGAGTTGCGCCGGAGTCAAGTTCATGATCACGTTGGGAGTTCGAGAGTTCGACGAAAGTTCGGACGGTCGTCGGAGGTTCTACGAGAACAGATCCGAGAAGTCCAGAAGCTTGCCAAGCGAAGCTCGTCGGAACTTGCCAAGTGGATCGTCGCAAAGTCCAGGAGTTTGCCGGAAGTCCGCAGGAGCATCACCGAGGGTTCATCGGATGATCGACGGAAGTTCGCCGGAAACTCGCCGGAAGAAGCGATTGACGCACCGAAGCAAAGCTGCAGAAATTGTCTTAGATCTAATCGTAGTTAGCTCATTGATTAAGTTGGAAAATGGGAGGTGATCCCATTAGCTTAATCTTGGGGCAATTGGGACCCTGAAAGACTGAAATTGGGCCGAATGGAGCTAACCATTCGGACCCTGATTGCACCAGGAGGTGCAACCGCCTAGGCCAGGAGGTGGCACCGCCTGGGCTAAGCCTCCCAGCGAGACTGGGCGGTGCAACCTCCCCAGCCACTGGGGAGGTTGCACCGCCTGAGCTCGGTCTTCGAGCTCTGCCAGGCGGTGCAACCTCTCCAGTCAGGAGGTGCAACCGCCTGATCCCGGAATTCCGGGATTTGATCGTTTTGAGCTCCAAATTTGAACTGGGTTGGGGCCTATAAATACCCCACCCATTCAACACTGAAAAGATACAGACATATACCGAAATCTTGATCTTTTCTGTGATTCTAAGAGCTCAAAAGTGTTGTAAAGCCTTTAAGTCTCCTCCTTCTGTTCTTCAAGTTTTGAGTTGTAAAATGAGGAGAGAAAGGTCTGTAAAGGTTGTCTCCTGAGCCTGCCAAAAGGAGAGAAACTGTAAAAGGGCAGTTGGCCTTCGCCTAATTGAAGGAAGGCCTCTAGTTGACGTCGGTGACCTCGTCGGTGGAGGAAGCCAAAAGTGGAGTAGGTCAAGATTGACCGAACCACTCTAAATCTCTGGTTTGCGTTTATTTTGAGCACTTTATCATTACTGCAAACCTCCTTCATAACTACTGCATTCTGCGCTTTTACGAACAAGTTCTAAGTGCTGTTCTTTCCGAATCTGCATTCAGACGTAAATCGGTGTTTTCGTACATTACAATTTACGTTTACGTTTTGATTCTGCAAAACTATTTTCTACGCCTTCACGAACAAGTTTTTAAGTGCTGATCTATCCGAATATGCTTTCAGACGTAAACCAGCGTTTTCGTACGATATTTACATTGCAGTTTACGTTTACGCCTTGATTCTGCAAAACTGTCTTCTGCGCTTTTACGAACGAGTTTCTAAAGTTCAGATCCCTTTGAAACTGCGTCTAGACGTAATATTGCGTTTAGACGTAAAACTGCTCAAACTGTGTAAAGACGTTTTAGACGTAAACTGAGTTTAGACGTAAATATGCGTTTAGACGTAAAACTGCGTTTAGACGTAAATCTGCGTTTAGACGTAAAACTGCATTTAGACGTAAATCTGAGTTTAGACGTAAATCTACGTTTAGACGTAAAACTGCGTTTAGACGTAAATCTGCGTTTAGACATAAAACTGCGTTTAGACGTAAATCTGAGTTTTGACGTAAATCTGCGTTTAGACGCAAACTGCGCTTAGACGCAAAACTGCGCTTAGACGCAAAATGTGTTTAGACGCAAACTGCGCTTAGACGCAAAACTGCGCTTAGACGCAAACTGCGCTTAGACGTAATCTGCGCTTAGACGCAAACTACACTTAGATACAAACTGAGAATTAGCTTTTGCATCATAATAGTTTTTATTGAACGAACGCAGCTTTTGGTTTTAATCGCTGTAAGATTTCCGCTGCACTAATTCACCCCCCCCCTCTTAGTGCTCTCGATCCTAACAGATAGCACTTTTAGAACATGCAAGCTAGCAATGTTGCAACATTTTAGAACTTGCAAGCTAGCAATTTAGAGATATTCAAGAAGGCAACTCTTGCTTCTTGAAATATGCAAGTTGCAAGCTAGTAAATTTTTACGATATGAAAGTTTTGCTTCTTGAGATAGGCAAGATAGCACTTTTGCAATTTTTGTTTGGCAAGCTTGTGATGTTCAAGATAACAAGCTCTTTCTTCTCTTTTGAGAAGTGTCATTTTTGCTTTCTTTGCAAAGTGCAAGCTAGCAAAATGCCAAACTAGCAAGAGATAATGTTTTACATGAGGCAAGCAAACAATTTGGCAAGTGTTACATTTGCATCTTCTCTTTAGATGTGCAAGAAAATAAACAAGTTTTTGCATTTTCTTGACATTTCAAGCTAGCAATTATCGGTGATGTTCAAGATAGCAATTTCTTCTCTTTTGTAAATTTTGCCTTTTTCTTGAATTGTGCTAGCAATCTATCTCCCCCTTTGTCATTGTCAAAAAAAAAAAAAAAAAAAACCCTTTACATCAATTTCTAAATCATGACAAAGGTAAGTAATCATTCTTATTTGTGCATCATTATAGTTTTAATGCACAAATTCTTTAACATTTCATTTTTTTTATGCACGATACCGAAAAATCAATCATCATTATGAGCATATCAAACATGATATTCAAGCATTCATGATATATCATTTTGGCAACATGATCATAGCTATTCAAATGATGGTATCTAAATGTCAAAATTCATTACATCCTATCATGCATGATCGAAACTTCTTATTTGTATACATCAAAACAAATTAATGAATATTTCATGTATTCTTATCATCACATAAGGAATATCAAGAAGAATTATTGGGTGATGAGATAAACATTTCATGAATACAAGGAATTGCATAAAAATCATATCATAAGTGTTTCATGTATTCATATTATCACATGAAGCATACAAGACAACAATGCAAAGAAATCATGTCATGAAGAATATCAATGTGAAAATTCAGCAAAGATCACATGATACAATCGCAAAGCATGATATAATTATGCGATATATCATGAGATGATAATTTATCATATCAATGAAAGATATCAATGATGATCAATTCGTGAATACCAAAGATATGATTCATGGTTCATTAAAATTCTTCTTAACAAGTTCACGATCAAGATTCATATAATTCTTAATAAAGCAAATTGATGTACAATCATCACACAAGACATACAAGGCAAAGAAATCTTGTTATTTCTATATTATGAAATATATGATATCAAGGCTCATGATTCATTTGAAAAGACATAGCACAAAGAGCAACTTGAAACATTCTTATCAAGATCACATTTTAAAATATTCCAAGTATCAAGATATCAATATGACATTTCATTGAATTATGAGAAATCAAAAGACAAGTTACATTTCATTTGAAGAATTCCTTTTTGATAAATGTAGGGAGCATAATGAATGATCTTGATTTATAAAGAGCTTCATGTTATAATTATCAAGATCATGATTTTAATAATTATTTTCTTTAGCAAAGAATCACAAAAGCACTTTATTTTTGCATAAGAAATCTCATTGTATTATGATTTATAAATTCTTTCTCTACACATGAATCATAGGAGATATGTATGTGAAACAAATCTTTGCAAGTAAAAACACTATCATTCATATTTCAAGATGGAATTTATAAGCAGGAATCATTTCATCAAATCCATTTCAGAAAAAATATTTTTCATATAATAAGTGTATGAGAAAATCCGATTGTTAGGATACCAATTGTTAAGCGAATCCGAAAATGAAATTAACACTTTCATGCATTCGGACAAGGTTTTGCTATAGATTTTCAAGTTCAATCATGAAGATAAAACATGCTCATGATCATAAAAATTTTGTATCCAAAACACATAATTTCCAACATGTTATTAAGGCATGTAATAGTGTAAAATCATCATGGCAATTAAGTGATTTGAACATTGAATCAGGAAAGTCCGAAAAATAATCTTAACAAGTTCATGCATTCGAGCACATTTTTGCCATAGTTTTTCAAATACACTCATGAAAATAACACATGCTTATCATCAGCTTAAAATCTCATGCATAAAATTATTAATCAAAATATTTAATTTCATCATTATGCATTTCTTCAAATCAAACATGATTTTTTTTTAATCAAAATCGAGAAATAACAATGGAAATCAACGTAATACACATTATTACTTCTTAACCATGATTTCATATTTTCAATCAAGATCATTTTATTTGTAATATTATCATTTTCGAAATTACTTAGCATGATCATAATTTTTTTTAAAACTTGTAAGTTTTAAGAAAATTAATTCTAAACAAAAAGAGAAAATACATCATGAAAGCATCAAGTAATTTCAGAATAAATTAGGGGGATTTCGATTACCTCATCATTGAAAGCGATTAAGGCGTAGTTTGCCACCTTGCCTTTCTTGATTTTCTCCTCATCTTCGGAGGAGCTCGATTCATCCCACTTTGTGTTCTTCTTCTTTGGCCTCTTCCTTCGTTCAAGTTTATTATTTATTTTAGATTTTTGTTTAATAAACTTATTAAGATTTAGTGTTCGAAGTTCAAGTTCATCATTATCCTCATCACTTGAGTCATCGCTCAAGTGGTATTCATTTGTCCGGAGTTCCAAATCCTTCCTGTTCTTTGGAAGGTGATTTTGTTCATCATGTTCATCATGTGCATTGTGCACCATTTCATATGTTATCAATGAACCAATTAGTTCTTCAAGTGGTAAGTTGTTTAGGTTTTTAGCTTCTTGTATTGCAGTTACTTTTGAATCTCACTTCTTAGAAAGAGAACGCAAAATCTTGTTTACGAGTTCAAAATTCGAAAAACAATTTTCAAGAGCTCTTAAACTATTGACGGCATCCATGAAACAGGTGTACATGTCGCCTATAGTCTCGCTTGGTTGCATTCGAAAAAGCTCAAAATCATGCAATAAAATGTTAACTTTGTTGAATCTTGTATTTTGATGATGAAACCACTTGATATATGTTTATGATTTAATCTGCGTTTTGAGTGACGCAGGATGCTTCGATCAGGATGAGACAATTAAAGCAGGAAAATCATGTTGTGTTGGAGGAATATGTCAGAAGATTGGACATCGGGCTGGTGGATCGATCGACGTATCGACAGAAGGCTTCGGGCCGTGGACTCGGGCATCGGGCCAAGAAGAGAAGGTACTGTGCCTAGGATATCAGAGTTGTCGAGTCAACTGGCCGATTAGGCAATAGGCTGCAGGAGAGGACGATGCGCCAAAGAATCAGACGAAGCGTCGAGGGACCAATGACATGTCGGACAACTTGGTTAATTGCTTAGGATTAATTGTCTCGATCAAAGTTTTGTTTTAAGTGTGCAGGATTAACTACAATGAAAATAAGACATGCAGCAGGAGTTGCGCCGGAGTCAAGACAATGATCACGTTGGGAGTTCGAGAGTTCGACGGAAGTTCGGACAGTCGTCGGAGGTTCTGTGGGAACAAATCCGAGAAGTCCATAAGCTTGCTAAAGAAGCTTGTCGGAACTCGCCAAGTGAATCGTCGCAAGTCCAGGAGTTTGCCGGAAGTCCGCAGGAGCATCACCGAGGGTTCATCGGATGATCGACGGAAGTTCGCCGGAATCTCGCCAGAAGAAGCGATTGACGCACCGGAGCAAGTTGCAGTAAATGTCTTAGGAAAAATCGTAGTTAGCACACTGATTAAGTTGGAAATGAGAGGTGATCCCATTAACTTAATCTTGGGGCAATTGGGCCCCTGAAAAACCCAAATTGGGCCGAATGGATCAACCCATTCGGACCCTGATTTCTGCCAGGCGGTTGAACCGCCCAAGGCAGGAGGTTGCACCGCCTGGGCTCAGTCTCCGAGCGAGACTGGGAGGTGCAACCGCTCTAGCCAGGCGGTGGCACCGCCTGGGGCTCAGTCTCCGAGTGAGACTGGGCGGTGCAACCTCCCCTGACAGGAGGTGGCATCGCTTGAGCTCAGTCTTCGAGCTCTGCCAAGCGGTGCAACCGCCTCAGTCAGGAGGTCCAACCGCCTGAGCTTGGTCTTCGAGCTCTGTTAGGAGGTGCAACCGCCCCTGACAGGAGGTAGCACCACCCAGAGGCTCAGTCTTCGAGCTCTGCCAGGCGGAGCAACCGCTCCAGTCAGGAGGTGCAACCGCCTGATCCCGAAATTCGGGGAATTGACAGTTTTGAGCTCCAAATTTGAACTGGGTTGGGGCCTATAAATACCCCACCCATTCAGCACTAAAAGGGTATGAACTTACACCGAAATCTTGATCCTTTTCTATGATTCTTAGAGCTCAAAATTGTTGTAAAGGCCAAAAGTTCTTCTCCCTCTGTTCTTCCAAGTTCTGAGTTGTAAAGAGAGGAGAGAAAATTCTGTAAGGGTTGTCTCCTAAGCCCGTCAAAAGAAGTGAAACTGTAAAAGGGTGGTTGGCCGTCGCCTATTGAAGGAAGTCCTCTAGTTGACGTCGGTGACCTCGTCGGTGGAGGAAGCCAATAGTGGAGTAGGTCAAGATTGATCGAACCACTCTAAATCTCAGTTTGCATTTACTTTGAGCATCTTATCTTTACTACAAACCTCCTCAATAGCTTACTGCCTTCTGTGTTTTTACAAACGTGTTTCAAAGTTCAGTGCTTTCCGAATCGAGGTTTAAGACGCAAATCAGTTTTATCGTACAAACTTCGTATTTCAGTTTGCGCTTACGTTCTGATTTCCATTATAACTGCAAACTGAATTTATATCTTTGCTTTAACTGCATCTCGCCTTATCTCAAGTTAAAGTGGTTTACGAATTAGCTTTTATACCGAAATCGCTTTTATCGTATGAACGTCGTATTTCAGTTTGCGCTTATATTCTGATTTCCATCATAATTGCAAACTGTGTTCATATCTTTGCTGCATCTCTCCTAGTCAAAAGTTGAAGTGATTTACGAATCGGCTTTCTTACCAAAATCACTTCTATCGAACGAAAGTAGTTTTCGATTTTAATCGTAGAAGGTTTTCCGCTGCACTAATTAACCCCCCCCCCCCTCTTAGTGCTCTTGATCCTAACAATTGGTATCAGAGCCCGGTATTTCTCATTTTGGATTTACACCCGAGAGAAATGGATCTTCATGGCTTTCAAGAGAGCTTATCGGTCTTTCGTCCACCGTTGTTTAGCGGATTGGACTACACTTATTGGAAAACTCGAATGAGAGTTTTCTTGATTTCTATGAATTTGGATTTATGGAATATCGTTGAAAACGATTTTCAACTTCCCTCTAAACCGATGAACGAATGGTCGGATTTGGAGAAGAAGTATTTTTCTTTAAACGCAAAGGCTATGAATGCCTTATTTTACGCTTTGGACAAAAATGAGTTCAATCGGATTTCTACGTGCGGAACGGCTTTTGACATTTGGCGAACACTTGAAATCACGCACGAGGGAACTAGTAGAGTCAAAGACTCGAAAGTTAACATTTTATTGCATGATTTTGAGCTTTTTCGAATGCAACCAAGTGAGACTATAGTCGACATGTACACCCATTTCACGGATGTCGTCAATAGTTGAAGAGCTCTCGGAAAATATTTTTCGGATTTTGAACTCGTAAACAAGATTTTGCATTCTCTATCTAAGAATTGGAATTCAAAAGTAACTGCAATACAAGAAGCTAAAAACCTAAACAACTTACCACTTGAAGAACTAATTGGTTCGTTGATAACATATGAAATGGTGCACAATGCACATTATGAACATGATGAACAAAATCACCTTCCAAAGAACATGAAGGATTTGGAACTCCGGACAAATAAATACCACTTGAGCGATGACTCAAGTGATGAGGACAATGATGAACTTGAACTTCGAACACTAAATCTTAATAAGTTTATTAAACAAAAATCTAAAATAAACAATAAACTTGAACGAAGGAAGAGGCCAAAGAAGAAGAAAACAAAGTGGGATGAATCGAGCTCCTCCGAAGACGAGGAGAAAATCAAGAAAGGCAAGGTGGCAAACTATGCCTTAATCGCTTACAATGATGAGGTAATCAAAACCCCCTTAATTTATTTCGAAATTACATGATGCTCTTCATAATGCATTTTCTTTTTTAGTATAGAATTAATTTTCTTGAAAATTACATGTTTAAAAAATATATATATTATGATGAAAATACAAAATTTATGATCATGCTAGTAGTTCTAAAAATAATCATGAAAAAAATATATTTTATGATAAACAAACAAAATAATTTTGATTGAAAATATGAAATCATGCTTGATGATATAATGATGTTTTGATACCATGATTTTATTCTATGCATGAGATTTTAAAAATCGTGTTTATTGGTTTTATAATTATGGATGATGAATCTTGCGATTTTCGATTTTCACGGTAATGAAAGTGCCTTATTGATCTTTGTCATAAGAAAACTTGCACTTTCGATTTTAAAACATGCTACATGTTTGGCATAGATGAAATAAAATCATATGAATTAAAACAACTAAAAAGAGAAAAGTATTTTTCTTGAAAATTTATTTTTCTCTACCTTATTGACTTTTTCACTAAGAGATTAATAAAATTATCAATGCCATTTTGAATCTCTTGAAAGTAATGTTGAGATTTTGATGATTTGAATTTAATAAGTTTTATCAAAATCATGATCATGATTTGTCAAATTGAACGAATTGAAAATGAATGATGATTTTTCTCTTGAATGATTGTGACCTGTATTCCTTGTTTTCATGATATGATTTTTATGCAATTCTTTGTATTCATGAAAGGTTTATCTCATCACCCATTATTTTCTTCTTGATATTCCTTATGTGATGATATGAATACATGAAATATTCATTAATTTATTTTTATGTATGCAAATGAAAAGTTATGATCATGAATGGTAGGATATAATTTAACAAAATTGATACCATCATGATATGAAACATTTATGATTTGCAATGATGCACGCAATACTTGAGCTTTTTAATTATGATGTGATGTATTGCATATGATGTGAATCATGATTTAAAATGCTATGAGTTGTTGCTAAAATGAAGTATTATAAATGTTGATTTAATGTCATGAATGCTCTAAATGATGAATGTTGGTATCATGAACACTTTATTATCATACATGAAAATAGTGATAAATACTTTGAAAATAAATGTTTGTATCATGTTAGATGGTTTGACACATTGTGCATGATAAGCTATAAAGATGATTGAAACAATGATTGAAATAATAGGAATGATGATTTAGAATCATATAATAATGAGTTTATATATGATGATAATGATGCATGCAATAATGAAATATTCATGATAAAATAATTTTTTTGACATTCAAGACTTGAATTTTCATCAATGCTATTTACCTTTGTCATAATTTAGAAATTAACATAAAGGGTCTTCCCTTCTTTTTGACAATGACAAAGGGGGAGCAAAACATGCTTGAAAGCTAATTTGCTAGCTCATATAATTCAAAAAAAAAAAAAGAGAAAGAAAATAATTACACTTCTCAAAAGAAAAGGAATTGCTATCTTGAACATCACCAAGAAGTGCTATCTTACAAATCTCAAGATGCATAAATGCAAATATGCAAAATTTATAATTTTGCACATCATTAAAATTTATGATGCTTTGGTGATTATGCATGTTCTAAAATGTTATAAGATTCACTAGCTTGCATGATGTAGAACTTGCTATATTGAACATCACCAAGGAATGATATCTTGCAGAAGCAAAAAGTTAACTTGCACATGTAGCAAAACTTATATTTCAAGAAGCAAGAATTGCTTTCTTCAACATCTCAAAATTACTGGCTTGCGTGTCTTAAAATTGTAAACTTGCCATCGTACTACCATGATGATGAGCACGCCTTATCTTCATGATTGTATTTGAAAAACTATGGCAAAAATACGTCCTAATGATTGAACGTGTTAAAATTATTTTTTGAACTTTCTTGATTGAATGATCAAATCACTTGATTGGCATAATGATTTTACACAATTACATGTTGGAAATTATGTGCTTGAATACAAAACTTCCATTATAATAAGCATGCTTTATCTTCATGATTGTAATTGAATATCTATAGCAAAACCTTGTCCGAATGCAAGAAAGAGTCAAATTTCATTTTCGGATTCTCTTGATCCTAACATATCAAGTTTATAATCTTCCGAACTTAACAAGCATATGTCATATCAAGTTTAGTTCATATCATTGATTTTTGACATATGTAATCAACTAGCAAATACATCTCTCAAACACATATCATGTGAAAAATATTTTTTTTGAGAAATGGATTTGATGAATATGGATGAAAGTGTTTTTACTTGCAAGGATTTGTTTTACATACATATCTTGATACTTGTAAAAATAAAGCATGATTTAATCGATTCTAACTTCACTCGAAGTAAACTCACAAATAGCGTGTATCACAAATAGTCTTCCTCCTTCATGTAAAAAGATAATAACTAAAAAAGAAAGAAGTTTTCAAAGCTATCTACATGTCATGTTTTCCTTGAGATGTTTGTATAATTGATATCCTATCATTCACTGTTGGAAAATGACATGAACCTAGTTATGACATGAATAATTACAAACACTTATGCTTAAAATTTACTTATATCGTTCTCCGTTTTATTGATGACAAAGGGGGAGAAATATATGAATTGATGCTATGAACACTGATGCTATGCTTGCATCATCAAGAGATATATGAATTGATATGATTGCCATATTTGCAATGCTTACATCATCAAGAGATATATGAATTGATGCTATGATTGCCAAACTTGCATTATGCCATGTTTGCATCATGCGTTAAGATATCAAGAACTTGTATCGTAATTTTACGCGTTGATATCTTACCATGTGATGAAATGCTACAATTGATAAACACTTGAAATGTTTGTGTTATGATATCAAAAGCTTATATCGCAATTTTGCATGTTGATATTTGATAATAGCAAACTTGCATGATGATAAAACTTGATATTATATTTTTCATGCAATAAGTTGAACCAATATCACAAACACTTGATTGTGGTACATCTCCTTTTTGTTGATGACAAAGGGAGAGAAGTATGTTGATGACATGACATGTTATGCATAAGTTTATGATGACATGTTGCTTAGAATTTTGAATCCAAGAGTTTCTATCAATATGGCATATTGATAGGGGGAGTTTGTATAAACTCGAGGAGTTAAGGTTAACTCTGACATCAAGTAGTTATCATCATCAAAAGGGGGAGATTGTTGAATCTCGTATTTTGATGATGAAACCACTTGATATATGTTTATGGTTTAATCTGCATTTTGAGTGACGCAGGATGCTTCGATCAGGATGAGACAATTAAAGCAAGAAAATCATGTTGTGCCGGAGGAACATGTTAGAAGATTGGACGTCGGGCCGATGGATCGGTCGACGTATCGATAGAAGGCTTCGGGCTGTGGACTCGGGCATCGGGCCAAGAAGAGCATGTTGGGAAATCAAGGGGGCGACATCACATGCGCAGTGGAAGAACAAGAAAACAAAATCCCCGATTCCCAAAGAGATGTTCGTCGTCGTGCGAAGATTGGTACGCAAAATCCGCGAAACTTAAAACTGCGTATAGAGTAGGTTGTGTTACCTAGGGAGATCGTATATCCCTGTTTCCTTGCAGATCCTTAGGAGAGGGTGAAGGAGGTCAAGCGTCCTCCTCTCTAGCGGTGATCCACACAGTAGGGTTGTGACGACGCTCCTCAAAACTCTAGGCCTGCTCTGAGGTGGAGAGGAAGAGGAGAATAGGAAAGGCAAGCAAAGGCTCTAGCCTATGAGGCTCTGAATCCCTCCTATTTATAGAGGTCCCCTATCAAACCCTAATGGGTCCTCCCCTAGTGGGTATTGGATCTGCATCCAATAAGACAAGGGCTCCGTCGGATATCTCATATCCGAACCTCTACTCATCGCAATGCCTACCATATGTGTGTGACCCTCTAGGCCCAATATCGAGCTGGTCGTGAGTCATACCTATCAGAACTCCTTCTAACTCAGTGAATTATTATCTCTGTAATAATTCACTTGACTCATCGACTACGGACGTACTAGGCCACTGTGCCGTAGTCCCCAGATGATACAGGGGAATCCAATCCATTGGACCTGTCTGTCCTCAGTTACCATGTACCTATAGTCCCTCATCCATCTAATATCCCAGAGACCGTATATCGAGCATGGTGTTGTCAGACCCATACGGTTTCTACTCGAGTCTTGCTCTAATCGGATTCTCCCGGAGAACTCTTTCTCTCTCAACCCGAATGACCCTAGCCAGGGATTTGTCTGAGCAAGAACACATGGGATATTCCTCTCATAACGCCGAGAGTGGATGATCCTCTATCGACACTCAATAGCCCTCGTAAGGTCGACTACCACTCCCAATGACCAGCTGTACTAGATCTGGGACAGCCAAACCTATAAATTTGGTATCAAAGAGTGGAGCACTCATATAGGACATCCTTGGTGTCTCAAGTCTAAGGACTAGATACACCACTAGGACTACTGAATCGCTGTCTGACAATAAGGCATCATCAACCATCCAGCATTCCGTAAGCGGATCAATCGGTGAACTCATTCTCCAATGAGCACCTGTACTGCATCCCTAGTGTCCCTACACGAAGAGCTATGAGACCAGCTGCATCCATCATATGTACGGGTATACAACACACCAGTCTATCCGGTTATCACGATGTCCCTCTCGAGTAACCTATGACCGGGATTATTTAGGATATGTGTTTAAAGGTGAATCGATCTCATTATCATGATCTCATCACGATCCGATTCCCATTGCACAAATCCAAGGACATCACAATATATATATGCACATATGCAATAGTTATAAAGTGATATATGCCAAAATATAATAAGCAAAAATATTCTATATCAAGTCACACGTGCCATCACTCACGTGATTGGCTTGCTGGGCACCCATGACTAGCAATCTCCCACTTGACCTAAAGCTAATCACCTATGTGTCTGATCCCCATCAGACCCCTGTGTCGGATGAAACTCTTTCCACTGCTACATCTCCTCGGGTTACAATCTCTCTGATAAGCTAGAACCTCCTCAGAACACTTATGATGAGACCCGGGTTCCCTTATTTGAGTAATCGCCCCATAATTGTCGCAATATAAGGAAGTCGACTTCTCATTATCCGGAATGACTCCCAAATCTGTAATGAACTTCTTCAACCAGATTCTCTCCTTTGCTGCATCTGATGCAGCAATGTACTCCGCCTCTGTGGTCGAGTCAGCAGTAGTATCTTGCTTGGAACTCTTCTAGCACACTGCTCCTCCATTCAAGATGTACACATACCCTGAATTCGACTTGCTATCATCGACATCAGACTGAAAACTTGAGTCTTTGTAGCCATCAACTTTAAGACTATTACCTCTATAGTAAAAGATCCTTAGTCCTTCTTAAGTACTTAAGGATACACTTTACTGCTTTCCAGTGCTCCAAGCCTGGATCCGCTTGATACCTGCTCATGACATACAAAGCATGCGCTATATCAGGCCTAGTACATAGCATGGCATACATGATAGACCCTATTGCTGAGGCATAAGGTATCATATTCATGTTCACACATTCTCTTAGAGTCTTTGGGGACATACTTGTAGAAAGCGATATCCCATGTCTCATCGGTATGAGACCTCTCTTGGAATTTTCCATGCCAAACCTTTTGACAATGGTTTCTATGTACCTAGACTGGGACAAGCCAAGCATCCTCTTGGATCTATCTCTATAGATTCTAATCCCCAAGATATAGGATGCTTCCCCTAAGTCCTTCATGGAGAAGTGTCTAGATAACCAAGCCTTTACCGTGGATAGCATTCCTACGTCGTTCCCAATGATGAGGATGTCATCCACATATAACACCAAAACGGTGATAGCGCTCCCACATACCTTCCTCTACACACAAGGCTCATCTTCGTTCTTAACGAAGTCATAAGATCTGATTGCCTCATCAAATCTTATGTTCCAACTTCGGGAAGCTTGCTTTAGTCCATAAATGGATCTAAGCAACCTACACACCTTATCTTGGCAATTCTTGGACACGAATCCCTCAGGTTGCATCATATACACCTCCTCCTCAAGGTTCCCATTGAGGAATACGGTTTTCACATCCATCTGCCAGATCTCATAATCATAGTGTGCTACAATAGCCAATAGAATTCTGATGGATTTTAGTATTGCTACGGGTGAGAAGGTTTCGTCGTAGTCAACACCTTGCCTTTGACGATACCCCTTAGCCACTAGCCTTGCTTTATAGGTCTCTACCTTTCTATCTACTCCGATCTTTTTCTTAAAGATCCACTTGCAACCGATGGATATAATACCTTCGGGCGCATCAACTAGGTTTCAAACCTTGTTGGAGTACATAGAATCCATATCAGAATTCATGGCTTCTTGCCACTTCCCGAAGTCTATACTCATAATAGCCTCCTCGTAGGTCTGAGAATCAATATCCTCAACATCCTCTCCGCTAATATGTCCCACATATCTCTCAAGAGGATGGGATACTCTATCAGACCTGCGTAAAGTTGAAACTTGTGTATTAGGTACCTGAACAGACTCGTGCTGTAGAGTGGTGCTTGAGCTTGGTTCTCCAACCTCGCTCAACTCTATCATTCTCCCACTATCT
Source organism: Musa acuminata AAA Group (assembly GCF_036884655.1). Taxonomy (NCBI): domain Eukaryota; kingdom Viridiplantae; phylum Streptophyta; class Magnoliopsida; order Zingiberales; family Musaceae; genus Musa; species Musa acuminata. Next base: position 20,998,558 of record NC_088354.1, read on the forward strand.
CCGTCAAGAATGTGTTCCTTCTCAAGGAACACTGCTCTCTTAGCTACAAAGACCTTTTGGTCCTCGAGATGATAGAAATAATACCCATAAGTTTCCTTGGGGTATCCTACAAATTTGCATCGCTCTGTCCTTGATTCTAACTTATCGGGGTTGTGTCTTTTAACATGGGCAGGGCAGCCCCAAATCTTAACAACCTTAAGATTAGGCTCTGTCCATATCTCATGTGGTGTAGACACTACCGACTTAGTTGGAACTCTGTTCATAAGGTAAGCTGCGGTCTCTAGGGCATATCCCTAGAATAAGATGGGTAGGTCAGCGAAACTCATCATGGACTGTACCATATCAAATAGCGCATGATTCCTCCTTTCAAATACACCATTGAGCTGAGGTATATAAGGAGGTGTCCATTGGGATAATATCCTATGGTCCTTGAGGAATTGAGTAAACTTTGTACTTAAGTACTCACCTCCTCGATCTGATCGAAGAGTTTTGATACTCTTTTCAGCCTGGTTCTCCACCTTATTCTTATACTCTTTGAATTTCTCAAAAGCCTCGGACTTATACTTCATTAAGTACACAGATCCATACATTGAGAAATCATCAGTAAATGTAATGAAGTAGAGTAACCTCCAATGGCATGAGTTGACATGGGTCCACATACATCATTATGTATGAGTTCCAACAGCTCAGTGGCTCTCTCTCCAGTTCCACTAAATGGAGAGTTGGTCCGTTTTCCACGAAGGTAAGGCTCGCAAGTTGCATATGACACATAGTCAAATGGATCTAGATATCCATCATTTAGTAATTTTTGAATCATTCCCTCATGGATATGACCTAGCCTACAATGCCATAGGTATACACTGTTCACCTCCTCTCATTTCCTCTTAGACACTTACATTCATGATATGTGGAGTAGTGTCTTGCATAAACAAACCTTTATGCAATATTCCTCTCATCAATCTCCCCTCGGCTTTTCTAGAATTTACAATAAATTGTAGATGTGATAAGCAATACTGGTATCCAATATCAATGCACTATTACAAAAATCTAACAATTGGAGATTGATCATGAATGTACCTGAAGCTTCTCCAAGCTTCTATTTCGCCCTTTCTGCAAGGTACTCTTTGCAGTTTTTCTTCCATTGCCCATCTTTACCACAGTGGAAGCACTGGCCTTTGTCCTTTGTTGGGTCTTTCTTAGCAACCTTTGCTTTACCAGGTTTGCCCTTGCCCTTTCCCTTCTTAAGGGAGCTTTCTGCTTTCCTTTTCTTTTTGGTCTCACCAGTGTAGAGAACTGGCTTCTGTTAAATCTCGTATTTTGATGATGAAACTAATTGATAATTATGTTTATGTTTAACTGTATTTTGAGTGATGCAGGTCTACTCGATCAGGATTAGACAATTAACGCAGGAGGAATTGACGTTGTGCCGGAGGAGATCACGTTAGGGTATTGGACGGCAGAAGGCTTCGGACGTCGGGCATCGGGCCAAGGAGAGCGGAATTGCGCCAAGGATATCGGGGTTGCGGAAGTCAACCGCCGATTGGGCAATAAGCCGCAAGAGAGGACGATGCATCGAAGAATCGGACGAAGCGCCAACCAATGACGTGCCGGGCAACAGAATGTTAATTCGCGTTGTAATAATTGTCTAGATCGGAGTAGAGTTTTGGCTTGTGTGTGTAGGAATAACTACGATAACGATGAAGACATAAAGCGAAACAAAGTGCCGGAGTCAAGCACGAAGGATTCATTGGGAGTTCGAGAGTTCGATGGAAGTCTGAAGGCTCGTCGGGAATGCTACCGGAACTAGCCGAGAATGAGTAGGGAGCTTGCCGAAGGGTTTTTCGGAAGCTCGCCAAAAGGTTCGTCGGAAGTTCACGGAGCTCACCGAGAAAGATTGGAGCTTGCCAAAGAAGCTCATTGGAACTCGCCGAGATCAAATCGTGAAGTCTACGAGCTTGCCGGGAGTCCACAGAATGGTTTCCGAGAGTTTGTCGGAAGACCGCCGGAAGTTCGCCGGAAGCTCGTCGAAAGAAGTCTTGACTTGCAGACTTTGTAATAGCTTAGAAAATGTCTTTAAATTCGTAGTTAGCACGTTAATTAGGGTTAGGATTAGGTGTTAATCCTATAACCCAAGTAGGGGCCAATTGGGCCCGAGTTCGGACTGGTTTGGGCCAAGTTTGGAGCCCAACCAGTGAGCTGATAAGAGCCAGGCGGTGGCACCGCCTGGCTGGGCGGTGGCACCGCCCAGCACCCGAGAGCTAGGCGGTGACACCTCCTTGGCTGGGCGGTTGCACAGTCCAGCACCCGAGCGCTGGGCGGTGGCACCGCCAACAGCGGGAACCCAAAGAGAATTCAAATTTTGAAGCCCAAATTTGAATCCTCTTGAGGCCTATAAATACCTCTCTAATCTCAGCTGAGAGAACAACTTTTTGAGCAACAAGTGTTTGAGAGAAAAGCCTTAGAAAAGTATTAGCTTGTCTTGTTTTCAATTTGCTAGTGTTCACCTCCTTCTTTCTTGTTGAAAATATGTAAGAGAGTGAACCGCTTGTAAAAGTTGTAAGAGGGGTATTCACCCTTCACTTTCAAGAGATTTGCTAGTGGAAGGTGGAAGCCTCATCGAAGAGGGGCCTCGCAAGTGGATGTAGGTCATTTGACCGAACCACTTTAAAATCGGCGTAATCTCTGGTTTGCATTTATGTTTATGCATTTATCTTTCTGCAAACCTTTACTTTGCTAAGTTCATTGCCCTCATCTTATTACGTACGCTTTCAACGCAATCGAAACGGTTTCAAACGAAACATTATTTTTATCGTACGAAAGATTTGTCCAAAACCGAAGTTTTAATCCGCTGCACTAATTCACCCCCCCCTCTTAGTGTCGCTCCGATCCTAACAATTGGTTTCAGAGCCACGTTTTTCTACCTTGGTTTAACACCCAAATAGAAATGGCTCTTTACGGCTTTCAAGAGGGTCACTCTCTCATTCGTTGGATTTGAATTTATTGCACATAGTCGAAAATGGATTTGAAATGTCTTCTCTCCCAATGAACCATTGGAATGATTTGGAGAAGAAGATGTTTTCTCTAAATGCAAAGGCTATGAATGCCTTATATTGTGCACTTGACAAAAATGAATTTAATCGTATTTCGATGTGTGACTCGGCTTTTGATATTTGGAGAACTCTAGAGGTCACTCATGAAGGCACTAGCCGAGTGAAAGAGTCCACAATCAATATTCTTATGCATTCTTACGAACTTTTCCGGATGAAACCAAGTGAGTCCATCGGAGACATGTACACCCGGTTCACGGATGTCATCAATGGACTCAAAGCTCTTGGTAAAAGTTTTTCTAATTTTGAACTAGTCACTAAAATCTTAAGATCCCTTCCAAAAAGTTGGGATCCAAAAGTTACGGCCATTCAAGAGGCCAAGGACCTTAAAACATTCCCTCTCGAAGAACTTATTGGGTCTCTAATGACCTACGAAATGAACAATGTGACAAAAAAGAAACTCGAGAACAACCTTCCAAATGATAGGAAGGATTTGAGACATAGAACACATGAAGACCACTCGAGCATAAGCTCAAGTGATGGTGAACTTAAACTACAAATGAAACAAAAATTAAAAAGCAAAAAGAATGGAACTACTTGCTTTGAACGCAAGAAGAACAAAAGTTGGGATGAATTGAGCTCTAAACGCAGATTTACATCTTAAACGCAGATTTACGTCTGAACTTTGAAACTCGTTTGTATACTCGCAGAAGGCAGTATGCAGTTGAAATAAAGACGTAATCGTAAACTGAAATATGATGATTGTGCGAGGAAAGCCGATTTACGTCTAAATGCAGTTTTACGTCTAAATGTTGAAACTCGTTCGTAAAATTGCATAAGACAGTTTGCAGTTATAAATAGAATCAAAATGAAAATGTAAACTGCAAAGAAACTCGTTCGTAAAAGCGTAGAAGACAGTTCGCAGTTATAAACAGATTCAAGACGTAAATGTAAGCTGCAATGTAAAGATCGTACGAAAACACCTTTTGACGTCTTAATGCAGATTCGGAAAGATTAGAACTTAGAAACTTGTTCGTAAAAGCGCAGAGAGCAGTAGCTATGTAGGAGGTTTGCAGTAATGATAAAGTGCTCAAAATAAACGCAAACCAGAGATTTAGAGTGGTTCGGTCAGTCTTGACCTACTCCACTTTTGGCTTCCTCCACCGGCGAGGTCACCAACGTCAACTAGGGACCTTCCTTCAATGGGCGAAGGCCAACTGCCCTTTTACAGTTTCTCTCCTTTTGACGGGCTCTGGAGACAACCCTTACAGATCCTTTCTCTCCTCTCTTTACAACTCAAGACTTGAAGAACAGAAAAGAGGAGAACTTTTGGACTTTACACAAATTTGAGCTCTTAGAATCACTGAAAAGATCAAGAATTCGGTGTGGATCTGTATCTCTTCAGTGCTGAATGGGTGGGGTATTTATAGGCCCCAACCCAATTCAAATTTGGAGCTCAAAACGATCAAATCCCGGAATTCCAGGGTCAGGCGGTTGCACCTCTTGACTGGAGAGGTTGTACCGCCTGGCAGAGCTCGAAGACTGAGCCCAGGCGGTGCCACCTCTTGACTGAGGCGGTTGCACCTCTCTGCCAGAGCTCGAAGACTGAGCTCAGGTGGTGCCACCTCTCTGTCAGGGAGGTTGCACCGCCCAGTCTTACTCGAAGACTGAGCTCAGGCAGTGCCACCTCTCTGTCAGGGAGGTTGCACCGCCCAGTCTAGCTCGAAGACTGAGCTCAGGCGGTGCCACCTCCTGGCTAGGGAGGTTGCACCGCCCAGTCTCGCTAGGAGGCTTAGCCCAGGCGGTGCCACCTCCTGGCCTAGGCGGTTGCACCTCCTGGTGCAATCAGGGTCCGAATGGTTAACTCCATTCGGCCCAATTTCAGTCTTTCAGGGGCCCAATTGCCCCAAGATTAAGCTAATGGGATCACCTCCCATTTTCCAACTTAATCAACGTGCTAACTATGATTAGATCTAAGACAATTTCTGCAGCTTTGCTTCGGTGCGTCAATCGCTTCTTCCGGCGAGTTTCCGGCGAACTTCCATCGATCATCCGATGAACCCTCGATGATGCTCCTGCGGACTTCCGACAAACTCCTGGACTTTGCGACGATCCACTTGGCAAGTTCCGACGAGCTTCGCTTGGCAAGCTTCTGGACTTCTCGGATCTGTTCTCGCAGAACCTCCGACGACCGTCCGAACTTCCGTCGAACTCTCGAACTCCCAACGTGATCATGAACTTGACTCCGGCGCAACTCCTGCTGCTTGTCTTACTTTCATCGTAGTTAATCCTGCACACTTAAAACAAAAACTCTTCGATCGAGATAATTAATCCTAAGCGATTAACCAAGTTGTCCGGCATGTCATTGGTCCCTCGATGCTTCGTCCGATTCTTCGGCGCATCGTCCTTTCCTGCGGCCTATTGCCCAATCGACCAGTTGGCTCCGCAACTCCGATATCCTTGGCACAATACTCGCTCTTCTTGGCCCGATGCCCGAGTCCACGGCCCGAAGCCTTCTGTCGATACGTCGACCGATCCACCGGCCCGACGTCCAATCTTCTGACATGTTCCTCCGGCACAACATGATGTTCCTGCTTTAATTGTCTCATCCTGATTGAAGCACCCTGCGTCACTCAAAACACAGATTAAATAATAAACATATATCAAGTAGTTTCATCATCAAAATACAAGATTCAACAATTCCTAGACCTGTGAGTTTCTCTATCCACTCAATCATCTTTAGGACATGGTTCTGAACCGGTGTCCCCTCAGTCATCCTAGCATGGAAGAGGCTCTTAGATATCTCATATCGCTGAGTCCTTCCCTGTTCCTCAAACAATTTACAGACATGTAGGAGAATGGATCTGGCATCCATCTTTTCATGTTGTCTCTGTAACTCAGGAGTCATAGAGCCCAACATATAGCGAGCGATCTCATCCTCGTTTGCCCCTCCTTCAGGCACAGGCATCATTGTATTAAGGATGTACACGATTTTCTCCGCTGTGAGAACAATTCTCAAGTTACGGAGCCAATCCGTATAATTTGGACCAGTGAGGCGGTTGACATCAAGTATGCCACGTAAGGGATTTAAAAGTGACATTTTCTGAAAATAAAGATGCAACATAAATGAATAACATGCAGATTTTGCAAAAAATAAACTATCAAGATATGGACTTCTATCTTAATATGCTCCCACTATTTTACTAACGAGTCACGCGACACCCTCAGCACGTGAAACGGAAGTCTCCGGCAGACTTCTAGTGGGGATCAGGATCCAATCAGCGTCTTAGTGTAACCTCGAGGGACTCGACCAATCACACTAAGCCAAAAAGGTAGGCAACTCTTGCCGATCACAACTCCTTGTGATTCCCAACCTGTTCGGCCTCCGAATCACCATGGCCTTGAGGGACTCGACCAACCATGATTCTCAGTTAAGTCAACCCCTTCATTACAAGATGAGTCTGATTTGATGATATACCCTCGAGGGACTCGACCAAGTATACCATGCCCTCAGGTCACCGGTGACATCTCTATGTCGTAAGCAAGATATCGAATCGCGATATAGGTGAGTCTCAAGGGACTCGACCAACTTAACCTACACCGGGAATCGGTTCCTACTTATAACAATGGAACGCCACGTGGGTCAATCTAATTGCCTCACATTTACCGACTTAATATTATCGAGAGATATTTCTATGATTTGGTCTCCTAATATGACATGTCACACATATACATATTTAATATATATCTACATCGCATGCAAATATATATACATATCTAGTATGTGTATAAGCAATCACACCAGATGATCATGGACCACAACCTAATATGATTAGGCCCGAGCTAGTAGGCCTAATCACTCACATCAAGATCTATGTGTGCAACGGTGCATCTCCATGCCCTGTGATCTTCCATCTCGTCCTCGTCGGTTCCGTCGACATCTTGATGCATCTTCATATATCACGATCGTCCGTCTCGTGGGTCCCGCTATCGCATCCACGCTCCCGCTGCGCCTCCTCATGTGATTACAACTTAATCATAGGCACGCAGGCCCGACAATAAACGAGAAATATAATGGAGGCTCGCAGACCTTAATAATAATAATCACAAGTACACACATCACACGGTCCATGATCATCCGTCCACACATCATAATCACATGTATAAATAATCATCATCATGTAGGACTACTAGATAATAATAAAAATAATAATCAACTAAACCTTTTAATTAATTAATATTTTCTGAAATCAGGGACATGTAGGTAATTTCTGAATTTATAGGGGTATTTTCGTAATTTGGACAAAAGACAGAAAACGAAATTTGTCAAATTCCGAGAGGCAAAACTGTCTTTGGCCCAGAATACCCTAATGCCCTACTACCTTTTGCTGGTGTCGCCGCCACCGCCACCCTACTGGCGGCGGCCTGTGCGGCGAGGGGCGGGGCGCGTGCCCGCTGGCGGCGCTGCCGTTGAAGGTGGGCGCCCCCGCGGGCGTCGCCGCCTCCGCGGGCAGTTCTGCCGGCGGGGTAACTCCCGCAGGCGATGCTGCCCCTGCAGTTCTGCCCGCGGGGCACCGCTTGCAGGCGGTGCTGTCCCGCCGGGCGGCCGCCCCTGTGGGGGGGGGGGGGGGGGGGGGGGGGGGGGGGGGGGTTTCGCCCGCGAGAGCAGCGACGGCTGGCGCCGCTGCCCTACGGCGCCTCACCCCGCGGGAGAAGCGGCCGCAGGCGCCTAAGCCCGCGACCTGCCAGCCTCGCCGGACGTTGCGCCTGCTGCAAGCAGGCAGCCGGCCGACTGCTGCAGACGCAGCCCCTGTGCTGCCTGCCTGCGGCTGCGCTGCACGCAGATCAAGGGCAGCAACTGTTGCTGTCCTTTCTCACTATTGCGTCAACGATTTTAACATCAACAGTCTTCCTAAACACAACACACGCAGTTTAAAACCAATCATTCGCACGAACAACCTGGCTCTGATACCACTGTTGGGAAATCATGGGGGCGACATCACATGCGCAGCGGAAGAACAAGAAAACAAAATCCCCGATTCCCAAAGAGATGTTCGTCGTCATGCGAAGATTGTGTTAGGATCGGAGCGGCACTAAGAGGGGGGGGTGAATTAGTGCAGCGGATTAAAACTTCGGTTTTAGAAAAATCTTTCGTACGATAAGAATGGAACTTGAAAGGCTTATCTTGAAAGCGTATTCTTGAAGTTGCGCAGCAAAGGTAATAAGGAACTAAAGCATGTAAGAAGGTTTGCAGTAATGTAAATAGCAATAATGAAATGCAAACTAGAGATTACGTCGATTTTAGAGTGGTTCGGTCAAATGACCTACATCCACTTGCGAGGCCCCACTTCGATGAGGCTCCCACCTTCCACTAGCAAATCTCTTGAAATGGAAGGGTAAATACCCCTCTTACAACCTTTTACAAGCAGTTCAACCTCTTACAAATTTTCAATAAGAAAGAATGAGGAGAACTCTCTAGCAAATTGAAAACAAGACTTGCTAAGACTTTCTAAGACTTTTCTCTCAATCAAATGCTTTTCAAAAGTTGTAATCTCAGCTGAGATTTGAGGGGTATTTATAGGCCTCAAGAGGATTCAAATTTTGGGCTCCAAAATTTGAATTCTCTTTGGGTTCCCGATGCTGGCGGTGCCACCGCCCAGCCAAGCGGTGTCACCGCCCAGCGTTCGGGTGCTGGGAGGTGCAACCGCCCAGCCCGGGAGGTGTCACCGCCCAGCTCTCGGGTGCTAGGCGGTGCTACCGCCCAGCCAGGCGGTGCCACCGCCTGACTCTCCGATTTCACTGGTTTGGCTTAATTTTAACCCAAACCATATCTGACTTTGGGCCCAGTTGGCCTCTAACCAGGATATAGGATTATCTCTTAATCCTAATCCTAATTACAAGTGAACTACATAACAAAAACACATCCTAAGCAAGCTTTCAACCACAAACGTCGAGTCTTGTTTCGTCGAGCTTTCCGACGAACTTCTTCCGACGGACTCCCATCAAGCTCCCGATCTTGTGATGACTTTAACGAGTAGCCGAGCCTTCTCGGTGATCTCCGTGAACCTCCGACGATCTCTTCGGCGAACTTCCGAAAATTTCGATAGGTTCCCGATTTCTTCTCGGTTGGTTCCGGCAGCATCTCCGACGATTCTTCGGACTCTTAAACGTCCATCGATCTTGACTCCGGTATTCTTGCTTTGTGTTTTCTGGTTATCGTAGTTAATCCTGCACACTTAACTCAATAATATGGATTAGATAAATTAACCCATCAATTGATTTCATCATCAAAATCCGAGATTCAACAGTCTCCCCCTTTTTGATGATGACAATCAATTGATGACGGAGTTAAACATAACTCCCCCTATCTATATGCCATATTATGAGAAGATGAAAACACTTGAATTCCATCCATATAATTCAAGCATAAACCGATAAGTTCTAACCGTAGAACTTATCGTCATTCTCATTAAGCAATAGTAAATACAAAACTTCGATGAAAATCATGATAAGAGACAATTTTTACTATGATAGAAGATAAAGATTTTCAACATGAATTTCATGATGTAAATGTAAGGCATGCCTTCAATATGATCAATCAATCTTGCGATATTTTCAAGGATTTTGCAAGGCATATAAGACATTCATATCACACAAGTTTTTGTAATTCATATAAGTCATGCTATTGTTATGGTGTAAGTCATCACTTCTCCCCCTTTGTCATCAACAAAAAGAGACAAGCCAGCTAATTGATGATCATAGAAAAAAGGTTTAGAATTTAATAGGAACCAAAGTTCATCATTCAAATTTGCCAGAAATAGTTTATCCAAAAGACATCATCATTTATGCAGATCAAAACAGTAGTTATCTAAAAGGAAGGATCCGTTATCGTTCAATCGATGACAAACTTTGAACTTGTTGTTAAAAGCAAACAGAACAGAATAAAAAGATACATCAATTTAATCCTTAGGAGGTAATCCACAGTGCTGATACAGGATATCTATTTTTTCATTCATTTGTCGTAGTGTCTTCAAAATTTCAACTTGTTGATTCTGAATTTGTACTTGCTGAGATTTGATCTGAGACAGTTCCGCCATAATGAGATCTTCAGAGGAGGAAACAGGAGCTGAAGGTGCTGCGCCAAAGGGACTAGGAGGAGGAGATTCATTTCCCATAAGAATTGGTGTTTCGGGGTGTTCTATTGGTTGAGGAATTGGATCCGTCCTTCTAGGCTGCCTAACCCATATGCCATTGCTAAAAGTGCACCTAAGTCTTTTCAGTAGGTTTTTATTTATTATGTTATATCGATCATTTTGAATAGATTCTTCATCGGGTGGAATGCAAATGTTATAGGCATGAAGAAATCTAGTGATTAACCTCCCATATGGCAATATAGTATCTTTAGCCATAATATCCTACATGTGTTGGCGAATTAAGTACCCAAAATAATTATGCTGACCGGTCATAATCCAATACATGGTTCCTATCCAATACATGGTTCCAAAACAATGATGTTTGTGATAATGTGATGAAGAATTTTAGAGTTGAAAGGCAGTAAGTGTTCACAGCTCTTGGGTAGGAAGTCAAGGTTTGGATTTGCAAAAATTGTTTCTACGGCTTCGGTATAGGTTGCTCCTATTGTGTTGACGTCCCATTTACCTTTAAAATAGCATCCCCTATCTTTTTCAGTTATGCCAATTAGCTCACAAATAGTGCTGTCAAATATTCTAATGGGTGTTCCTAGAAGGTAAGTGCTTAGGCTATTGTTGTCCTCATATAGGTTGGCATAGAACAATCTAACTAATCGCGGATAGATTGGTTCATCTATTTGTAGTAGAGGTAGAGCTTCTAGGTGTGCAAACCACCTAATGGGTTTTAAGTCCTCTAGTTCATCCAGATCAATGTATTTTCCCTTATGGATACATCGTGTTTCAAATTTTGGAAAGCTAAGGGCTACCTCTTTTGATCTAAAAAGATCATGGTCAAATGAATCTCCTTCAATCCTTTTTCCTTTTGATCTCTTATGAGCCATTATCTAGACAAGATGATGATGAAATTATGAAAAATAAGCAAGGGAAAGAGGAAAGAAAAGAGGGAATGGGATACCAAAAAGAGGGATTTCAAGTGTTACCTTATGGAGATTATGTTGAGAGATGGAAAGCTTGGACCACCAAGGATCCTTCTCCAATGCTTCTAAGAGTTAGAATGAGGTTTAGAGGGAATGGGAGAGGGTTTTGAGAGCCCTTTTTTCAGGTTGGGGACGGTGTCACCGCCGGCCCTAACCCCTCGGGTTAATAAGGGTCGCTCGGTCGGTGCCACTGCCAAACAAAGCGGTGCAACCGCCGGATCTAGCGGTGCCACCGCTGGCATCCCGCGGAGGAAAGAAAAAAAATTTTTCTTCCTCCCTTTTGTTTATCTTTTTCCCTCAAGATCATAAGTTATACTTTAATGGATCATTTTGAATTGAAGAAGAAGGAAGAAATCAAATCCACCAAAGAAAGGAAAAGGACGAGTCATTTTTCGTGAAGCTTATTTTAGGGACAATTTAACATGCCTAATTCCCTTCTAATGAATTCAAATTGATCTTCGTTCAAAGTCTTTGTAAATATATCTGCTAATTGATGCTTTGTGTCAATGAATTCTAGAACAACATCATTGTTAAGGACATGATCACGTATGAAATGATGCCTAACGTCGATGTGCTTAGTTCTAGAGTGCTGAATTTGATTTTTAGTAAGACATATGGCACTAGTATTATCACATTTTATGGGAATATTTTTAAAGTGAATTCCATAGTCTTCTAATGTATTTTTCATCCAAATGACTTGTGCACAACATGCACTTGTAGCAATGTATTCGGCTTCCGCCGTAGATAGTACAACTGAATTTTGTTTCTTGGAAGTCCAAGAAACAAGTGCATGTCCTAAAATTTGGCATGTTCCAGATGTACTTTTTCTATCTATCCTGCATCCGCCAAAATCGGCATCTGCATAAGCTATTAGATCGAATTTTTCAGATTTTGGATACCACAATCCTAAATTTGGAGTTCCTTTAAGATACCTAAATATTCTTTTAATACTCTTTAGATGAGATAATTTAGGATTAGATTGAAACCTAGCGCAAAGTCCTACACTAAACATAATATCTGGTCTAGTCGCGGTGAGGTAGAGTAGACTACCTATCATTCCCCTATATGTTTTTTGATCGAAATTTTCACTATTTTCATCCATATCTAACTTAGTCGCAGCAGTACTCATAGGGGTGTTTATTGCTTTTGAATTATCCATGTTAAATCGTTTTAACAATTCTAATGTATATTTGGATTGGTTAAGAAATATACCATCACTAAGTTGTTTGATTTGTAATCCTAAAAAGAAAGTTAATTCACCCATTAAACTCATTTCAAATTCATGACTCATACATTTGGCAAATGATTCACTTAGTGATTCATCCGAAGAGCCAAAAATAATATCGTCAACATAAATTTGCACAATAAGAAAATTATTTTCAAAATGTTTAATAAACAATGTAGTATCAACCTTGCCTTTGATAAAATTATTTAAAATAAGAAAGGAACTAAGCCTTTCATACCAAGCTCTAGGAGCTTGTTTCAAGCCATAGAGAGCTTTAGTCAATTTGAATACATGATTAGGAAGAAGAGAATTTTCAAATCCGGGAGGTTGTTCGACATATACTTCTTCGGAAATAAAACCATTCAAGAAAGCACTTTTGACATCCATTTGAAATAGTTTAAAATTATTACTACTAGCATAGGCAAGGAGCATCCTTATGGCTTCTAATCGAGCCACGGGAGCGAAGGTTTCTTCGTAATCGATACCTTCTTCTTGGTTGAAACCTTTGGCCACTAATCTAGCCTTGTTTCTTACCACGATACCATTTTCGTCTTGCTTGTTTCTAAAGACCCACTTAGTACCTATGACTAAGTGGTCACTTGGTCTAGGAACAAGCTTCCATACCTCATTCCTCTCAAATTGGTTCAATTCTTCTTGCATTGCAATGACCCAAAAATCATCTTTTAAGGCTTCGTCAATGCATTTAGGTTCAATTTGAGAAAGGAAAGCAGCGTTAGCACAAAAATTCTTGAAAGAGGAACGAGTTTGAACCCCTTTTGTTGTATCTCCTATAATTAGCTCCTTTGGATGAGCATCTACATACTTCCATTCTTTGGGTAAAGAAATTTCGGAAGAAGATGCATTCAAATGGCTATTTTGAGGAGGGGGTTCGTTTAAATTCAAATTATCAAAACCAAGATCATCATCAAAATAATTTTTCTTTAAATCAGAAATTTCATTAAAAACTACATGAATAGACTCTTCTATTACTAAGGTTCTTTTGTTAAAGACACGAAAGGCCTTAGAAACGGAGGAGTAACCAAGAAAGATGCCTTCATCGGATTTAGCATCAAATTTACCTAGGGCATCCTTTTCATTTAAAATGAAGCATTTACAACCAAAAACTTTAAAATAAGAAATATTTGGTTTTTTGTTATTCCATAATTCATAGGGAGTTTTTGATAGAGATGGTCTTATTCGGACCCTATTCATGATGTAACAAGCCGTATTTACGGCTTCGGCCCAAAAATATTTGGGTAAACTATGTTCATTTAACATAGTTCTTGCCATTTCTTGTAGGTTTCTATTTTTCCTTTCAACTACTCCATTTTGTTGAGGATTTCTTGGAGTTGAGAAGTTATGATTGTACCCATTAACTTCGCAAAGATTTTGAAAGTCACGGTTTTGGAATTCACCACCGTGATCACTCCGAATTGATGAAATCATGAAGCCTTTTTCGTTTTGAGTGAGTTTACAAAATTTAGAGAAACACTTGAAGCAATCACTTTTGTGAGCTAAGAAATAGGTCCAAGTGTATCTGGAGTAGTCATCCACAATCACAAAAGCATATTTGCTTCCACCTAGACTTGTTGTATCAATTGGTCCAAATAAGTCCAAATGGATCAATTGTAATGGTCTAGTGGTGCTAATTTGATTTTTTGGTTTGAAGCTTGTTTTTATTTGTTTGCCTAGTTGACATGCATCGCATACCTTATCCTTAATAAACTTTATATTCTTGAGATGAGATTTTAGATATTGTTTTCATGCTTGCATGACCTAATCTCCTATGCCAAAGCCAAGCATCATCATTTACGGCGGAGAAACACATTTCATTACTTAGTTCATCAAGATTGATGGTATAGACATTATTTTGTTTTAAAGCAATCATAGTCATGTTATGATTTGATTTTTCAATAATGCACATATTTGATTCAAATCTAACGATATAACCTTTATGGCATAGTTGACTAATACTTAAGAGATTGTGTTTCAATCCATCAACTAGTAAAACATCATCAATGGAAAAACTAAATTTGTTACCAATAGTTCCCTTGCCAATAATTTTGCCTTTGTTGTTGTCTCCGAAGGTGACGTACCCTTCTTCTTTGCTAGTGAGCATAGAGAAATGAGATGGATCTCCAGTCATATGTCTAGAGCATCCACTATCGAGATACCATCTCTTGCTCCTAGCTTGTGGGTTTGTCTACAAAAGAGGATGATTTTTAGGTACCCATTTGATTTTGGGTGCCTCAAAAATTGACCCACTAACTTTGTTATTTATTATTGAATCTTTTATAGTTCCTTTAGGAACCCATATTAATTTTTGTGAACTAATTTTCCTAAATGGACATTTGTAGGCAATATGTCCGGATTTGCAACAGAAGTTGCATTTCATATAAGAGGAAACATGTAATGTAGGTCCTTTTATGAAAGTGGTAGGATTTTGATGTAATCCTTTTACAAATCCAATTCCATTTCTATTTGCGATGTGACCCTTGTGTGCAAGGATCATATCTAATCCTTTGCTACCAACCTTAAACTTGTTTAAGGTTTCTTGAAGAAGCAAATTTTCATTTTTTATTGCTTCTAAATGCTCACACTTAGAGCATGGAGGAGTTTGAAGATTCTCAAACTTATCTTGTAGCAAAGCATGCTCTTTCTTTAAGATACTTAACTTCTTGCTAACAGTTCTACATTCATCAAATAATTCATGAAAAGCGATAGAGAGTTCTTCAAAAGATAAATCTTCATTAAATAAATCACATACCTCTTCTCCTAAAGCCATTAGCGCGTAATGAGCAACTTGCTCGGTGTTGGACTCCTCTTCTTCGGACGCGCTTGAATCATCCCACGTTGCCTTGAGCGCCTTTTTCTTTGATGTTCTCTTTTTGGCTTGAGGACAATCGTTCTTATAATGGCCCGGTTTTTTGCATTCATAGCAAATCACTTGGTCCTTTTTTGTTCAAATTTATTTTTTATATTATTTTTAAATTTGTTCTTTCTTAAATATTTTTTAAATTTTTGAGTCAAAAGTGCAATGTCATTGTCACTGTCCTCATCACTTGATGTTCGTTTCAAGTGGTCTTCTTGTGATTTGAGTGCCATATCCTTCCTGTTCTTTGGAAGGGGGTTCTCGAGCTCATCATGAGCTTGACATGTCATTTCGTAGGTCATTAGAGACCCAATGAGTTCTTAAATAGGGAATGCTTTAAGGTCTTTGGCCTCTTGAATGGCCGTAACTTTTGGATCTCAACTTTTAGGGAGGGATCTTAAGATTTTAGTTACTAGTTCAAAGTTAGTAAAATCTTTAGCAAGAGCTTTGAGTCCATTGATGACATCCGAAAACCGGGTGTACATGTCTCCGATGGACTCACTTGGTTTCATTCGGAAAAGTTCGTAAGAGTGCACAAGGATGTTGATTTTGGACTCTTTCACTCGGCTAGTGCCTTCATGAGTGACCTCAAGAGTTCTCCAAATATCAAAAGCCGAATCACAAATTGAAACACGATTAAATTCGTTTTTGTCTAGTGCACAAAATAAGGCATTCATAGCCTTTGCATTTAAAGCAAAAACCTTCTTCTCTGATTCATTCCATTCGCTCATCGGAAGAGAAGATTTTTGAAACCCATTCTCGACAATAGACCAAAGCTCAAAGTCCATAGAAATGAGGAAGATCCACATGCGAGTCTTCCAATATGTGTAATCCGACCCATTAAAGAAAGGTGGTCGTGCAATAGAATGACCCTCTTGCATGCCGGAGTAAGCCATCTCTCTTGGGTATTAAACCAAGTATGAGAGATAACCTCGCTCTGATACCACTTGTTAGGATCGGAGCGGCGCTAAGAGGGGGGGGTGAATTAGTGCAGCGGATTAAAACTTCAGTTTTAGAAAAATCTTTTGTACGATAAGAACGGAACTTGAAAGGCTTAACTTGAAAGCGTATTCTTGAAGTTGCGCAGCAAAGGTAATAAGGAACTAAAGCATGTAAGAAGGTTTGCAGTAATGCAAATAGAAATAATGAAATGCAAACCAGAGATTACGCCGATTTTAGAGTGGTTCGGTCAAATGACCTACATCCACTTGCGAGGCCCCTCTTCGATGAGGCTCCCACCTTCCACTAGCAAATCTCTTGAAATGGAAGGGTAAATACCCCTCTTACAACCTTTTACAAGCAGTTCAACCTCTTACAAATTTTCAATAAGAAAGAATGAGGAGAACTCTCTAGCAAATTGAAAACAAGACTTGCTAAGACTTTCTAAGACTTTTCTCTCAATCAAATGCTTTTCAAAAGTTGTAATCTCAGCTGAGATTTGAGGGGTATTTATAGGCCTCAAGAGGATTCAAATTTTGGGCTCCAAAATTTGAATTCTCTTTGGGTTCCCGATGCTGGCGGTGCCACCGCCCGCCCAACAAAAACACATCCTAAGCAAGCTTTCAACCGCGAACGTCGAGTCTTGTTTCGGCGAGCTTTCCGACGAACATCTTCCGACGGACTCCCATCAAGCTCCCGATCTTGTGATGACTTTAACGAGTAGCCGAGCCTTCTCGGTGATCTCCGTGAACCTCCGACGATCTCTTCGGCGAACTTCCGAAAATTCTGATAGGTTCCCGATTTCTTCTCGGTTGGTTCCGGCAGCATCTCCGACGATTCTTCGGACTCTTAAACTGTTAGGACTCTAGCTTGGAGAGTCCTAATTGAGAGGGACATTCATGTAAAAATGTTAGGACTCTAGCTAGGAGAGTCCTAATTGAGAGGGACATTCATGTAAAACTGTTAGGACTTTAGCTAGGAGAGTCCTAATTGAGAGGGACATTCTGTTAGGACTCTAGCTAGGAGAGTCCTAATTGAGAGGGACATTCTGTTAGGACTCTAGTTAGGAGAGTCCTAATTGAGAGGGACATTCATGTATGAGGTTTTTTCTTAGAGAAGAATTAGGAGTTGTAAGGGAATAGGAGTCTTGAGTAGGAGTCCTATTAGGAGTTGGTTAGAAGTAAGAGTCTTAAGTAGGAGTCCTATTAGGAGTTAGGGTTTAGAAGCCCTATAAATAGCCATGTATTCCTCCTCTTTTCATAAGCAATAGATGAATCTTTTCTGCAGCCTTTGAGCAGCAACTTGGAGGGAGGAACCCCTATAGAGTTCCAAGGAGGCCGATCCCCTAAAGAGATCAACCCCAAGTTTAGAATCTGCAAGGGTTCTAACACCTGGTATCAGAGCAGCGTTCTTGGCGTCTCGCTGCCCTTTCACAGCCATCCATCAACCCTCCACAACCATCCAAAGCAATTCCCACAATTGCTTAAAAGATCGTCACCGAATTCCGCCATCATCTCCACCACCACGGATCATCTTTTGATCTCCCCGTGAATTGCAACAGGTTCTGGTTTCCTACCTTACTGCTGCTGCAATTTAGTTATCCATATTCGAAAATCCAAAAAAAAAAAAAAAAAAAAAAAATCGTTCCTATATTGCTGCATAAACTTTTCGTCACAAAGTTTTCATCTCTACGACGAAAGATACATTGCAGAATTCCAGCCGCATAGCACCATCTGTTTGATCTTGCTACTGTGCTTTTTCTATCCAAATTTCTACGAAATTTTTATGACATCTTTGACACTTCCTAACAGTAGATTTCCCTTTGGTTTCATCGAAAAATTCTCAATATAAACTACTGATCTTTTATGTCCAATCTGCTGCACTTGAAAATCTATGCTGCAGAAAATTTCAACTGCATATCGTTGCCTTAACCCATCTATTTGCAATCTTTTTTGAATGAAATTTCTTATAGACTTCATATATCATCTTGGCTTCCATCTAAGATTGATCTATTAAGAAATTCATCTCTAAAAACGATTTTATGTTGCTGCAAATTTTCATCGTAACCCGCTGAAATTTTTCGACGATAATTCTGCAATTGCAACTTGCACCAATTTCTTTGCTGTTATACTACCGAAATTTTCTTGATTAAATTAGATATCCTTGCTGTCATATAAACTGTGATTTTGATATCAATTCCCTCCTCAATTCTCTTAAGTTTTTGGTAGAAATTACGTCGAGAAACCGTTGTTTTTTCGACGACAATTCTACTCTTACAAGACAGCACATACTTGCTGCAACTTCCACGGATTTCTGTCAAACCTTTGCTACCATCTACCACAGATCCAAAACTTTCATCCAGAGCCCTAAAACTCTACCAAACCACACCCTCAAACTGCACCCAAAACAGCCACAAAACAAGCCTAAACTGTAGCCTACATCCACCAATCCACCAACACTTTCGACCATCACTTCTCTCAACCTATACATGCCTTTAACCCAACAGCAAAAGAGAGATCTTAACATCATTGATTTGGGGCCATATACTATGGCATCTAAGGAGACAATCAATGCTAAATTCGAAGCCTTGGAGGCGCGAATAGAGGATAAGATTCGGACGCTCTTTACCGAACTCAGATTGGGCCGACCACTAAGCCCGAAGAAATCATATCAAGGAGAGAGCTTTGCCCAATCACACCAAGCCCGAAGAGATGACTTCCAAGAGAGGGGAAGCTCTATGACCAACCCCAACTATCCATGCATGAGAGTGGACTTCCCTAGATGGGAAGAAGGAGACCCGATTGGTTGGATTTCGCGCGCGGAGCGATATTTTCGGTACCACAAAACCGCGGATGTATCTATGGTGAAAATTGCAGCTATACATCTTGAAGGGGATGCTATACAGTGGTTTGACTGGTTTGAACATACTTATGGAGTCCTTTCATGGCGACAATTCAAAGAAGGACTGCTGATTCGCTTCAGACCAACCGATTACGAGAATATTGACGAACAACTAGCAAAGATCCAACAAACCTCCACCATTCAGGAGTACCAAACCAGGTTTGAAAGGTTATCTAATCAAACTCATGATTGGTCTCAAAAACAGCTATTGTGGACCTTCATTGAGGGCTTGAAGCCGGAGATCCGAGGAGAAGTTAAAGCACGACAACCGTATACGCTTATGACAGCCATCTCTTTCGCACGACATCAAGAGGAGCAATTGAACCATGAAGCTCAGAGGACTAGGGTCTCTCCTCAACCAGTAATATTGAAGCCCTTAGCCCCCCCTACTGTCGACCAAGTCCCTACACTAAAGAGGTTAACAAGAGAAGAGCTTCGGGAGCGATATGCGAAGGGGTTATGTTGGCATTGTGACGAGCCGTGGAGCCGTGAGCATCGCTGTAGTAAAGGGGGACTTCTTATGATTGAACCGATAGAAGAAGAAGTCATTGAACATCCAAAAGAGAGCCTTGAACATGAAGAAGAAGATGCAGAAGAAGAGCCACAAGCGACCGAAGTTACGGTACATACACTAGCTAGCTACTCAAACCCGCAAACGATGAAAATTGGAGGCCTTCTCAAACAACAACCAATCACTGTTCTCATCGACACGGGCAGTACTACTAACTTCCTAAATAGTAAGCTTGCTGTTCGGATATCATTACCTATCGAGAATCGCTGCAGGTTTGATGTTAAGGTCACCGACGGACAGATTTTGAATTGTGATCATAGGCGCTTGCAGGAGAAACTATTGCTGCAGGACCAAGAGATAATTGCAGATTTCTTCCTTCTCCCTCTTAACAATCATGAGGCCATGCTCAGAATTAAATGGTTGACGACATTAGGTGATATTTCTTGGAATTTTATGAAACTAATTATGAAATTTTACAGTAAGGAGAAACAGGTGACATTGCACGGGAAACGTGGGGGCGACATAACAACGATTTGTACACAACAAATGGAGAATGTTTTGCATAAAGCATGCAGCGGCTTTTTGGTACAACTTGAGCAGCAAACTAAGGGAGAGCTAACAGAGTTTGAAGATCCAAATCTACTTCCTTTGCTTGCTGAATTTTCAAATATATTTGACGAACCGCGCTACCTACCTCTTACCTGTCGGCATGATCATTGTATAATGATTCTTCCAGGAAAATCTTCAGCAAATGCTCAGCCATATCAGTATCCGCATCTCCAGAAGGATGAAATAGAAAGGATTATAAAAGAGATGCTCGAAACAGGAGTTATTCGGCCAAGTTGCAACCTCTACTCTTCGCCGGTGCTACTTGTATGCAAGAAGGACGGAACAAGGCGAATATGTGTTGATTACCGAGCTCTCAATGGCATAATCATCAAGGACAAATACTTTATTCAAATAGTAGATGAATTGCTAGATGGAAGGGAGCACAAATCTTTACAAAGCTTGACCTTTGATCCGGGTATCATCAAATACGAGCATACGAATAAGACATACGGAAAACCACCTTTTGAACACACAACAACCACAAATTTTTGCTTTCTTCAACAAAAGGTGGAATATCTTGGGCATATCATATCAGAGGAAGGTGTGGCAGTGGACCCCTTCAAAATTAGAGCAATGCAAAACTGGCCGACCTCGAGAAACATAAAATTGCTACATGGCTTTCTGGGTTTAACAGGCTACTACCGCAAGTTCGTGAAAAACTATGGAAAGATCAGTGCACCACTTACTTCCTTACTAGAAAAAAATGTCTTCCAATGGTTGGACAGAGCCTCCGCTGCCTTCGACAAACTTAAGGCAGCCATGACGACGACGCCGGTGCTAACACTACCAGATTTCAACCGACCCTTCATTATTGAGGCCGACACATCTGGAGTCAGAATTGGAGCCATTCTCATGCAAGATGGTCGACCACTCGCATACACTAGCAAGGCATTATCTCCCTCCGATCAAAATATGTCAACATATGATAAGGAGATGCTCGCCATTGTGCGTGCAGCAACGAGGTGGAGATTGTACTTGATCAGGCGATACTTTCAAATCAAGACCGACCATAAAAGCCTAAAATATCTCTTGGAACAGAAGATATCTTCCCCCGAGCAGCAAAAATGGGTAACAAAACTTCTTGGATTTGATTTTGAAATAACTTATAAAAAGGGGAAAGAGAATGTTCTTGCAGATGCGCTTTCGCAGCTACCCGAGCAAGTTGAAGTTTCGACCGTTTCACTTCCGACCAGCGACTTCCTTGAGGATATTAAGATGGAATGGCAAGAAGATTCAGATACTAGTAAGATTATAAAAAAATTGGAGGAAGCACCAAGCCCCATGGCTCATTACAATTGGGACTCAAAAGAATTACACTATAAGGGACGCATTGTGCTTGTGACAAATTCTACTTGCATCTTCAATAGCAGATTTTGGACAAAGTTATTCTATATGCAGGGTACTAAATTGAAAAGGAGTACGACATATCACCCACAAACCAACAGCCAACCGGAAGTTTTAAACAGGTGCTTGGAGACAGCCCAAAGCCACCCACCAAATATGACTACCCAAAGAGAACTCCAGACCCAGCCAAGTGCCATTATTGATCGACGGATCGTGACTCGACGACGACGACCCACTAATGAAGTGCTAATACAGTGGGCGAACCTACCAAAAGAAGATGCCACTTGGGAGAACTATGATGACTTGAAGATCAAATTCCCAGAATTCATGAATCATCAGCCTCGAGGACAAGGCTGATTTGAAGAGGGCGGGTCTGTTAGGACTCTAGCTTGGAGAGTCCTAATTGAGAGGGACATTCATGTAAAAATGTTAGGACTCTAGCTAGGAGAGTCCTAATTGAGAGGGACATTCATGTAAAACTGTTAGGACTTTAGCTAGGAGAGTCCTAATTGAGAGGGACATTCTGTTAGGACTCTAGCTAGGAGAGTCCTAATTGAGAGGGACATTCTGTTAGGACTCTAGTTAGGAGAGTCCTAATTGAGAGGGACATTCATGTATGAGGTTTTTTCTTAGAGAAGAATTAGGAGTTGTAAGGGAATAGGAGTCTTGAGTAGGAGTCCTATTAGGAGTTGGTTAGAAGTAAGAGTCTTAAGTAGGAGTCCTATTAGGAGTTAGGGTTTAGAAGCCCTATAAATAGCCATGTATTCCTCCTCTTTTCATAAGCAATAGATTAATCTTTTCTGCAGCCTTTGAGCAGCAACTTGGAGGGAGGAACCCCTATAGAGTTCCAAGGAGGCCGATCCCCTAAAGAGATCAACCCCAAGTTTAGAATCTGCAAGGGTTCTAACATAAACGTCCATCGATCTTGACTCTGGTATTCTTGCTTTGTGTTTTCTGGTTATCGTAGTTAATCCTACACACTTAACTCAATAATATGGATTAGATCAATTAACCCATCAATTGATTTCATCATCAAAATCCGAGATTCAACAGATTGGTGCGCAAAATCCGTGAAACATAAAACTACGTATAGAGTAGGTTGTGTTACCTAGGGAGATCGTATATCTATGTTTCCTTGCAGATCCTTAGGAGAGGGTGAAGGAGGTCAAGCGTCCTCCTCTCTAGTGGTGATCCACACAGTAGGGTTGCAACGACGCTCCTCAAAACTCCAAGCCTGCTCTGTGGTGGAGAGGAAGAGGAGAATAGGAAAGGCAAGCAAAGGCTCTAGCCTATGAGGCTCTGAATCCCTCCTATTTATAGAGGTCCCCTGTCAAACCCTAATGGGTCCTCCCCTAGTGGATATTGGATCTGCATCCAATAAGACAAGGGCTCCATCGGATATCTCATATCCGAACCTCTACTCATCGCAATGCCTACCATATGTGTGTGACCCTCTAGGCCCAATATCGAGCTGGCCGTGAGTCATACCTGTCAGAACTCCTTCTAACTCAGTGAATTATTATCTCTATAATAATTCACTTGACTAATCGACTACGGACGTACTAGACCACTACGCCGTAGTCCCCAAACGATACAGGGGAATCCAATCCGTTGGACCTATCTGTCCTCAGTTACAATGTACCTATAGTCCCTCATCCATCTAATATCCCAGAGACCGTATATCGAGCATGGTGTTGTCAGACCCATACGGTTTCTACTCGAGTCTCGCTCTAATCGGATTCTCCCGGAGATCTCTTTCTCTCTCAACCCGAATGACCTTGGCCATGGATTTGTCAGAGCAAGAACACATGGGATATTCCTCTCATGACGCCGAGAGTAGATGATCCTCTATCGACGCTCAATAGCCCTCGTAAGGTTGATTACCACTCCCAACAGAATTTTGACGGGCTTAGGAGACAACCCTTACAGAATTTTCTCTCCTCTCTTTACAACAACTCAGAACTTGGAAGAACAGAGGGAGAAGAGCTTTTGGCCCTTACAACAATTTTGAGCTCTAAGAATCACAGAAAAGGATCAAGATTTCGGTGTAAGTTCATACCCTTTCAGTGCTGAATAGGTGGGGTATTTATAGGCCCCAACCCAGTTCAAATTTGGAGCTCAAAACTGTCAATTCCTGGAATTTCGGGATCAGGCGGTTGCACCTCCAGACTGGAGCGGTTGCACCGCCTGGCAGAGCTCGAAGACTGAGCCTCTAGGCGGTGCTACCTCCTGTCAGGGGTGGTTGCACCTCCTGACAGAACTCAAAGACCGAGCTCAGGCGGTTGGACCTCCTGACTGAGGCGGTTGCACCGCCTGGCAGAGCTCGAAGACTGAGCTCAAGCGGTGCCACCTCTTGTTAGGGGAGGTTGCACCGCCCAGTCTCGCTCGGAGACTGAGCCACAGGCGGTGCCACCGCCTGGTTAGAGCGGTTGCACCTCCCAGTCTCGCTCGGAGACTAAGCCCAGGCGGTGCAACCTCCTGCCTTGGGCGGTTCAACTGCCTGGCAGAAATCAGGGTCCGAATGGGTTGATCCATTCGGCCCAATTTGGGTTTTTCAGGGGCCCAATTGCCCCAAGATTAAGTTAATGGGATCACCTCCCATTTCCAACTTAATCAATGTGCTAACTACGATTTTTCCTAAGACATTTACTGCAACTTGCTCCGGTGCGTCAATCGCTCCTTTCGGCGAGCTTCCGACGAACTTCCGTTGATCATCCGATGAACCCTCGGTGATGCTCCTACGGACTTCCGAAAAAATCCTGGACTTGCGACGATCCACTTGGCGAGTTCCGACGAGCTTCTTTGGTAAGCTCATGGACTTTTCGGATTTGTTCCCGCAAAACCTCCGACGACTGTCCGAACTTCCGTCGAACTCTCGAACTCCCAACATGATCATTGTCTTGACTCCGGCGCAACTCCTGCTGCATATCTTACTTTAATCGTAGTTAATCCTGCACACTTAAAACAAAACTTCGATTGAGACAATTAATCCTAAGCAATTAACCAAGTTGTCCGGCATGTCATTGGTCCCTCGACGCTTCGTCCGATTCTTCGGCGCATTGTCCTTTCCTGCAGCCTATTTCCCAATTGACTAGTTGACTCCGCAACTCTGATATCCTTGGCACAATACCCGCTCTTCTTGGCCCGATGCTCGAGTCCACGGCCCGAAGCCTTCTGTCGATACGTCGACCGATCCATCGGCCCGACGTCCAATCTTCTGACATGTTCCTCCGGCACAACATGATTTTCCTGCTTTAATTGTCTTATCCTGATCGAAGCATCCTGCGTCACTCAAAACGCAGATTAAAACATATATCAAGTAGTTTCATCATCAAAATACGTGATTCAACAATTAAGAATAACGATAAGTTTAACGGATAGAACTTATCGGTTTAAGCATGAATTCAAAGAGATTAAATTCAAGTGCTTTTATCTTCTCATAATATGACATATAGATAGGGGGAGTTATGATTAACTCCATCATCAATTGATTGTCATCATAAAAAAGGGGGAGATTGTTGAATCTCGGATTTTGATGATGAAGTCAATTGATGGGTTAATTGATCTAATCCATATTATTGAGTTAAATGTGCAGGATTAACTACGATAACTTGAAGACATAAAGCAAGTCTACTGGAGTCAAGTTCCATGGGTGTTCGAGAGTCCGTCGAAAGTCCGAAGAATTGTTAGAAGTGCTACCGGAACCAACCGAGAAGGAATCGGGGACTTTCCGAAGTTTTCGGAAGTCCGCCGGAAAGATCATCGGAGGTTCACAGAGATCACTGAGAAGGTTCAGCTAGTTGCCAACGACTCATTGAACTTACTACAAGATCAAGAGCCTATTGGGAGTCTGCCGGAAGAAATCCGAGGGTGTATCGGAAGTCCATCGGAAAGCTCGCCGGAAGGAAACTCGACGTTGCCGGTTAAAAACTTGCTTAGGACTATGTCTTAATTTCATAGTTTGCATGTAATTTGGGTTAGGATTAAGAGTTAATCCTATAACCTAGTTAGGGGCCAATTAGGCCTGAATTTGGATTAGTTTGGGCTAAGTTTGGAACCCAACCAGTGACCTGTAAGGTCGGGCAGTGGCACCGCCGGATTGGGCGGTGGCACCACCCAAACCCGAAAGATCGGGCGGTGGGACCACCAGACTGGGCATTGGTACTGCTGGATTGGGCGGTAGCACCGCTTAGCACCCGAATGGTCAGGTAGTGGCACCGCCCAGAACCCGAGAGTTCCGGCGGTGGCACCGCCAGTACACTGTTAGTGTCAGACACTAACAGGAGATGGCACCGCCACTGACAAGCGGTGGCACTGGCAGCATTAGGAACCCAAAAGTAATTCAAAATTGGAGCCCAAATTTGAACCCTCTTGGGGCCTTTAAATACCCCTCAATTCGCAGCAGAGAACACACCTTTTGAGAAGTTAGAAATTGAGAAAAAGCCTTAGCAAAGTCTTTAGCAAAGTCTTATTTTTTCAATAGCTTAAGTGTTCACCTCCCTCTTTCTCTTTGAAAAATCTGTAAGAGTGTGAACCACTTGTAAAAAAGTTTTAAGAGGGGTATTTGGTCCTTCCCCTTCAAAGTGATTTGCTAGTGGAAGTTGGGAGCCTCATCGAAGAAGGCTTCGCAAGTGGATGTAGGTCATTTAACCAAACTACTTTAAATTATTGTATTCCTTGAATGTGTGAGTGTTTAATTTTCTAAAACCTTTATTTACTTAGTAGCAAGCTTTTGATTTTTATCTCCTTACTTTACTCGAGCTACTTTTACTAAGTCATTCTTTGTTGAATCGAAATCTCTACTCATTTACGAAATCGTTTTCAAACTTATGAGTTTTAATCCGCTGCAGTAATTCACCCTCGCCCTCTTAGTGTCGCTCTGATCCTAACAATGATATGCATTCTTTTTGCTTATTATATCTTAGCATTTTATCAATTTATGTTGCTTGTTGCATATATATATATATATATATATATATATATATATATATATATATATATATATATATGTATATAATGATATTCATGGTTCTATGCAATGGGAATTAGATTATGATGAGATCATGATAATGAGACCGATTCACCTGTAAACATAGACTCTAAATAATCTTAGTCATAGGTTACTTGAATGGGATATCGAGATAACCAGATAGACTGGTGTGCTATATACCCGTCAATATGTTGAAGGCAACTGATCTCATAGCTGCTCGTGTGGGGACACTAAGGATACAGTATAGGTGCTCATTGGAGAATGAGTTCACTAATTGATTTGCCTATAGAATACTAGATGGTTGTTGATGCCTTATTATCAGACATTGATTCTGTAGTCCCAGTAGTATATCTGGTTCTTAGACTTAAGACACTAAGGATATCCAGTGTGAGTCCACTCTTTGTTACTAGACATATAGGTTTGGAAGTTTCAAATATAGTACAATCAGTTATTGGGAGTGGCAGCCAACCTTGTGAGGGCTATTGAGTATCGATAGAGGATCATCCATTCTTGGTATCTGTTAGGATCAAGAGCGGCACTAAGAGGGGGGGTGAACTAGTATAGTAGAAAAATTACGTCTATTCAAAAGCTTTCGTATGATAAAAATTGATTTTGACTCAAATTGTTTGTTTCACTTTGAATAAGTAGATAAGAAAAGGTTGGGCAGTTTGCAATGTAGTAAAGTTGAATGTAGTAAAGAGAATTTGCAAAAGGTAAAGAACACACCAGAATTTATAGTGGTTCGATCGTTGTGACCTACATCCACTTCTGATTCCTCGTCCGTCGAGGTCAACGGCGTCCACTAATGGTCCTCCTTCAATAAGCAAAGACCAACCACCTCTTTACAACACTTTCTCCTTTTCACGAGTTTAGGAGATAACCCTTACAAGCCTCACTCCTCTTTCTTTGATGATTATAAAGCTAAGAGAGGGAGGAGGAGGACTCTTCTCACTTTTACAAAACTTTTAACACCCCAAAACTTAAGTTTTTCACACTTTTGATTGCACTTTGTTACCCTTCGATGTAGAAAGGGGTGGGGTATTTATAGGCCCTAATGGCTTCAGAATTGGAGTCAAAAAGTGTTATATCCCTGGATTTCAAAGTACTGGCATTACCACCTTCATTATTGGGTGATACCACCGCCCGACTCTCTGACACTGGGCGGTACCCCTGCCTGACAAAGCTCTAGTGGTACCACTGCCCAGTCTAGGCAGTACCATCACCTAGAACACTTGCGAGACTGAGTCCCAAGCAGTGCCACTATCGGCCCTAGCGTTGCCACCGACGGTCGTGACTTCAGGCGCTGAATGGGTTGTTCAATCTGGCTCAATTTAGTCTTGTTAAGGGCCCAGTTGGCCCCTAACTGAGTTAATGGGATTATCTCTCATGTAGAAAAGGGTGGGATATTTATAGGCCCTAATGGCTTCAGAATTTGAGCCAAAAAGTGTCACATCCCTAGATTTCAAGGTACTGGCATTACCACCTTCATTATTGGGCGATACCACCGCCTTACTCTCTGACACTAGGCAGTACCACTGCTTGACAAAGCTCTGGTGGTACCACCACCTAGTCTATGTAGTACTACTACCCAGAACACTTGGGAGACCGAGTCCCAAGCGGTGCCACTGCCGGCCCTAGCGTTGCCACCGACGATCGTGACTTCAAGCACTAAATGGGTTGTTCAATCCGTCCCAATTCAGTCCTATTAAGGGCCTAGTTGGCCCCTAACTGAGTTAGTGGGATTACCTCTCAATTCTAACTCAATTTAAGGTCTAACTACAATAATTAAGACATTTAACAACGCATTCTTGTTCCAGTTCATCAATTGTTCTTCCGGTGAGCTTTCGGTGATCTTCCAATGAACTTCCGACGATCTCTCGGCAATGTTCTGATAGACTTTCGGTAAGCTCCTGAACTTCACGATGATCTTCTTGGTGAGTTCTGAGGAGCTTCTTTGGCAAGCTCTTGGACTTCTCGGTTAATTCTTGTGAAACTTCCGACGAACGTCCGGACTTCCGATGAACTCTCGAACTTCCAACGAAATCTCGATCTTGACTTTGGCACAACATTTGCTTTTTATCTTACCGATATTGTAGTTAATCTTACATACTTTTCTCAATATATAGATTAGATCAAATAACTTACTAATTGATTTCATCATCAAAATATAAGATTCAACAATCTTCCCCTTTTTGATGATGACAATGAATTGATGACGGAGTTAACCTTAACTCCCCCTATCTATATGCTATGCTTGAGAAAAGACATTCTTGAATTCAAGGTCTTTGAATTTAAGCATCAAACTGATAAGTTATTTTTATTTAAACTTATCAACATATACATCATGATCTTTATCATGATTTTCTAATTCAAAATACGATATCACATATCTATCAATAAAAATGATGTCAAGGCATAATATTCATTTTCAAGTCCAATGATGATAAACAATCATCATTTTCAAGTATAATATGAGTTTCGAATATGAAATTTAGCAAGATGACAATTCTCAATAAAAGATGACAATTCAACATTTTGAGGCATATTATCAATTGTAAATAGTAAGTTAAGCTCATAATACCTTATCATTATGATAGACATTTATCAAACATTCATGAAATAGTTCAAGTATCTATGATACATATGATGCATGCATTTTGAGGTAACTACGATAAAGATTTTAAATATTCACATGCAATACATTTTTATATGTTTCAAGTATATGAAATGTATTTGACGATTCTAATTATATTTGCTCATATTTCAAGCATTCACAATACATTTTATGCACATATCTAAGATATTTATTTTATCATCAATTTGTCACATTTCTCCCCCTTTGTCATCAACAAAAAAAGAGTACAATTCAACAATAAGTGTATGCAATGTATTTGACGATTCCAACTATATTTGCTCATATTTCAAGCATTCACAGTACATTTTATGCACTTAACTAAGACATTCATTTTATCATCAATTTGTCACATTCTCTCCCTTTATCATCAACAAAAAGAGAACAATTCAACAATGCAAGTGTGATAAAGATTCAAGCAAGTTTTACACTAATTTATCCAAACCATAAAGGAAGGTAAGCAAAAACTTTGCATGATAATCTTTTTGAAAAGCTAACAATTTACTCAAGGGCTTTTTGGTTCTTTAGTTGTGAAAGTTTTTTTCTTCCTTTGTCATAGAAAAATAAGAAGAAGAAGAAGGGTAAGGAAAGAATCCATCAAGAACCAGATTTCATGAAAGGATTTGAATCAAGTCAAATTCAAAACAAAAAATAAGTTTCATTAAATCATGCTTCAATTTTAACAATGAGAAGGAATTTATGAAAAGGATCAAGATATCCAATTGTTAGGATCAAGAGATCCATATGAAATCAAATCCCCATTCTTGCAAGTGACCATCACACACTAAAAATTCATAAATTTTTTCTTTCATGAGAAGAGTAAGGAAGAAGCATTAAATGAAGGATTAAAAAGCCTTGAATAAAACTTCATAAATTAAATCCATTAAAAATTCACAAGAGTGAAATCTGTGAGAGCATTTGTCAATGAATTCCATGAGTGAAGGGACTAAGTATATCAAAAATCATTAAGTGATGGACCAAGGATATGAAGTAAACTTGATATCAAGGAAGATAAAAATGAAATAAATTCATGAAAGCTCCATTCATGAAATATATAAAGAGAAAGATAGTTTGAAAAAGAAATACAACAAACTCATGCATTCAAACACTTTAACATCCCTAACTCCCTTCTAATGAAATCAAATTATTCTATATTTAAAGGTTTTGTAAAGATATCGGCCAATTGATGTTTTGTATCATTGAATTCTAAGATTATATCATGATTATTAATATGATCTCATATAAAGTGATGCCTAACGTCAATATGTTTAGTTCTAGAGTGTTGAATAGGATTTTTCATTAAACATATTGCACTTGTTGATAGGGGTAAAAAAACTGATTTGACATAACACCCCGGATTTGACGTAATACACCCCCACGCCGGACACCCTGTGCGGCACGTGGCTCCTGAACGAGCATTAACGACGACATGACGCGCACCTACACCCACCATACCCAAGCAACCTCCTCGGCTGACCCCTCGTGGCCGGTCAAGGTAGGGGAAGGCGCGGACTGACACCCCCCATACCCTGCGGTAGCTCGGCTTTCCACGCAACGACCACAACGACAGACGCCATCAGAGGTACGGCCCCGCCCCGGTAGGATGGCACATCAGGTAACGTCAAACCCACTTATAAATACCCCCTGGCTCCCAACAGGAAAGGGGGGGGGGGACAATCTCACAAAAATACTCCACTCTGCTTCACTAACTTAATCGTCGGAGGGGCCGGGCCGAGCAACGGGCCCGACCTGTGTGCAGGTACTCGACCGCCACTTAATCCGCCCGACGCCACGAGACTTTTCGGCCAGCGGCCTCCGTGGCAGCCACCACAACCACCCAAGAGGAGCCACGTCTGATCCCAGTCATTTGGAGCCCTGAACCGGCTACGTCGACCCCGAGGTCACGGCTGAAAAAGTTACTTACCGTAACAGATTGGCGCTAGAAGGAGGGCCATCCAAATGTCAAGCGATCAGCAGATCCACTTCGGCGGACCCTTGACGACTGGGCCCCCCGCCTCGGGGGAACACCCCCTACATAATGAAACCCACGACGAACGCCCCGCGGCGGTGTCAGAACGCTACTGGCAACTATTCAATGACCCAGGCTTGACGCCTCCCAGCGATACACCCGCCGGCCCATCGCAAGTGTCACCCGAGGCCTTCAATGACCTCGCCCACCAGGTCCGAGCCCTGACAAGCATTGTGCAGACTATCGTCCCGATCGTCTCCCCGCAAGCCCCTCTGCATGCGACCCGACCCACGCAGCAACGGGAGCCCCCTGTCCGGACTCATGCCCCGCTTCCAGATCTTCCTATCTCACCCCGAAACCCCGCAACTCGGCCCGGGAGCCGGGAGGCGGAGGACACGGCGAGCCGCCCCGAGCCCGAGGCTCCGACCGCCGACTCGACGAATGCCTTGCGAGCTCAGCTGCGCCTCGTCAGTCAAAAACTGGACGAGGTACAACAGGAAGTCCGCAAGTCAAAAGGGGAGCTCGGGGCGGACGGACACCAAGGATCCCCGTTCACCCTCGAAATACAAGAATAGGCGATCTCGCCGCACCTCCGCCTCCCCTTGCTAGACGCATACGACGGCGCCGCTGACCCAGCAGACCACGTGGCCACTTCTCGCGCTCAGATGGCACTATACGGGACTTCTGACGCTTTGATGTGCAGGGCGTTCCCGACGACTCTGCGGGGGCCAGCCCGCACATGGTACAGCAGCCTGAAGCTCGGGATCGTCGCCTCCTTCGATTAGCTTGCCAAGGATTTTGAGCTTAACTTCTTGGCCTATGCCCGACCGAAACTGTCCATGGCGCTGCTCCTCGGACTCAACCAGAAGGAGGACGAGCCCCTCTCCCATTTTGTGAACCGCTTTACGACGCAGATCCGCGGATTATCGGATGCTCACCCCTCTATCTTAATGTAGGCATTCATGACAGGCCTGCGGCCCTCCAGGTTCTTCTGGTCGCTCGTGGAGCGGCCCCCCGCCGCGGTGCCCGAAATGCTCTAGCGTGCCAGTCAATTCGTCGCCGCGGAGACTTGGATGGCTGGGAAGCGGGAGGATCACAAAAAGGTCAAGTCAGAGTCGCCCCGACAGCTACAACCCCTCGCCTCCCGGCGGAGGACTGACAGACCCGAATCAAGACCTCCTCCTCCCGCCTTGAATTCGTCCCAAATCGAAATTTTCCTGCACGAGAAGGGGAAGGGACTGCTCAAGGACCCTCACCCGATGAGGAACCCGCGGGAGCTCGCGGACCGTTCAAGGTATTGCCGATTCCATCGACAGCACAGGCACGACACTGAACAGTGCTACGAGCTGAAGAGGCAAATCGAGGAGCTTATCCTCAGAGGACACCTCGGCCAGTATCTCCGACCGAACAAGGAGCGGTCACCTCGACCGGAGGGCCCCGTCGAGCGGCACGTCGATGTGATAGCCGGGGGCCCTGCATCTGGGGGCGACTCCATGTCGGGCAGAAAGGCGTATGCCCGAGCCGCTCTTGACGAAACCTCGGGACGCGAGCCCGAGCCCGAGATTACCTTCCCGACCGGAGCTTCCGAGCTCCCCGATCATGACGACGCCTTAGTGATATCGGCCAGGGTAGCCAACGCGCAAGTGAGGAGGATCATGGTCGACACGGGAAGCTCGGCCGATATACTTTACTTCGACGCCTTCCAGAAGCTGGGTTTGGCCAGAGAAAGTTTGAGCCCGATGTGCTCGACGCTCACCGGCTTCACGGGAGATTCAATATCACCCTTGGGAGCTGTTACTTTGCCCTTGACTCTGGGGACCCCGTCGAGGTCGAAAACGGTGATGACCACATTCTTGGTGGTCGACCTTCCCACCGCCTACAATGCCATACTCGGTCGGCCGACCCTCAACAAGGTCAGGGCCGTCGTCTCAACCTACTACCAGACTATCAAATTCCCAACTCGTGCGGGAGTCGGGGAAGTCACGGGAAGCCCCCGAGAGTCTAGGCGGTGCTACCTTACCGCCCTCTCATTGGGAAAGAGAGCCAGGACCGAGGCACCCCTGGAAGACCCACGGGAAGCGAAAAAACTAGCTCCTCATCCCGAGCCGAAGGGATCCACTGTTGACGTACCCTTGCGAGAGGCTCGGCCCGACCAGGCGATCAAGGTCGGATCAGAGCTACCCGAGCGGGAGCAGGAATGACTCGTCGGGCTCCTACGGGAAAATGCCGACATCTTTGCCTGGTCCCCATCAGACATGACGGGTGTAGACCCTGACCAGTGGACATCGGAATGCGAAGAGGCCTTCAAACAAATGAAGCGGCACCTGGCCAGCCTCCCCCGCCTCGCCTCTGTCTCCCCTGGCGAGAAGTTGGGCCTCTATTTAGCGGCTTCCCCGTGAGCAGTCAGCTCTGTCCTTATTAAGGAAAGCTCTGGCCAACAACTCCCGATTTACTATATCAGCCATGTCCTGAATGGACCTGAGGAGCGTTACCCGCCAATAGAAAAACTCGCGCTCGCCTTGGTGCTCTCGGCTCGGAAGTTGCGTCCCTACTTCCAGGCACACCCGGTGGAGGTCATCACCGGCCAACCTCTTCGGCAGGTCTTAACAAAATTTGATGTTGCAGGTCGACTCCTTAAATGGGCGGTGGAGCTCGGCGAACACGATATAAGATACGTGCCCAGGACCGCCATTAAAGCCCAGGCAGTGGCCGACTTCATCGCGGAGTTCACTCAGATGGAGGACGGAGACCCCAAGCAAACCCCCGAAGCTTGGACCCTACACGTGGACGGCTCGGCCAACTCAAGGGGTGCCGGCGCGGGACTGGTCCTCCTTGACCCTGACGTGTTAGGATCGGAGCGGCACTAAGAGGGGGGGGGTGAATTAGTGCAGCGGATTAAAACTTCGATTTTAACAAAATCTTTCGTACGATAAGAACGGAACTTGAAAAGTTTAACTTGAAAGCGTATTCTTAAAGTTGCACAGCAAGGGTGAGGAGTAAAAGGATCCTCCTCGGGCATGTCCACCCCCCGGTCCTCGGGGTGAGGAGTAAAAGGATCCTCCTCCACCTCGAGACCCGGGTGACGAGCACGAAAACGGGACGTGGCGATACGGTATCCATATTCGAAGGACACTCGCCCCGTCCGCGTCAGCCCGAGCTCAAACCCCTCCGATCTTTTGTAAGCCTCGAGGAGCTCCTTGTCTCTCGCGGGTCGGAGACGGGCCTCCTCCACTAGCGCCTCCGA
This sequence comes from Musa acuminata AAA Group, assembly GCF_036884655.1. Taxonomy (NCBI): domain Eukaryota; kingdom Viridiplantae; phylum Streptophyta; class Magnoliopsida; order Zingiberales; family Musaceae; genus Musa; species Musa acuminata. The sequence continues at coordinate 21,032,969 of NC_088354.1, forward strand.
GGCCGTCTTCGCCTCAGCTTTCACCGCGTCCAGTTTTTTACTGAGGGCGCCCGCCTCCGTCCTCAATAGGCGGAGTTCGGTCCGTTCCACCCTCATTATTTTCTGGAGCCCCTCGTTCGCCTCTTTCGAGGCCTCGAGTTCCGACCGGAGGCTCGTCGCCTCCGCCTCCAGACCCGCCGCACGCTTTTCCGCAGCCGCCACGACCTCTGGTGTTAGGATCGGAGTGGCACTAAGAGGGGGGGGGGTGAATTAGTGCAGCGGATTAAAACTTCGATTTTAACAAAATCATTTGTACGATAAGAACAGAACTTGAAAAGTTTAACTTGAAAGCGTATTCTTAAAATTGCACAGCAAGGGTAATAAGGAACTAAAGCAGTAAGAAGATTTGCAGTAATGTAAATGACAATAATAAAATGCAAACCAGAGATTACGCCGATTTTTAGCGTGGTTCGGTCAAATGAGCTACTCCACTTGCGATGCCCCTCTTCGATGAGGCTCCCACCTTCCACTAGCAAATCTCTTGAAATGGAAGGGTAAACACCCCTCTTACAACCTTTTACAAGCAGCTCAACCTCTTACGAATTTTCAATAAGAAAGGAGGAGGAGAACTCTCTAGCAAATTGAAAACAAGACTTGCTAAGACTTTCTAAGACTTTTCTCTCAATCAAAATGCTTCTCAAAAGTTGTAACCTCAGCTAAGATTTGAGGGGTATTTATAGGCCTCAAGAGGATTCAAATTTTGGGCTCCAAAATTTGAATTCTCTTAGGGTTTCGGACTCTTAAACGTCCATCGATCTTGACTTCGGTTCTCTTGCTTTGTGTTTTCTGGTTATCGTAGTTAATCCTACACACTTAACTCAATAATATGGATTAGATCAATTAACCCATCAATTGATTTCATCATCAAAATCCGAGATTCAACATGACGGACGTTCGTTCGAGCGTTCCCTCCGCTTCGGATTTAAAGCCACCAATAACGAGGCGGAATATGAGGCGCTCCTAGCCGGACTAGGGCTGGCCCTCGAGATGCAGGCAGCCGCGATACACGTCTTCACCGACTCGTAGCTCATGGCCGAGCAACTCAGCGACGGATACGAAGCCCGGGACCCAACCATGGCGAGATACTTGGCACGGGTAAGGGACCTAACTGCCAAGTTTCAATACTTTACGTTATCCAACATTCCGAGGAAGGAATTTACTATTGCTTAATGATTTTCATCGAAGTTTCGCATTTACTATTGCTTAATGAGAATAACGATAAGCTCTACGGTTAGAACTTATCGGTTTATGCTTGAATTCAATGGATGAAATTCAAGTGTTTTCATCTTCTTATAATATGGCATATAGATAGGGGGAGTTATGTTTAACTCCGTCATCAATTGATTGTCATCATAAAAAATGGGGAGATTGTTGAATCTCGGATTTTGATGATGAAATCAATTGATGGGTTAATTGATCTAATCCATATTATTGAGTTAAGTGTGCAGGATTAACTACGATAACCAGAAAACACAAAGCAAGAGAACCGGAGTCAAGATCGATGGACGTTTAAGAGTCCGAAGAATCGTCGGAGATGCTGCCGGAACCAACCGAGAAGAAATCGGGAACCTATCGGAATTTTCGGAAGTTCGCCGAAGAGATCGTCGGAGGTTCACGGAGATCACCGAGAAGGCTCGGCTACTCGTTAAAGTCATCACAAGATCGGGAGCTTGATGGGAGTCCGTCGGAAGAAGCTCGTCGGAAAGCTCGCCGAAACAAGACTCGACGTTCGCGGTTGAAAGCTTGCTTAGGATGTGTTTTTGTTATGTAGTTCACTTGTAATTAGGATTAGGATTAAGATATAATCCTATATCCTGGTTAGGGGCCAACTGGGCCCAAAGTCAGATATGGTTTGAGCTTAAATTTATGCCAAACCAGTGAAATCGGAGTGCCAAGCGGTGGCACCGCCCAGCACCCGAGAGCTGGGCGGTGACACCTCCTTGGCTGGGCTGTTGCACCGTCCAGCACCCGAGCGCTGGGCGGTGGCACCTTCAGCACCGGGAACCCTAAGATAATTCAAATTTTGGCGCCCAAATTTGAATCCTCTTGAGGCCTATAAATACCCCTCAAATCTCAGCTGAGGTTACAACTTTTGAGAAGCATTTTGATTGAGAGAAAAGTCTTAGAAAGTCTTAGCAAGTCTTGTTTTCAATTTGCTAGAGAGTTCTCCTCCTTCTTTCCTATTGAAAATTTGTGAGAGGTTGAGCTGCTTGTAAAAGGTTGTAAGAGGGGTGTTTACCCTTCCATTTCAAGAGATTTGCTAGTGGAAGGTGGGAGCCTCATCGAAGAGGGGCATCGCAAGTGGAGTAGGTCATTTGACCGAACCACTCTAAAAATCGGCGTAATCTCTGGTTTGCATTTTATTATTGTCATTTACTTTACTGCAAATCTTCTTACTGCTTTAGTTCCTTATTACCCTTGCTGCGCAATTTTAAGAATACGCTTTCAAGTTAAACTTTTCAAGTTCCGTTCTTATCGTACGAAAGATTTTGTTAAAATCGAAGTTTTAATCCGTTGTACTAATTCACCCCCCCCTCTTAGTGCCGCTCCGATCCTAACAAGTGGTATCAGAGCGAGGTTATCTCTCATATTTGGTTTAATACCCAAGAGAGATGGCTTACTCCGGCATGCAAGAGGTCCACTCTATTGCACGACCACCTTTGTTTAATGGGTCGGATTACACATATTGGAAGACTCGCATGAGGATCTTCCTCATTTCTATGGACTTTGAGCTTTGGTCTATTGTTGAGAATGGATTTCAAAAATCTTCTCTTCCGATGAGCGAATGGAATGAATCGGAGAAGAAGGTTTTTGCTTTAAATGCAAAGGCTATGAATGCCTTGTTTTGTGCATTAGACAAAAACGAATTTAATCGTGTTTCAATGTGTGATTCGGCTTTTGATATTTAGAGAACTCTTGAGGTCACTCATGAAGGCACTAGCCGAGTGAAAGAGTCCAAAATCAACATCCTTGTGTACTCTTACGAACTTTTCCGAATGAAACCAAGTGAGTCCATCGGAGACATGTACACCCGGTTTACGGATGTCATCAATGGACTCAAAGCTCTTGGTAAAGATTTTACTAACTTTGAACTAGTAACTAAAATCTTAAGATCCCTCCCTAAAAGTTGGGATCCAAAAGTTACGGCCATTCAAGAGGCCAAAGACCTTAAAGCATTCCCTCTTGAAGAACTCATTGGATCTCTAATGACCTACGAAATGACATGTCAAGCTCATGACGAGCTCGAGAACTCCCTTCCAAAGAACTGGAAGGATATGGCACTCAAATCACAAGAAGACCACTTGAAAGGAACATCAAGTGATGAGGACAGTGACAATGACATTGCACTTTTGACTCAAAAATTTAAAAAATATTTAAGAAAGAACAAACTTAAAAATAATATAAAAAATAAATTTGAACAAAAGAAGGACCAAGTGATTCGCTATGAATGCAAAAAACCGGGACACTACAAGAACGATTGTCCTCAAGCCAAAAAGAGGACATCAAAGTAGAAGGCGCTCAAGGCAACATGGGATGATTCAAGCGCGTCCGAAGAAGAGGAGTCCAACACCGAGCAACTTGCTCATTACGCGCTAATGGCTTTAGAAGAAGAGGTATGTGATTTATTTAATGAAGATTTATCTTTTGAAGAACTCTCTATCGCTTTTCATGAATTATTTGATGAATGTAGAACTGTTAGCAAGAAGTTAAGTATCTTAAAGAAAGAGCATGCTTTGCTACAAGATAAGTTTGATAGTCTTCAAACTCCTCCATGCTCTAAGTGTGAGCATTTAGAAGCAATAAAAAATGAAAATTTGCTTCTTAAGGAAACCTTAAACAAGTTTAAGGTTGGTAGCAAAGGATTAGATATGATCCTTGCACACAAGGGTCATATCGGAAATAGAAATGGAATTGGATTTGTAAAAGGATTACATCAAAATCCTACCACTTTCATAAATGGACCTACATTACATGTTTCCTCTTATATGAAATGCAACTTCTGTTGCAAATCCGGACATATTGCCTACAAATGTCCATTTAGGAAAATTAGTTCACGAAAATTAATATGGGTTCCTAAAGGAACTATAAAGGATTCAAAAATAAATAACAAAGTTAGTGGGTCAATTTTTGAGGCACCCAAAATCAAATGGGTACCTAAAAATCATCCTCTTTTGTAGACAAACCCACAAGCTAAGAGCAAGAGATGGTATCTCGATAGTGGATGCTCAAGACATATGACTAGAGATCCATCTCATTTCTCTATGCTCACTAGCAAAGAAGAAGGGTACGTCACCTTCGGAGACAACAACAAAGGCAAAATCATTGGCAAGGGAACTATTGGTAACAAATTTAGTTTTTCCATTGATGATGTTTTACTAGTTGATGGATTAAAATATAATCTCTTGAGTATTAGTCAACTATGCGATAAAGGTTATATCGTTAGATTTGAATCAAATATGTGCATTATTGAAAAACCAAATCATAACATGACTATGATTGCTTTGAAACAAAATAATGTCTATACCATCAATCTTGATGAACTAGGTAATGAAATATGTTTCTCCGCCGTAAATGATGATGCTTGGCTTTGGCATAGGAGATTAGGTCATGCAAGCATGAAAACAATATCCAAAATCTCATCTCAAGAATTAGCACGAGGGATTCCGAATATGAAGTTTATTAAGGATAAGGTATGCGATGCATGTCAACTAGGCAAACAAATAAAAACAAGCTTCAAACCAAAAAATCAAATTAGCACCACTAGACCATTACAATTGATCCATTTGGACTTATTTGGACCAATTGATATAACAAGTCTAGGTGGAAGCAAATATGCTTTTGTGATTGTGGATGACTACTCTAGATACACTTGGACCTATTTCTTGTTGAGTCTCGGATTTTGATGATAAAATCAATTGGTGGGTTAATTGATCTAATCTATATTATTGAGTTAAGTGTGCAGGATTAACTATGATAACCAGAAAACATAAAGCAAGGATACCGGAGTCGAGCTCGATGGACGTTTAAGAGACCGAAGAATCATCGAAGATGTTGCCGGAACCATCCGAGAAGAAATCGGGAACGTGTCGGAAGTTCGCCAAAGAAATCGTCGGAGGCTCACGGAGATCACCGAGAAGGCTCGGCTACTCGTTAAAGTCATCACAAAGATTGCGAGCTTGCAGGGAGTCCGTCGAAAGAAGTTCGTCGGAAAGCTCGCCGGAACAAGACTCGACGTTCGCGGTTAAAAAACTTGCTTAGGAATTTTTTTTTTGGTTATGTAGTCCACTTGTAATTAGGATTAGGATTAAGAGATAATCCTATATCCTGGTTAGGGGCCAACTGGGCCCAAAGTCAGAGTTGGTTTAGGCTAAAAATTAAGCTAAACCAGCGAACTAGAGAGCCAAGATTGAAGCCCAACTAGTGGCTGAAAACACTGTAGTCGGGCTGAAAACACTGTAGGCGGTGGCACCGCCCAGCACCCGAGAGCTGGGCGGTGACACCACCTTGGCTAGGCGGTTGCACCGTCCAGCACCCGAGCGCTGGGCGGTGGCACCTCCAGCACCGGAAACCCTAAGAAAATTCAAATTTTGGAGCCCAAAATTTGAATCCTCTTGAGGCCTATAAATACCCCTCAAATCTCAGCTGAGGTTACAACTTTTTGAGCAGCAAGTGTTTGAGAGAAAGGCATTAGAAAAGTCCTAGCTAATCTTGTTTTCATTTTGCTAGTGTTCACCTCCTTCATTCTTGCTAAAAATTTGTAAGAGAGTGAACCGCTTGTAAAGAGTTGTAAGAGGGGTATTTACCCTTCCCTTTCAAGAGATTTGCTAGTGGAAGGTGGGAGCCTCATCGAAGAGGGGCCTCGCAAGTGGATGTAGGTCATTTGACCGAACCACTCTAAATCGGCGTAATCTCTGGTTTGCATTTCATTATTGTCATTTACATTACTGTAAATCTTCTTACTGCTTTAGTTCCTTATTACTCTTGCTGCGCAACTTTAAGAATACACTTTCAAGTTAAACTTTTCAAGTTCCGTTCTTATCGTACGAAAAATTTGATTAAAATCGAAGTTTTAATCGGCTGCACTAATTCACCCCCCCCCCTCTTAGTGCCGCTTCGATCCTAACAATTGGTATCAGAGCCACGTTTTTCTACCTTGGTCTAACACCCAAATAGAAATGGCTCTTTACGACTTTCAAAAGGGTCACTCTCTCATTTGTCTTCCCATTTTCAATGGGACGGACTACACTTATTGGAAAACTCGAATGAGAGTTTTCTTACTTTCTTTGGATTTGAATTTATGGCACATAGTCGAAAATGGATTTGAAATTTGTTCTCTTCCAATGAACCATTGGAATGATTTGGAGAAGAAGATGTTTGCTTTAAATGCAAAGGCTATGAATGCCTTGTTTTGTGCACTAGACAAAAACGAATTTAATCGTGTTTCAATGTGTGATTCGGCTTTTGATATTTGGAGAACTCTTGAGGTCACTCATGAAGGCACTAGCCGAGTGAAAGAGTCCAAAATCAACATCCTTGTGCACTCTTACGAACTTTTCCGAATGAAACCAAGTGAGTCCATCGGAGACATGTACACCCGGTTTACGGATGTCATCAATGGACTCAAAGCTCTTGATAAAGATTTTACTAACTTTGAACTAGTAACTAAAATCTTAAGATCCCTCCCTAAAAGTTGGGATCCAAAAGTTACGGCCATTCAAGAGGCCAAAGACCTTAAAGCATTCCCTCTTGAAGAACTCATTGGGTCTATAATGACCTACGAAATGACATGTCAAGCTCATGACGAGCTCGAGAACCCCCTTCCAAAGAACAGGAAGGATATGGTACTCAAATCACAAGAAGACCACTTGAAAGGAACATCAAGTGATGAGGACAGTGATAATGACATTGCACTTTTGACTCAAAAATTTAAGAAATACTTAAGAAAGAACAAATTTAAAAACAAATTTGAACAAAAGAAGGACCAAGTGATTTGCTATGAATGCAAAAAATCGGGACACTACAAGAACGATTGTCCTCAAGCCAAAAAGAGAACATCGAAGAAGAAGGCGTTCAAGGCAACGTGGGATGATTCAAGCGCATCCGAAGAAGAGGAGTTCAACACCGAGCAAGTTGCTCATTACGTGCTAATGGCGTTAGGAGAAGAGGTATGTGATTTATTTAATGAAGAATTATCTTTTGAAGAACTATCTATCGCTTTTCATGAATTATTTGATGAATGTAGAGCTGTTAGCAAGAAGTTAAGTATCTTAAAGAAAGAGCATGCTTTGCTACAAGATAAGTTTGATAGTCTTCAAACTCCTCCATGCTCTAAGTGTGAGCACTTAGAAGCAATAAAAAATGAAAATTTGCTTCTTAAGGAAACCTTAAACAAGTTTAAGGTTGGTAGCAAAGGATTAGATATGATACTTGCACACAAGGGTCACATCGCAAATAGAAATGGAATTGGATTTGTAAAAGGATTACATCAAAATCCTACCACTTTCATAAAAGGACCTACATTACATGTTTCATCTTATATGAAATGCAACTTTTGTTGCAAATCCGGACATATTGCCTACAAATGCCCATTTAGGAAAATTAGTTCACAAAAATTAATATGGGTGCCTAAAGGAACTATAAAGAATTCAATAATAAATAACAAAGTTAGTGGGTCAATTTTTGAGGCACCCAAAATCAAATGGGTACCTAAAAATCATCCTCTTTTGTAGACAAACCCACAAGCTAAGAGCAAGAGATGGTATCTCGATAGTGGATGCTCAAGACATATGACTGGAGATCCATCTCATTTCTCTATGCTCACTAGCAAAGAAGAAGGGTACGTTACCTTCGGAGACAACAACAAGGGCAAAATCATTGGCAAGGGAACTATTGGTAACAAATTTAATTTTTCCATTGATGATGTCTTACTAGTTGATGGATTGAAACATAATCTCTTGAGTATTAGTCAACTATGTGATAAAGGTTACATTGTTAGATTTGAATCAAATATGTGCATTATTGAAAAACCAAATCATAACATGACTATGATTACTTTAAAACAAAATAATGTCTATACCATCAATCTTGATGAACTAAGTAATGAAATGTGCTTCTCCGCCGTAAATAATGATGCTTGGCTTTGGCATAGGAGATTAGGCCATGCAAGCATGAAAACAATATCTAAGATCTCATCTCAAGAATTAGTACGAGGAATTCCAAATATAAAGTTTATTAGGGACAAAGTATGCGATACATGTCAACTAGGCAAACAAATAAAAATAAGCTTCAAACCAAAAAATCAAATTAGCACTACTAGACCATTACAATTGATCCATTTGGACCTATTTGGACCAATTGATACAACAAGTCTAGGTGGAAGCAAATATGCTTTTGTGATTGTGGATGACTACTCTAGATACACTTGGACCTATTTCTTAGCTCACAAAAGTGATTGCTTCAAGTGTTTCTCTAAATTTTGTAAACTCACTCAAAACGAAAAAGGCTTCATGATTTCATCAATTCAGAGTGATCACGGTGGTGAATTCCAAAACCGTGACTTTCAAAATTTTTGCGAAAGTAATGGGTACAATCACAACTTCTCAACTCCAAGAAATCCTCAACAAAATGGAGTAGTTGAAAGGAAAAATAGAAACCTATAAGAAATGGCAAGAACTATGTTGAATGAACATAGTTTACCTAAGTACTTTTGGGCCGAAGCCGTAAATACGGCTTGCTACATCATGAATAGAGTCCTAATAAGACCATCCTTATCCAAAACTCCCTATGAATTATGGAATAACAAAAAACCAAACATCTCCTATTTTAAAGTTTTTGGTTGTAAATGCTTTATTTTAAATGAAAGGGATGCTTTAGGAAAATTTGATGCTAAATCCGATGAAGGCATCTTTCTTGGTTACTCTTCCGTTTCTAAAGCTTTTCGGGTTTTTAATAAAAGAACTTTAGTAATTGAAGAGTCTATTCATGTAGTTTTTAATGAAATTTCTGATTTAAAGAAAAATGATTTTGATGATGATCTTGGTTTTGATAATTTGAATTTAAATGAACCCTCTCCTCAAAATAGCCATTTGAATGCATCTTCTTCCGAAATTTCTTTACCAAAAGAATGGAAGTATGTAGATGCTCATCCAAAAGAGCAAATTATAGGAGATACATCAAAAGGGGTTCAAACTCGTTCTTCTTTCAAAAATTTCTGTGCTAACGCCGCTTTCCTTTCTCAAATTGAACCTAAATGCATTGACGAAGCCTTAAAAGATGATTTTTGGATCATTGCAATGCAAGAAGAATTGAACCAATTTGAGAGGAATGAGGTATGGAAGCTTGTTCCTAGACCAAGTGACCACTTAGTCATAGGTACTATGTGGGTCTTTAGAAACAAGCAAGACGAAAATGGTATCGTGGTTAGAAACAAGGCTAGATTAGTGGCCAAAGGTTTCAACCAAGAAGAAGGTATCGATTACGAAGAAACCTTCGCTCCCGTGGCTCGATTAGAAGCCATAAGGATGCTCCTTGCCTATGCTAGTAGTAATAATTTTAAACTATTTCAAATGGATGTTAAAAGTGCTTTCTTGAATGGTTTTATTTCCGAAGAAGTATTTGTCGAACAACCTCCCGGATTTGAAAATTCTCTTCTTCCTAATCATGTATTCAAATTGACTAAAGCTCTCTATGGCTTAAAACAAGCTCCTAGAGATTGGTATGAAAGGCTTAGCTCCTTTCTTATTTTAAATAATTTTACCAAAGGCAAGGTTGATACTACATTGTTTATTAAACATTTTGAAAATAATTTTCTTATTGTGCAAATTTATGTTGACGATATTGTGTTTGGCTCTTCGGATGAATCACTATGTGAATCATTTGCCAAATGTATGAGTCTTGAATTTGAAATGAGTTTAATGGGTGAATTAACTTTCTTTTTGGGATTACAAATCAAACAACTTAGTGATGGTATATTTCTTAACCAATCCAAATATACATTAGAATTGTTAAAACGATTTAACATGGATAATTCAAAAGCAATAAACACCCCTATGAGTACTGCGACTAAGTTAGATATGGATGAAAATGGTGAAAGTTTCGATCAAAAAACATATAGGGAAATGATAGGTAGTTTACTCTACCTCACTGCGACTAGACCGGATATTTTGTTTAGTGTAGGACTTTGCGCTAGGTTTCAATCTAATCCTAAATTATCTCATCTTAAGAGTGTTAAAAGAATATTTAGGTATCTTAAAGGAACTCCAAATTTAGGATTGTGGTATCCAAAATCTGAAAAATTTGATCTAATAGCTTATGCAGATGCCGATTTTGGCGGATGCAGGATAGATAGAAAAAGTACATCCGGAACATGCCAATTTTTAGGACATGCACTTGTTTCTTGGACTTCCAAGAAACAAAATTCAGTTGCACTATCTACGGCGGAAGCCGAATACATTGCTGCAAGTGCATGTTGTGCACAAGTCATTTGGATGAAAAATACATTAGAAGACTATGGAATTCATTTTAAAAACATTCCCATAAAATGTGATAATACTAGTGCCATATGTCTTACTAAAAATCCAATTCAGCACTCTAGAACTATGCACATCGACGTTAGGCATCATTTCATACACGATCATGTCCTTAACAATGATGTTGTTCTAGAATTCATTGACACAAAGAATCAATTAGCAGATATATTCACAAAAGCCTTGAATGAAGACCAATTTGAATTCATTAGAAGGGAATTAGGTATGTTAAATTGTCCCTAAACAATAAACTTGTTTGATTGGATTTTCCGTAAAGTTTTTCATCTTCTTTCCATCTCTCATTCTCCTTCAAATTCCATATGACATGTTGTGAAATCTCGAAATCGACTTTGATGACTTGATTATGAATTTCAAGTTAGCAATTTGATTTAAATAAGTTTTATCTAAATCATAATCTTGATCTTGCAAAATTGGAATCACAAATAATATCTTTTGACATTCATGAATTGATACTTACAAATATGAAAGTATTGGCATTCATGACTTGAATTTGATTGAAACATTGTATGCTTAAATTCATCATTCTCCTATGTTTCAAAAATTATTTAAATGCCTTATGTGATGATTAAAAAGTAATGTTGAGATTTTCATGAATTTGACGATTTGAATGAGTTTGTATTCGAATTATGATCTTGACTTCGTGAAATTACTACTTGAATTTTTTTATCCCAATCTCTCTCTTATACATCTACAATTTCTATTATTCATAGAAAGAAGAGATTAGATAATATGAATGCATGCTGAATTTTCCTCTAAAATGAACTCTGCGTAAATATTTTTGCATACTTAATTTTCAATGATAAAATCATTGTATGACAAAATATGTGCTTCAAGTCTCATTTTCCTTTTTGTTGATGACAAAGGGGGAGAAAAGTGATGACTTATATCATTCATAATAGCATGACAAAATATGAATTGCAAAATCCTTGAGAAAAGTGATCGATCGATGATTATCTTATATGCCTTGCAAAATCCTTGAAAATATCGTAAGATTGATTGATCATATTGAATGCATGTCTAAAATGTATAATCATGCAATTCAAATTGAAAATCTTTATCTCTAGTCATAGTAAAATTTGTCTCTTATCTTTCGACTTGAAAAAGATTTTTATCAAAGTTTCGCATTTACATTATGCTTAATGAGAATAACGATAAGTTCTATGGTTAGAGCTTATCGGTTTATACTTGAATTCAATGATGAAATTCAAGTGTTTTATCTTCTCATAATATGGCACATAGATAGGGGGAGTTACGTTTAACTCCGTCATCAATTGATTGTCATCATCAAAAAGGGGGAGATTGTTGAGTCTCGGATTTTGATGATAAAATCAATTGGTGGGTTAATTGATCTAATCTATATTATTGAGTTAAGTGTGCAGGATTAACTACGATAACCAGAAAACAAAAAGCAAGGATACCGGAGTCGAGCTCGATGGACGTTTAAGAGACCGAAGAATCATCGAAGATGTTGCCGGAACCATCCGAGAAGAAATCGGGAATGTGTCGGAAGTTCGCCAAAGAAATCGTCGGAGGCTCACGGAGATCACCGAGAAGGCTCGGCTACTCGTTAAAGTCATCACAAAGATTGGGAGCTTGCAGGGAGTCCGTCGGAAGAAGTTCGTCGGAAAGCTCGCCGGAACAAGACTCGACGTTCGCGGTTAAAAAACTTTCTTAGGATTTTTTTTTTTGGTTATGTAGTCCACTTGTAATTAGGATTAGGATTAAGAGATAATCCTATATCCTGGTTAGGGGCCAATTGGGCCCAAAGTCAGAGTTGGTTTAGGCTAAAAATTAAGCTAAACCAGCGAACTAGAGAGCCAAGATTGAAGCCCAACTAGTGGCTGAAAACACTGTAGTCGGGCTAAAAACACTATAGGCGGTGGCACCGCCTAGCTGGGCGGTGGCACCGCCAAGCACCAGAGAGCTGGGCGGTGACACCACCTTGGCTGGGCGGTTGCACCGTCCAGCACCCGAGCGTTGGGCGGTGGCACCTCCAGCACCGGAAACCCTAAGAAAATTCAAATTTTGGAGCCCAAAATTTGAATCCTCTTGAGGCCTATAAATACCCCTCAAATCTCAGCTGAGGTTACAACTTTTTGAGCAGCAAGTGTTTGAGAGAAAGGCATTAGAAAAGTCCTAGCTAATCTTGTTTTTATTTTGCTAGTGTTCACCTCCTTCATTCTTGCTAAAAATTTGTAAGAGAGTGAACCGCTTGTAAAGAGTTGTAAGAGGGGTATTTACCCTTCCCTTTCAAGAGATTTGCTAGTGGAAGGTGGGAGCCTCATCGAAGAGGGGCCTCACAAGTGGATGTAGGTCATTTGACCGAACCACTCTAAATCGGCGTAATCTCTGGTTTGCATTTCATTATTGTCATTTACATTACTGCAAATCTTCTTACTGCTTTAGTTCCTTATTACTCTTGCTGCGCAACTTTAAGAATACGCTTTCAAGTTAAACTTTTCAAGTTCCGTTCTTATCGTACAAAAAATTTGATTAAAATCGAAGTTTTAATCCGCTGCACTAATTCACCCCCCCCCCCTCTTAGTGCCGCTTCGATCCTAACATTTCTTAGCTCACAAAAGTGATTGCTTCAAATGTTTCTCTAAATTTTGTAAACTCACTCAAAACGAAAAAGGCTTCATGATTTCATCAATTCGGAGTGATCACCGTGGTGAATTCCAAAACCGTGACTTTCAAAATTTTTGCGAAAGTAATGGGTACAATCACAACTTCTCAACTCCAAGAAATCGTCAACAAAATGGAGTAGTTGAAAAGAAAAATAGAAACCTACAAGAAATGGAAACAACTATGTTGAATGAACATAGTTTACCTAAGTACTTTTGGGCCGAAGCCGTAAATACGGCTTGCTACATCATGAATAGAGTCCTAATAAGACCATCCTTATCCAAAACTCCCTATGAATTATGGAATAACAAAAAACCAAACATCTCCTATTTTAAAGTTTTTGGTTGTAAATGCTTTATTTTAAATGAAAGGGATGCTTTAGGAAAATTTGATGCTAAATCCGATGAAGGCATCTTTCTTGGTTACTCTTCCGTTTCTAAAGCTTTTCGGATTTTTAATAAAAGAACTTTAGTAATTGAAGAGTCTATTCATGTAGTTTTTAATGAAATTTCTGATTTAAAGGAAAATGATTTTGATGATGATCTTGGTTTTGATAATTTAAATTTAAAAGAACCCTCTCCTCAAAATAGCCATTTGAATGCATCTTCTTCCGAAATTTCTTTACCAAAAGAATGGAAGTATGTAGATGCTCATCCAAAAGAGCAAATTATAGGAGATACATCAAAAGGGGTTCAAACTCGTTCTTCTTTCAAAAATTTCTGTGCTAACGCCGCTTTCCTTTCTCAAATTGAACCTAAATGCATTGACGAAGCCTTAAAAGATGATTTTTGGGTCATTGCAATGAAAGAAGAATTGAACCAATTTGAGAGGAATGAGGTATGGAAGCTTGTTCCTAGACCAAGTGACCACTTAGTCATAGGTACTATGTGGGTCTTTAGAAACAAGCAAGACGAAAATGGTATCGTGGTTAGAAACAAGGCTAGATTAGTGGCCAAAGGTTTCAACCAAGAAGAAGGTATCGATTACGAAGAAACCTTCGCTCCCGTGGCACGATTAGAAGCCATAAGGATGCTCCTTGCTAGTAATAATTTTAAACTATTTCAAATGGATGTTAAAAGTGCTTTCTTGAATGGTTTTATTTCCGTAGAAGTATTTGTCGAACAACCTCCCGGATTTGAAAATTCTCTTCTTCCTAATCATGTATTCAAATTGACTAAAGCTCTCTATGGCTTAAAACAAGCTCCTAGAGCTTGGTATGAAAGGCTTAGTTCCTTTCTTATTTTAAATAATTTTACCAAAGGCAAGGTTGATACTACATTGTTTATTAAACATTTTGAAAATAATTTTCTTATTGTGTAAATTTATGTTGACGATATTATTTTTGGCTCTTCGGATGAATCACTATGTGAATCATTTGCCAAATGTATGAGTCTTAAATTTGAAATGAGTTTAATAGGTGAATTAACTTTCTTTTTGGGATTACAAATCAAACAACTTAGTGATGGTATATTTCTTAACCAATCTAAATATACATTAGAATTGTTAAAACGATTTAACATGGATAATTCAAAAGCAATAAACACCCCTATGAGTACTGCGACTAAGTTAGATATGGATGAAAATGGTGAAAGTTTCGATCAAAAAACATATAGGTGAATGATAGGTAGTCTACTCTACCTCACTGCGACTAGACCGGATATTATGTTTAGTGTAGGACTTTGCGCTAGGTTTCAATCTAATCCTAAATTATCTCATCTAAAGAGTGTTAAAAAAATATTTAGGTATCTTAAAGGAACTCTAAATTTAGGATTATGGTATCCAAAATCTGAAAAATTCGATCTAATAGCTTATGCAGATGCCGATTTTGGCGGATGCAGGATAGATAGAAAAAGTACATCCGGAACATGCCAATTTTTAGGACATGCACTTGTTTCTTGGACTTCCAAGAAACAAAATTCAGTTGCACTATCTACGGCGGAAGCCGAATACATTGCTGCAAGTGCATGTTGTGCACAAGTCATTTGGATGAAAAATACATTAGAAGACTATGGAATTCACTTTAAAAACATTCCCATAAAATGTGATAATACTAGTGCCATATGACTTACTAAAAATCCAATTTAGCACTCTAGAACTAAGCACATCGACGTTATGCATCATTTCATACGCGATCATGTCCTTAACAATGATGTTGTTCTAGAATTCATTGACACAAAGCATCAATTAGCAGATATATTTACAAAAGCTTTGAATGAAGACCAATTTGAATTCATTAGAAGGGAATTAGGTATGTTAAATTGTCCGTAAGAATAAACTTGTTTGAATGGATTTTCCGTAAAGTTTTTCATTCTCTCTCCGTTCCTCGGTGACTTGTTAAATTATCTTATCCTATCTTGAGTCAAACACCGCTTCCATTTGATCAAGATCAATGATTTTATGATATTTTGAATCTCGAAATTGATTTTGATGGCTTGATTATGAGTTTCAAGTTGACGAATTGAATTTGAATGGATTTGTAATCGAATTATGATCTTGACTTATTGGAGTTACTACTTAAAATTTTTTTCTTATCCCAATCTCTTCTTTGTACATCTACAATTTTTGTTATTTATAAAAAGAAGAGATTTGATAATATGGATGAATGCTGAATTTTCCTTTAAGATGAACTCTGCGTAAATATTTTAGCATACTTAATTTTGAATGATAAAATCTTTGTATGATCAATGATAATATAGATGAGTGATGTATGATCAATGATAAAATCTTTGTATGATAAATTATGTGCTTCAAGTCTCATTCCCTTTTTGTTGATGACAAAGGGGGAGAAAAGTGATGACTTGTATCATTTTAATAGCATGACTTATATGAATTGCAAAAGCTTGTGTGATATGAATGTCTTATATGCCTTGCAAAATCCTTGAGAATATCACAAGATTGATTGATCATATTGAAAGCATGCCTTACATCGATATCATGAAATTCATGTTGAAAATCTTTATCTCCTATCGTAGTAAAAATTGTCCCATATCATTTGACTCATGATTTTCATCGAAGTTTCGCATTTACTATTGCTTAATGAGACTAACAATAAGTTCTACGATTAGAACTTATCGGGTTATGCTTGAATCCAATGGGATGGAATTCAAGTACTTTTTATCTTCTCATAATATGGCATATAGATAGGGGGAGTTATGTTTAACTCCGTCATCAATTGATTGTCATCATAAAAAAGGGGGAGATTGTTGAATCTCGGATTTTGATGATATAATCAATTGGTGGGTTAATTGATCGAATCCATATTATTGAGTTAAGTGTGCAGGATTAACTACGATAACCAGAAAACATAAAGCAAGGATACCGGAGTCGAGCTCGATGGACGTTTAAGAGACCGAAAAATCACCGGAGATGCTGCCGGAACCAACCGAGAAGAAATCGGGAACGTGTCGGAAGTTCGCCGAAGAAATCGTCGGAGGTTCACGGAGATCACCGAGAAGGCTCGGCTACTCGTTAAAGTCATCACAAGATCGGGAGCTTGATGGGAGTCCGTCGGAAGAAGCTCGTCGGAGAGCTCGCCTAAATAAGACTCGACGTTCGCAGTTGAAAGCTTGCTTAGGATGTGTTTTTGTTATGTAGTTCACTTGAAATTAGGATTAGGATTAAGAGATAATCCTATATCCTGGTTAGGGGCCAACTAGGCCCAAAGTCAGATATGGTTTGGGCTTAAATTAAGCCAAACCAGTGAAATCGGAGTGCTAGGCGGTGGCACCGCCTGGCTGGGCGGTGACACCTCCTTGCTGGGCGGTTGCACCGTCCAGCACCCGAGCGCTGGGCGGTGGCACCGCCTGGTTGGGCGGTGGCACCTCCAGCACCGGGAACCCTAAGAGAATTCAAATTTTGGAGCCAAAATTTGAATCCTCTTGAGGCCTATAAATACCCCTCAAATCTCAGCTGAGGTTACAACTTTTGAGAAGCATTTTGATTGAGAGAAAAGTCTTAGAAAGTCTTAGCAAGTCTTGTTTTCAATTTGCTAGAGAGTTCTCCTCCTTCTTTCCTATTGAAAATTTGTAAGAGGTTGAGCTGCTTGTAAAAGGTTGTAAGAGGGGTGTTTACCCTTCCATTTCAAGAGATTTGCTAGTGGAAGGTGGGAGCCTCATCGAAGAGGGGCATCGCAAGTGGAGTAGGTCATTTGACCGAACCACTCTAAAAATCGGCGTAATCTCTAGTTTGCATTTTATTATTGTCATTTACATTACTGCAAATCTTCTTACTGCTTTAGTTCCTTATTACCCTTGCTGCGCAATTTTAAGAATACGCTTTCAAGTTAAACTTTTCAAGTTTCGTTCTTATCGTACGAAAGATTTTGTTAAAATCGAAGTTTTAATCCGCTGCACTAATTCACCCCCCCTCTTAGTGCCTCTCCGATCCTAACATTTTTCATCCAAATGACTTGTGCACAACATGCACTTGCAGCAATGTATTCGGCTTCCATCGTAGATAGTGCAACTGAATTTTGTTTCTTGGAAGTCTAAGAAACAAGTGCATGTCCTAAAAATTGGCATGTTCCGGATGTACTTTTTCTATCTATCCTGCATCCGCCAAAATCGGCATCTGCATAAGCTATTAGATCGAATTTTTCAGATTTTGGATACCACAATCCTAAATTTAGAGTTCCTTTAAGATACCTAAATATTCTTTTAACACTCTTTAGATGAGATAATTTAGGATTAGATTGAAACCTAGCGCAAAGTCCTACACTAAACATAATATCCGGTCTAGTCGCAGTGAGGTAGAGTAGACTACCTATCATTCCCCTATATGTTTTTTGATCGAAACTTTCACCATTTTCATCCATATCTAACTTAGTCGCAGTACTCATATGGGTGTTTATTGCTTTTGAATTATCCATGTTAAATCGTTTTAACAATTCTAATGTATATTTAGATTGGTTAAGAAATATACCATCACTAAGTTGTTTGATTTGTAATCCCAAAAAGAAAGTTAATTCACCCATTAAACTCATTTCAAATTCAAGACTCATACATTTGGCAAATGATTCACATAGTGATTCATCCGAAGAGCCAAAAATAATATCGTCAACATAAATTTGCACAATAAGAAAATTATTTTCAAAATGTTTAATAAACAATGTAGTATCAACCTTGCCTTTGGTAAAATTATTTAAAATAAGAAAGGAACTAAGCCTTTCATACCAAGCTCTAGGAGCTTGTTTTAAGCCATAGAGAGCTTTAGTCAATTTGAATACATGATTAGGAAGAAGAGAATTTTCAAATCCGGGAGGTTGTTCGACAAATACTTCTACGGAAATAAAACCATTCAAGAAAGCACTTTTAACATCCATTTGAAATAGTTTAAAATTATTACTAGCAAGGAGCATCCTTATGGCTTCTAATCGAGCCACGGGAGCGAAGGTTTCTTCGTAATCGATACCTTCTTCTTGGTTGAAACCTTTGGCCACTAATCTAGCCTTGTTTCTAACCACGATACCATTTTCGTCTTGCTTGTTTCTAAAGACCCACTTAGTACCTATGACTAAGTGGTCACTTGGTCTAGGAACAAGCTTCCATACCTCATTCCTCTCAAATTGGTTCAATTCTTCTTGCATTTCAATGACCCAAAAATCATCTTTTAAGGCTTCGTCAATGCATTTAGGTTCAATTTGAGAAAGGAAAGCGGCGTTAGCACAGAAATTTTTGAAAGAAGAACGAGTTTGAACCCCTTTTGATGTATCTCCTATAATTTGCTCTTTTGGATGAGCATCTACATACTTTCATTCTTTTGGTAAAGAAATTTCGGAAGAAGATGTATTCAAATGACTATTTTGAGGAGAGTGTTCATTTAAATTCAAATTATCAAAACCAAAATCATCATCAAAATCACTTTTCTTTAAATCGGAAATTTCATTAAAAACTGCATGAATAGACTCTTCTATTACTAAGGTTCTTTTATTAAAAATCCGAAAAGCCTTAGAAACGGAAGAGTAGCCAAGAAAGATGCCTTCATCGGATTTAGCATCAAATTTACCTAAGGCATCCTTTTCATTTAAAATAAAGCATTTACAACCGAACACTTTAAAATAAGAAATATTTGGTTTTTTGTTATTCCATAATTCATAGGGAGTTTTTGATAGAGATGGTCTTATTAGAACCCTATTCATGATGTAGCAAGCCGTATTTACGGCTTCGGCCCAAAAATATTTGGGTAAACTATGTTCATTTAACATAGTTCTTGCCATTTCTTGTAGGTTTCTATTTTTCCTTTCAACTACTCCATTTTGTTGAGGATTTCTTGGAGTTGAGAAGTTATGATTGTACCCATTTACTTCGCAAAGATTTTGAAAGTCACGGTTTTGGAATTCACCACCGTGATCACTCCGAATTGATGAAATCATGAAGCCTTTTTCGTTTTGAGTGAGTTTACAAAATTTAGAGAAACACTTGAAGCAATCACTTTTGTGAGCTAAGAAATAGGTCCAAGTGTATCTGGAGTAGTCATCCACAATCACAAAAGCATATTTGCTTCCACCTAGACTTGTTGTATCAATTGGTCCAAATAAGTCCAAATGGATCAATTAGATATTGTTTTCATGCTTGCATGACCTAATCTCCTATGCCAAAGCCAAGCATCATCATTTACGGCGGAGAAACACATTTCATTACTTAGTTCATCAAGATTGATGGTATAGACATTATTTTGTTTTAAAGCAATCATAGTCATGTTATGATTTGATTTTTCAATAATGCACATATTTGATTCAAATCTAACGATATAACCTTTATGGCATAGTTGACTAATACTTAAGAGATTGTGTTTCAATCCATCAACTAGTAAAACATCATCAATGGAAAAACTAAATTTGTTACCAATAGTTCCCTTGCCAATAATTTTGCCTTTGTTGTTGTCTCCGAAGGTGACGTACCCTTCTTCTTTGCTAGTGAGCATAGAGAAATGAGATGGATCTCCAGTCATATGTCTTGAGCATCCACTATCGAGATACCATCTCTTGCTCCTAGCTTGTGGGTTTGTCTACAAAAGAGGATGATTTTTAGGTACCCATTTGATTTTGGGTGCCTCAAAAATTGACCCACTAATTTTGTTATTTATTATTGAATCCTTTATAGTTCCTTTAGGAACCCATATTAATTTTCATGAACTAATTTTCCTAAATGGACATTTGTAGGCAATATGTCCGGATTTGCAACAGAAGTTGCATTTCATATAAGAGGAAACATGTAATGTAGGTCCTTTTATGAAAGTGGTAGGATTTTGATGTAATCCTTTTACAAATCCAATTCCATTTCTATTTGCGATGTGACCCTTGTGTGCAAGGATCATATCTAATCCTTTGCTACCAACCTTAAACTTGTTTAAGGTTTCTTTAAGAAGCAAATTTTTATTTTTTATTGCTTCTAAATGCTCACACTTAGAGCATGGAGGAATTTGAAGATTCTCAAACTTATCTTGTAGCAAAGCATGCTCTTTCTTTAAGATACTTAACTTCTTGCTAACAATTCTACATTCATCAAATAATTCATGAAAAGCGATAGAGAGTTCTTCAAAAGATAAATCTTCATTAAATAAATCACATACCTCTTCTCCTAAAGCCATTAGCGCATAATGAGCAACTTGCTCGGTGTTGGACTCCTCTTCTTCGGACGCACTTGAATCATCCCACGTTGCCTTGAGCGCCTTCTTCTTTGATGTTCTCTTTTTGGCTTGAGGACAATCGTTCTTGTAGTGTCCCTGTTTTTTGCATTCATAGCAAATCACTTGGTCCTTCTTTTGTTCAAATTTATTTTTAAATCTGTTCTTTCTTAAGTATTTATTAAATTTTTGAGTCAAAAGTGTAATGTCATTGTCACTGTCCTCATCACTTGATGTTCCTTTCAAGTGGTCTTCTTGTGATTTGAGTGCCATATCCTTCCTGTTCTTTGGAAGGGGGTTCTCGAGCTTGTCATGAGCTTGACATGTCATTTCGTAGGTCATTAGAGACCCAATGAGTTCTTCAAGAGGGAATGCTTTAAGGTCTTTGGCCTCTTGAATGGCCGTAACTTTTGGATCCCAACTTTTAGGGAGGGATCTTAAGATTTTAGTTACTAGTTCAAAGTTAGTAAAATCTTTACCAAGAGCTTTGAGTCCATTGATGACATCCGTAAACCGAGTGTACATGTCTCCGATGGACTCACTTGATTTCATTCGGAAAAGTTCGTAAGAGTGCACAAGGATGTTGATTTTGGACTCTTTCACTCGACTAGTGCCTTCATGAGTGACCTCAAGAGTTCTCCAAATATCAAAAGCCGAATCACACATTGAAACACGATTAAATTCGTTTTTGTCTAATGCACAAAACAAGGCATTCATAGTCTTTGCATTTAAAGCAAAAACCTTCTTCTCCGATTCATTCCATTCGCTCATCGGAAGAGAAGATATTTGAAATCCATTCTCAACAATAGACCAAAGCTCAAAGTCCATAGAAATGAGGAAGATCCTCATGCGAGTCTTCCAATATGTATAATCCGACCCATTAAACAAAGGTGGTCGTGCAATAGAGTGGCCCTCTTGCATGCCGGAGTAAGCCATCTCTCTTGGGTATTAAACCAAATATGAGAGATAACCTCGCTCTGATACCACTTGTTAGGATCAGAGCGGCACTAAGAGGGGGGGTGAATTAGTGCAGCGGATTAAAACTTCGATTTTAACAAAATCTTTCGTACGATAAGAATGGAACTTGAAAAGTTTAACTTGAAAGCGTATTCTTAAAGTTGCGCAGCAAGGGTAATAAGGAACTAAAGTAGTAAGAAGATTTGCAGTAATGTAAATGACAAAAATAAAATGCAAACCAGAGTTTACGCCGATTTTTAGAGTGGTTCGGTCAAATGACCTACTCCACTTGCGATGCCCCTCTTCGATGAGGCTCCCACCTTCCACTAGCAAATCTCCTGAAATGGAAGGGTAAACACCCCTCTTACAACCTTTTACAAGCAGTTCAACCTCTTACAAATTTTCAATAAGAAAGAAGGAGGAGAACTCTCTAGCAAATTGAAAACAAGACTTGCTAAGACTTTCTAAGACTTTTCTCTCAATCAAAATGCTTCTCAAAAGTTGTAACCTCAGCTGAGATTTGAGGGGTATTTATAGGCCTTAAGAGGATTCAAATTTTGGGCTCCAAAATTTGAATTCTCTTAGGGTTCCCGGTGCTAGAGGTGCCACCGCCCAGCCAGGCGGTGCCACCGCCCAGCACTCGGGTGCTGGACGGTGCAACCGCCCAGCCAAGGAGGTGTCACCGCCCAGCTCTCGGGTGCTGGGCGGTGCCACCGCCTGGCACTCCGATTTCACTGGTTTGGCTTAAATTTAAGCTCAAACCATATCTGACTTTGGGCCCAGTTGGCCCCTAACCAGGATATAGGATTATATCTTAATCCTAATCCTAATTACAAGTGAACTACATAACAAAAACACATCCTAAGCAAGCTTTCAACCGCGAACGTCGAGTCTTGTTTCGGCGAGCTTTCCGACGAGCTTCTTCCGACGGACTCCCATTAAGCTCCCGATCTTGTGATGACTTTAACGAGTAGCCGAGCCTTCTCGGTGATCTCCGTGAACCTCCGACGATCTCTTCGGCGAACTTCCGAAAATTCTGATAGGTTCCCGATTTCTTCTCGGTTGGTTCCGGCAGCATCTCCGACGATTCTTCGGACTCTTAAACGTCCATCGATCTTGACTCCGGTTCTCTTGCTTTGTGTTTTCTGGTTATCGTAGTTAATCCTGCACACTTAACTCAATAATATGGATTAGATCAATTAACCCATCAATTGATTTCATCATCAAAATCCGAGATTCAACATCTGGGCCGGCCCCAGCTTGAACCTCTGCGATCTGGCGGTGGAGCTCGGCGTTGCGATGGACGAGGCCCCCGATGACTCACCCTGCGTCGCGCACTCGGTCCATCAGGGCCACCGCGTAGTGGAGACCCTGCGTAGAGGGAAAGGAATCAAGAAGGCCGGAATCGGATGGACGAACCAGGAAAACGGGAACACGCTTACCCAGGTCAGCGATTGGGCCTACTTGTTGAGCAGTGCCTCCGAGGGCAGAACATACAAGTCCCGAGCCATATCGGGATGGAGTGCCCCTCGGAGGAACGCCGCGGAGGGATCCCCTCCGGCCCATATCTTAGACCCCCGAGACAAGCCCTCCCAGCGGGGAACCAGGGGGTCGCTAAGCTCACCGGGCAGGAGCTCACTCGCCAGCCGCGTTAGGTATGGCTCCCCGTCTCTGGCAGGAAGCCGGCAAAGGTCGCGCACGGACACAGGGTGAAGACCCCTCCCGGGCCTCCGCCGGCTGGGGCCCGCCCCTCCGTGGTGAGAGCTCGCCTCGGACCCCTTCGGCGGAGTCATCTTCGCTTTCTTCGAAGGGCGCCCAGCCTTGATCTCCAGCGGGGCGCCCTCCGAGCCGGGTAGCGGGTCGGTCGGCGGAGCAGGAACTGGAGGTTGCGGATCGACGGGAGAAGTTGGAAGGGGGAGCTCCGAACCCTGATCCCCCAAGAGCGAACACAGATTCACCATATCTGCGAGGAACAAAAGAAGTTAGTACCCGGAGCCAACCACGCAAGCGCCCGGACGAAACATAACCAGACATACCCAAAGGCGTCGGGCTGAGGCCCGCCTCGACCAGCCATTGCTCGGTCATGGTACGGATGGCCTGTGACCTAGGGAGAATTTCCTTGAGCCTCACTAGAGCTTGGCGCTCTGCTTCACCCAGACATAGGGTGGTGCTATCGATCGCCCTCGCGGACCACCGAACCCCGAAACCCTAGTCCAGCGCGCGGCTGACATAGAAGAACCTCCCCTTCCACCCCTTGTTACTGGAAGGGGCACCACCGACCCGAAAACCCGTCCGGGCTGACAAGAAATAGCCCCACGAACCCTTGCAGAGGCGGTAGCAGGAGAGAAAGAGGTTGAGAGTGGGGGTGATATTGGCATAATGGCACTCCCCCAGGAATACCACCAGGTAACGCCCAGAGTTTGGCGCCACCTGAGATGGTGAAATCCGCTAGAGAGATAGGCAGGAGGTTATGAGGGGGTGAAGAGGAAAACGCAAGCCCGCCTCCAGGGCGTCGAGGGTCAGGGCGAAGCCCTTCGGGACGGGGTCATACGCCCGTTGACCCGGCTCGGGAGCGCTGAGAATATGGTCCTCCGGGATGTTATAGCGCACCCGGAGTTCCTCCAGCAGGGCCCCGCTCACAGTGGAATCAATGTCATGCGGCCACATCAAAGCCTCAAGGGCTCGCGCCGCTTCTCCATCGGAGGACCTGGCGGGAGACGGAAGGGAACTTCCCTCCCCGGCTCCGAGGACACAAAGAGAAGAAGAGGATGAGAAGGAAGGAGGAGAAGAAGGAGACGACATCCCGACTAACCTTAAGAAGAGGGGAGGAGTACGCAGAAGACGGAAAGGGACCGGGGAGGCAACAACGTAACTCGAAGGAGAAAGTACGGCTGCGAAAGATGAGAGCGGAGTCGGACCTCCGTCATTTAAAGGGGGGAACTCGCCAGAACCGACGCCCCTTCACTTCCCAAGGACGGGCGGCAGCCCACTCACCCGCAGCCGTCACGTCGCATCGGGAGGCCCCCGAAAGGCGCCCCGCATTAATAGGGGCCTGACGTGGTGGCCAGCGGCAGC
This sequence comes from Musa acuminata AAA Group, assembly GCF_036884655.1. Classification (NCBI taxonomy): domain Eukaryota; kingdom Viridiplantae; phylum Streptophyta; class Magnoliopsida; order Zingiberales; family Musaceae; genus Musa; species Musa acuminata. Next base: position 21,057,835 of record NC_088354.1, read on the forward strand.
GCGGTGCGAAGTACGGAGGCGCCCAATCATATCAGCTTCGAGAACTAGCGACTCCCAAAAAGGGGGAGCCCGTTACCTTCCCCAGGGAAAAAGCAACCTGGTCTCCCGCGCCCGCGCACAGTCAGGCGACCAATTGAACGACCAAGGAACCAAGTGCCACTCCTCGGCCCTCAGCTTCTGCCTCCTGAGACACACCTGCGCGGTCACCCCGCTTGCGTTGTGCTCCTCGGCCCTCAGCTTTTGCCTTCCAAGACACACCTGCGCGGTCACCCCGCCTGCGTTATGCTCCTCGGATCTCAGCTTCTGCCTCCCGAGACACACCTGTGCGGTCACCCCGCCCGCGTTGTGCTCCTCGGCCCTCAGCTTTTGCCTTCCAAGACACACCTGTGCGGTCACCCCGCTTGCGTTGTGCTCCTCGGATCTCAGCTTCTGCCTTCCGAGACACACCTGCGCGATCATCCCGCCTGCGTTGTGCTCCTCGGCCCTCAGCTTCTGCCTCCCGAGACACACCTGCGCGGTCACCCCGCCTGCGTTGTGCTCCTCGAATCTCCGCTTCTGCCTCCCGAGACACACCTGCGCGGTCACCCCGCCTGCGTTGTGCTCCTTGGATCTCAGCTTCTGCCTCCCGAGACACACCTGCGCGGTCACCCCGTCTGCGTTGTGCTCCTCGGATCTCAGCTTCTGCCTCCCGAGACACACCTGCGCGGTCACCCCGCCTGCGTTATGCTCCTCGGATCTCCGCTTCTGCCTCCCGAGACACACCTGCGCGGTCACCCCGCCTGCGTTGTGCTCCTCGGATCTCAGCTTCTGCCTCTCGAGACACACCTGCGCGGTCACCCCGCCTGCATTGCGCACCTCGACCCTCGTCGGCTCCATTACCCCCGAGTCCAATCCTCCTCAGCCTCCCGACTAAGTCACGCGTCTCGGCCTAGTGCTGCCCGAGATGCATTCACGTGGCCGACCCATCTACAACGTGCCCCTCAGGCCCGCCTGAACAGCTCGCTTGAAGCAGAAAGCCATGCATCAGACTCCCTACCTGAAAAACCGACGCATAGTTCCTTTCGGGTTGGGCATATGATAGGGGTAAAAAAACTGATTTGACATAACACCCCGGATTTGACGTAATACACCCCCACGCCGGACACCCTGTGCGGCACGTGGCTCCTGAACGAGCATTAACGACGACACAACGCGCACATACACCCACCATACCCAAGCAACCTCCTCGGCTGACCCCTCGTGGCCGGTCAAGGTAGGGGAAGGCGCGGACTGACACCCCCCATACCCTGCGGCAGCTCGGCCTTCCACGCAACGACCACAACGACAGACGCCATCAGAGGTACGGCCCTGCCCCGGAAGGATGGCACATCAGGTAACGTCAAACCCACTTATAAATACCCCCTGGCTCCCAACAGGAAAGGGGGGGGGGACAATCTCACAAAAATACTCCACTCTGCTTCACTAACTTAATCGTCGGAGGGGCCGGGCCGAGCAACGGGCCCGACCTGTGTGCAGGTACTCGACCGCCACTTAATACGCCCGACGCCACGAGACTTTCCGGCCAGCGGCCTCTGTGGCAGCCACCGCAACCACCCAAGAGGAGCCACGTCTGATCCCAGTCATTTGGAGCCCTGAACCGGCCGCGTCGACCCCGAGGTCACGGCTGAAAAATTTACTTACCGTAACACTTGTGTTATCATATTTTATGGGAATGTTCTTAAGACTTGTGTACAACATTCAAAAGTGCATGTTGTACACAAGTCTTAAGAACAGTGCAATATTCCGGATGTACTTTTCTATCTAGTCTACATCTAGTAAAATCCGCATCAGCATAAGCAATTAATTCAAAGTTTTTAGATTTTAGATACCATAATCCTAGATTAGTGGTTCCTTTAAGATATCTAAGAATTCTTTTAGCTGCTTTAAGATGAGATAGCTTAGGATTAGATTAAAACCTAACATAAAGTCCTATGCTAAACATGATGTTCGGTCTAGTTGCGATGCGGTATAGTAAACTACCTATCATACCTCTATAAGCTTAGTGGAGGTACTCATAGGAGCATTGATAGCATTTGAATTATCCATATTAAACTATTTTGGCAAGTCTAATGCATATTTTGTTTGACTAAGAAAAATATCATTACTAAGTTGTTTGATTTGTAAGCCTAAAAAGAAAGTTAGTTCACACATTAAGCTCATTTCAAACTCTTAGCTCATACTCTTGGCAAACGATTCACATAGAGATTCATTTATAAAACAAAAAATAATATCATCAATGTAAATTTGAACAACAAAAAAATTATTTTTAAAATTTTTAATAAACAATATAGTATCGATCTTGCCTTTGGAGAAATTATTTTGGATAATAAATGAGCTAAGTCTCTCAAACCAAACCCTTGGGGCTTGTTTCAATCCATAGAGAGCTTTAGTCAATTTAAACATATGATTAGGAAGATTATCATTCTCAAATCTATGAGGTTTTTCAACATAAACTTCTTCAAAAATAAAGTCATTAAGAAAATCACTTTTAACATCTATTTGAAATGACTTAAAATTATTACTACTATCATAGGCAAGGAGCATCCTGATGGCTTCTAATCGTGCCACAAGAGCGAAGGTTTCTTCATAATCGATACCTTCCATACCTCATTTCTCTCAGATTGATTCAACTCTTCTTACATTGCAATATAACCCATGAATAATCTTTCAAGGCCTCATCAATGCATTTAGGTTCAATTTGAGAAAGAAAAGCAATGTTGGCACAAAAATTTTTAAGAGAAGAATGAGTTTGAACCCCTTTTGATGTGTCTCCTATGATTAGCTCCTTAGGATAAGTAACTACGTACTACCATTCCTTAGGTAAGGATATTTCAAAAGAAAATGTATCCAAGTTGCTAGTTGAAGGAGAATGTTCATTTAAATTCAAAACATCAAAATTAAGATCATCATCAAACTCATTTTTCTTAAATTCGAAAACTTCATTAAAGACAACATGAATAGATTCTTCTATAATCAAAGTTCTTTTGTTCAAAATACGAAAAGCTTTAGAACTAGAAGAATAGCCAAGAAAAATCCCTTGATCAGATTTTGCATCAAACTTTCCTAATGCATATTTTTTATTCAGGATAAAATATTTCCAAACGAAAACTTTAAAATATGAAACATTTGGTTTTTTATTTTTTCATAATTCATAAGGAGTTTTGAAAAGTAGTGGTCTTACTAGAACCCTATTCATGACATAGCATGCCGTATTAACGGCTTTGGCCTAAAAATATTTGGGTAGGCTTTGTTCGTTCAACATGATTATTGTCATTTCTTGTAAGTTTCTATTTTTTTTCTTTCTACTACTCCATTTTGTTGAGGATTTCTTGGAGTAAAAAAATTATGGTTCTATCAATTAGATTCACAAAAATTTTAGAAATCATAGTTTTGAAATTTGCCACCATTATCACTCCGAATTAATGAAATCATAAAGCCTTTTTCATTTTGAATAAGTTTACAAAACTTTAAAAAATACCTAAAGCAATCACTTTTATGTGCTAAGAAGTATGTCCAAGTGTATCTACTATAATCGTCCACAATTACAAAGGCGTATTTGCTACCTCCTAGGCTTGTTGTATCAATTGGTCTAAACAAATCCATATGGATCAATCGCAATGGTCTAGAGGTCCTTAATTGATTCTTTGGTTTGAAACTACCTTTTATTTTTTTCCTAATTGACATGTATCAGATACATTATCTTTAACAAACTTAATGTGAGGAATACCTCTTATAAGTTCTTTAGATGAGATTTGAGAGATTAGTTTCATGCCAGCATGACCTAATCTCCTATGCCAAAGCCAAGCATCGTCATTCAAAACCGAAAAACATATTTCATTGCAAAGATCATTAATTTCAGTAGTGTATCCGTTATTTTATTTTAGTGCAATCATAGATGTGTTTTTGTATGGTTTTTCAATAATGCAAGCATTAGATTCAAATTTAACTATATATCCTTTATCACATAATTGACTAATGCTCAAGAAGTTATGCTTTAAGTCATCAACTAATAACACATCTTCAATAAAAAGGTTGGATTTGTTACCTATGGTTCATTTGCCAATGATTTTACCCTTGTTGTTGTCTCCAAAGATGACATATCCTTCATCTAGGCTAGTGAGCTTAGAAAATCATTTCGAAAAGTTCTTCAACTTAAGATCAAGCGAAAGTATAGTTGAAGTAAAGCAACAGAGGCAGTTTGTAGTTAAGATAGAGAGCATAATGTAAATGCAAACCAAGATTTAGAGTGGTTCAGTCAATCTTGACCTACATCAACTTTTGACTTCCTCCTCCGATAAGATCACTGATGTCCACTAGATGCCTTCAATAGGCGAAGGCCAACCACCCTTTTACAGCTTTACTCCTTTTGACGGGCTTAGGAGACAACCCTTACAGATTTTCACTCCTCTCTTGAATGATCAAAACTTAGAAGAAAAGAGGGAGATAAACTTTTAGCCTTTTACAACACTTTTAAGCTCTCAAATTCTCAGAATAAATGCAAGCTTTCGGTTGCATTTTATGTAGGAAAGGGTAGGATTTATATAGGCCCCAACTGGTTTAAATTTGGAGCTTAAAAGTGTTATCTCCTAGATTTCCAGGTCCTGGAGGTACCACCGCCATAACTAGGCGGTACTACCGCTTGGCATCTGACACTGGGTGGTACTACAGCTCAGTCTGGGCGGTACCATCACTTGGTAGAGCTCGGAGACCGAGCTCTGGTAGTACCACTGCTTGACTAGGGCGGTGATAGAACCCTTACAGATTCTAAACTTGGGGTTGATCTCTTTAGGGGATCGGCCTCCTTGGAACTCTATAGGGGTTCCTCCCTCCAAGTTGCTGCTCAAAGGCTGCATAAAAGATTCATCTATTGCTTATGAAAAGAGAAGGAATACATGGCTATTTATAGGGCTTCTAAACCCTAACTCCTAATAGGACTCCTACTTAAGACTCTTACTTCTAACCAACTCCTAATAGGACTCCTACTCAAGACTCCTATTCCCTTACAACTCCTAATTCTTCTCTAAGAAAAAACCTCCTACATGAATGCCCCTCACAATTAGGACTCTCCTAGCTAGAGTCTTAACAGAATGTCCCTCTCAATTAGGACTCTCCTAGCTAGAGTCCTAACATTTTTACATGAATGTCCCTCTCAATTAGGACTCTCCAAGCTAGAGTCCTAACATACCCGCCCTCTTCAAATCAGCCTTGTCCTCGAGGCTGATGATTCATGAATTCTGGGAATTTGATCTTTAAGTCGTCATAGTTCTCCCAAGTAGCATCTTCTTTTGATAGGTTCGCCCACTGTATTAGCACTTCATTAGTGGGTCGTCGTCGTCGAGTCACGATCCGTCGATCAATAATGGCACTTGGCTGGGTCTGGAGTTCTCTTTGGGTAGTCATATTTGGTGGGTGGCTTTGGGCTGTCTCCAAGCACCTATTTAAAACTTCTGATTGGCTGTTGGTATGTGGGTGATATGTCGTACTCCTTTTCAATTTAGTACCCTGCATATAGAATAACTTTATCCAAAATCTGCTATTGAAGATGCAAGTAGAATTTGTCACAAGCACAATGCGTCCCTTATAGTGTAATTCTTTTGAGTCCCAATTGTAATGAGCCATGGGACTTGGTGCTTCCTCCAATTTTTTTATAATCTTACTAGTATCTGAATCTTCCTACCATTCCATCTTAATATCCTCAAGGAAGTCGCTGGTCGGAAGTGAAACGGTCGAAACTTCAACTTGCTCGGGTAGCTGCGAAAGCGCATCTGCAAGAACATTCTCTTTCCCCTTTTTGTAAGTTATTTCAAAATCAAATCCAAGAAGTTTTGTTACCCATTTTTGCTGCTCGGGGGAAGATATCTTCTGCTCCAAGAGATATTTTAGGCTTTTATGGTCGGTCTTGATTTGAAAGTATTGCCTGATCAAGTACAATCTCCACCTCGTTGTTGAGCGCACAATGGCGAGCATCTCCTTATCATATGTTGACATATTTTGATCGGAGGGAGATAATGCCTTGCCAGTGTATGCGAGTGGTCGACCATCTTGCATGAGAATGGCTCCAATTCTGACTCCAGATGTGTCGGCCTCAATAATGAAGGGTCGGTTGAAATCTGGTAGTGTTAGCACCGGCGTCGTCGTCATGGCTGCCTTAAGTTTGTCGAAGGCAGCGGAGGCTCTGTCCAACCATTGGAAGACATCTTTTTCTAGTAAGGAAGTAAGTGGTGCACTGATCTTTCCATAGTTTTTCACGAACTTGCGGTAGTAGCCTGTTAAACCCAGAAAACCATGTAGCAATTTTATGTTTCTCGAGGTCGGCCAGTTTTGCATTGCTCCAATTTTGAAGGGGTCTACTGCCACACCTTCCTCTGATATGATATGCCCAAGATATTCCACCTTCTTTTGAAGAAAGCAAAAATTCATAGTGGTTATTGTATGTTCAAAAGGTGGTTTTCGGTATGTCTTCTTCGCATACTCGTATTTGATGATACCCGGATCAAAGGTCCATCTTTGTAAAGATTTGTGCTCCCTTTCATCTAGCAATTCATCTACTATTGGAATAAAGTATTTGTCCTTGATGATTATGCCATTGAGAGCTCGGTAATCAACACATATTCGCCTTGTTCCGTCCTTCTTGCGTACAAGTAGCACCGGCGAATAGTAGAGGTTGCAACTTGGCCGAATAAATCCTGTTTCGAGTATCTCTTTTATAATCCTTTCTATTTCATCCTTCTGGAGATGTGGATACTAATATGGCTGAGCATTTGCTGAAGATTTGCCTGGAAGAATCATTATACAATGATCATGCCGACAGGTAAGAGGTAGGTTGCGCGGTTCGTCAAATATATTTGAAAATTCAGCAAGCAAAGGAAGTAGATTTGGATCTTCAAATTCTGTTGGCTCTCCCTTAGTTTGCTGCTCAAGTTGTACCAAAAAGCCGCTGCATGCTTTATGCAAAACATTCTCCATTTGTTGTGTGCAAATCGTTGTTATGTCGCCCCCACGTTTCCCGTGCAATGTCACCTGTTTCTCCTTACTGTAAAATTTCATAATTAGTTTCATAAAATTCCAGAAAATATCACCTAATGTCGTCAACCATTTAATTCTGAGCATGGCCTCATGATTGTTAAGAGGGAGAAGGAAGAAATCTGCAATTATCTCTTGGTCCTTCAGCAATAGTTTCTCCTGCAGGCGCCTACGATCACAATTCAAAATCCGTCTGTTGATGACCTTAACATCAAACCTGCAGCGATTCTCGATAGGTAATGCTATCCGAACAATAAGCTTACTATATAGGAAGTTAGTAGTACCGCCCGTGTCGATGAGAACAGTGATCGGTTGTTGTTTGAGAAGGCCTCCAACTTTCATCATTTGCGGGTTTGAGTAGCTGGCTAGTGCGTGTACTGTAACGTCAGTCGGTTGTGGCTCTTCTTCCGCATCTTCTTCTTCATGTTCAAGGCTCTCTTTTGGATGTTCAATGACCTCTTCTTCTATCGATTCAATCATAAGAAGTCCTCCTTTACTACAGCGATGCTCATGGCTCCACGGCTCGTCACAATGCCAACATAACCCCTTCGCATATCGCTCCCGAAGTTCTTCTCCTGTTAACCTCTTTGGTGCAGGGACTTGGTCGACAGTAGGGGGGGCTAAGGGCTTCAATATTATTGGTTGAGGAGCGACCCTAGTCCTCCGAGCTTCATGGTTCAATTGCTCCTCTTGATGTCGTGCAAAAGAGATGGCTACCATAAGCGTGTACGGTTGTCGCGCTTTAACTTCTCCTCGGATCTCCGGCTTCAAGCCCTCAATGAAGGTCCTCAATAGCTGTTTTTGAGACCAATCATTATTTTTATTAGTTAACCTTTTAAACCTGGTTTGGTACTCCTGAATGGTGGAGGTTTGTCGGATCTTTGCTAGTTGTTCGTCAATATTCTCATAATCGGTTGGTCTGAAGCGAATCAGCAGTTCTTCTTTGAATTGTCCCCATGAAAGGACTCCATAAGTATGTTCAAACCAGTCAAACCACTGAATAGCATCCCCTTCAAGATGTATAGCTGCAATTTTCACCATAGATACATCCGCGGTTTTGTGGTACCGAAAATATCGCTCCGCGTGCGAAATCCAACCAATCGGGTCTCCTTCTTCCCATCTAGGGAAGTCCACTCTCATGCATGGATAGTTGGGGTTGGTCATAGAGCCTACCCTCCCTTGGAAGTCATCTCTTCGGGCTTGGTGTGATTGGGCAAAGCTCTCTCCTTGATATGATTTCTTCGGGCTTAGTGGTCGGCCCAATCTGAGTTCGGTAAAGAGCGTCCGAATCTTATCCTCTATTCGCGCCTCCAAGGCTTCGAATTTAGCATTGATTGCCTCCTTAGATGCCATAGTATATGGCCCCAAATCAATGATGTTAAGATCTCTCTTTTGCTGTTGGGTTAAAGGCATGTATAGGTTGAGAGAAGTGATGGTCGAAAGTGTTGGTGGATTGGTGGATGTAGGCTGCGGTTTAGGCTTGTTTTGTGGCTGTTTTGGGTGCAGTTTGAGGGTGTGGTTTGGTAGAGTTTTAGGGCTATGGATGAAAGTTTTGGATCTGTGGTAGATGGTAGCAAAGGTTTGACAGAAATCCGTGGAAGTTGCAGCAAGTATGTGTTGTCTTGTAAGAGTAGAATTGTCGTCGAAGAAACAACGGTTTCTCGACGTAATTTCCACCAAAAACTTGAGAGAATTGAGGAGGGAATTGATAGCAAAATCACAGTTTATATGACAGCAAGGATATCTAATTTAATCAAGAAAATTTCGGCAGTATAACAGCAAAGAAATTGGTGCAAGTTGCAATTGCAGAATTATCGTCGAAAAATTTCAGCGGGTTACGATGAAAATTTGCAGCAACATAAAATCGTTTTTAGAGATGAATTTCTTAATATATCAATCTTAGATGGAAGCCAAGATGATATATGAAGTCTATAAGAAATTTCATTCAAAAAATATTGCAAATAGATGGGTTAAGGCAACGATATGCAGCTGAAATTTTTTGCAGCATAGATTTTCAAGTGCAGCAGATTGGACATAAAAGATCAGTAGTTTATATTGAGAATTTTTCGATGAAACAAAAGGGAAATCTACTGTTAGGAAGTGTCAAAGATGTCATAAAAATTTCGTAGAAATTTGGAAAGAAAAAGCACAGTAGCAAGATCAAACAGATGGTGCTATGCGGCTTGAATTCTATAATTCAAGTGCAGTAGATTGGACATAAAAGATCAGTAGTTTATATTGAGAATTTTTTGATGAAACCAAAGGAAAATCCACTGTTAGGAAGTGTCAAAGATGTCATAAAAATTTCGTAGAAATTTGGATAGAAAAAGCACAGTAGTAAGATCAAACAGATGGTGCTATGCGGCTGGAATTCTGCAATGTATCTTTCGTCGTAGAGATGAAAACTTTGTGACGAAAAGTTTATGCAGCAATACAAGAACGATTTTTTTTTTTTTTTTTTGAATAAGGATAACTAAATTGCAGCAGCAGTAAGGTAGGAAACCAGATCCTGTTGCAATTCACGGGGAGATCGAAGGATGATCCGCGGTGGTGGAGATGATGACGGAATTCGGTGACGATCTTTTAAGCAATTGTGGGAATTGCTTTGGATGGTTGTGGAGGGTTGATGGATGGCTGTGAAAGGGCAGCGAGACGCCAAGAACGTTGCTCTGATACCAGGTGATAGAACCCTTACAGATTCTAAACTTGGGGTTGATCTCTTTAGGGGATCGGCCTCCTTGGAACTCTATAGGGGTTCCTCCCTCCAAGTTGCTGCTCAAAGGCTGCATAAAAGATTCATCTATTGCTTATGAAAAGAGAAGGAATACATGGCTATTTATAGGGCTTCTAAACCCTAACTCCTAATAGGACTCCTACTTAAGACTCTTACTTCTAACCAACTCCTAATAGGACTCCTACTCAAGACTCCTATTCCCTTACAACTCCTAATTCTTCTCTAAGAAAAAACCTCCTACATTAATGCCCCTCACAATTAGGACTCTCCTAGCTAGAGTCCTAACAGAATGTCCCTCTCAATTAGGACTCTCCTAGCTAGAGTCCTAACATTTTTACATGAATGTCCCTCTCAATTAGGACTCTCCAAGCTAGAGTCCTAACAGGCGGTACCATCACCTGACAGTAATAATTGCCGACGGTACCACCACCTGATTGTTAGGATCAAGAGCACTAAGAGGGGGGGTGAACTAGTGCAGCGGAAATTTTTCAGCGATTAAAACCGAAAGCTGCGTTCGTTTGATAAAAAATGATTTCGATGTAAAAGCCGATTCTAAGTTTACTTAAGATTAAGCGAGATGACGTTAAAGTAAATCTACAAAGGCAGTTTGCAGTTTATGATGAAAATCAGAATGCAAGCGCAAACTGAAATGCGACGTTCGTACGGTAAAACTAGTTTACGTCTAAATGACAATTTTGAAGATACTGAACTTTGAGATATGTTTTATACATGTGTAGAAGGCAGTTTGCAGTTATGATTGAAATCAAGATGTAAAAGTAAACTGAAATGTAATGATCGTACGAAAAAGCTGATTTACGTCTAAATGCAGATTCGGAAAGTTCTGAACTTAGAAATTCGTTCGTAAAAGCGCAGAAGGCAGTAGGTGTTGGGAAATCATTGGGGGCGACATCATATGCGCAGCGGAAGAACAAGAAAACAAAATCCCTGATTCCCAAAAAGATGTTCGTCGTCGTGCGAAGATTGGTGCGCAAAAATCCGCAAAACACAAAACTGCGTATAGAGATTGTGTTACCTAGGGAGATCGTATATCCCTGTTTCCTTGCAGATCCTTAGGAGAGGGTGAAGGAGGTCAAGCGTCCTCCTCTCTAGCGGTGATCCACACAGCAGGGTTGCGACGACACTCCTCAAAAACTCCAGGCCTACTCTGAGGTGGAGAGGTAGAGGAGAATAGGAAAGGCAAGCAAAGACTCTAGCCTATGAGGCTGTGAATCCCTCCTATTTATAGAGATCCCGTGTCAAACCCTAATGGGTCCTTCCCTAGTGGGTATTGGATCTGCATCCAATAAGACAAGGGCTCCATCGGATATCTCATATCCGAACCTCTACTCATCGCAATGCCTACCATATGTGTGTGACCCTTTAGGCCCAATATCGAGCTGGCCGTGAGTCATACCTGTCAGAACTCCTTCTAACTCAATGAATTATTATCTCTGTAATAATTCACTCGACTCATCGACTACGGACGTACTAGGCCACTACGCCGTAGTCCCCAGACGATACAGGGGAATCCAATCCATTGGACCTGTCTGTCCTCAGTTACCATGTACCTATAGTCCCTCATCCATCTAATATTCCAGAGACCGTATATCGAGCATGGTGATGTCAGACCCATACGGTTTCTACTCGAGTCTCACTCTAATCAGATTCTCCCGGAGAACACTTTCTCTCTCAACCCGAATGACCCTGGCCAGGGATTTGTCTGAGCAAGAACACATGGGATATTCCTCTCATGACGCCGAGAGTGGATGATCCTCTATCGACACTCAATAGCCCTCGTAAGGTCGACTACCACTCCCAATGACCAGTTGTACTAGATCTGGGACAGCCAAACCTATAAGTCTGGTATCAAAGAGTGGAGCACTCATACAGGACATCTTTGGTGTCTCAAGTCTAAGGACCAGATACACCACTAGGACTACGGAATCGCTGTCTGACAATAAGGCATCATCAACCATCCAGCATTCCGTAAGCGGATCAATCAGTGAACTCATTCTCCAATGAGCACCTGTACTGTATCCCTAGTGTCCCTACACGAGCAGCTATGAGACCAGCTGCATCCATCATATGGACGGGTATACAGCACACCAGTCTATCCGGTTATCATGATGTCCCTCTCGAGTAACCTATGACCGGGATTATTTAGGATGTGTGTTTAAAGGTGAATCGATCTCATTATCGTGATCTCATCACGATCCGATTCCCATTGCACAAATCCAAGGACATCACAATATATATATATGCACATATGCAATTGTTATAAAGTGATATACGCCAAAATATAATAAGCAAAAAGATTATGTATCAAGTCACACGTGCCATCACTCACATGATTGGCTTGCTGGGCACATATGACTAGCAATCTCCCACTTGACCTAAAGCCAATCACCTATGTGTCTGATCCCCATCAGACTCCTGTGACACTCAAAGACAATCTGAGACAACGGCTTTGTCAGTGGATCTGCAATGTTATCTTCGGATGGAACTCTTTCCATTGCTACATCTCCTCAGGTTACGATCTCTCTGATAAGTTGGAACCTCCTCAGAACACTTATGATGAGACCCGGGTTCCCTTATTTGAGTAATCGCCCCGTAGTTGTCGCAATATAAGGAAGTCGGCTCCTCGTTACTCGGCACGACTCCCAAATCTGTGATGAACTTCTTCATCCAGACTCCCTCCTTTGCTGCATCTAATGCAACAATGTACTCCGCCTCTGTGATCGAGTCAGCAGTGGTATCTTGCTTGGAACTCTTCCAGCACACTGCTCCTCCATTCAAGGTGTACACATACCCTGAATTCGACTTGCTATCATCGACATCAGACTGAAAACTTGAGTCAGTGAAGCCTTCAACCTTAAGGCTATTACCTCCATATACTGGTAAAAGATCCTTAGTCCTTCTCAAGTACTTAAGGATACACTTTACTGCTTTCCAGTGCTCCAAGCCTGGATCCGCCTGATACCTGCTCGTGACACTCAGAGCATGCGCTATATCAGGCCTAGTACATAGCATGGCATACATGATAGACCCTATTGCTGAGGCATAAGGTATCATATTCATGTTCGCCCTTTCTTCTGGAATTTTCCATGTCAAACCTTTTGACAATGGTTTCTATGTACCTGGACTGGGACAAGCCAAGCATCCTCTTGGATCTATCTCTATAGATTCTAATCCCCAAGATATAGGATGCTTCCCCTAAGTCCTTCATGGGGAAGTGTCTAGATAACCAAGTCTTTACTGTGGATAGCATTCCTACGTCATTCCCAATGATGAGGATGTCATCCACATATAACACCAAAAAGGTGATAGCGCTCCCACTTACCTTCCTGTACACACAAGGCTCATCTTCGTTCTTAACGAAGTCATAAGATCTGATTGTCTCATCAAATCTTATGTTCCAACTTTGGGAAGCTTGCTTTAGTCCATAAATGGATCTAAGCAACCTACACACCTTATCTGGGTAGTTCTTGGACACGAATCCCTCAAGTTGCATCATATACACCTCCTCCTCGAGGTTCCCGTTGAGGAATGCGGTTTTCACATCCATCTGCTAGATCTCATAATCATAGTGTGCTGCAATAGCCAATAGAATTCTGATGGATTTTAGCATTGCTACGGGTGAGAAGGTTTCGTCGTAGTCAACACCTTGCCTTTGACGATACCCCTTAGCCACTAGCCTTGCTTTATAGGTCTCTACTTTTCCATCTACTCCGATCTTTTTCTTAAAGATCCATTTGCAACCGATGGGTACAATACCTTCGGGCGCATCAACTATGTTCCAAACCTTATTGGAGTACATAGAATCTATCTCAGAATTCATGGCTTCTTGCCACTTCCCGGAGTCTATACTCATAATAGCCTCCTCGTAGGTCTGAGGATCAATATCCTCAGCATCCTCTCCTCTAATATGTCCCACATATCTCTTAGGAGGATGAGATACTTTATCAGACCTGCGTAAAGTTGAAACTTGTGTATTAGGTACTTGAACAGACTCGGGCTGTAGAGTGGTGCTTGAGCTTGGTTCTCTAACTTCGCTCAACTCTATCATTCTCCCACTGTCTCCGCCAAGAATGTGTTTCTTCTTAAGGAACACTGCTCTCTTAGCTACAAAGACCTTTTGGTCCTCGAGATGATAGAAGTAATACCCACAAGTTTCCTTGGGGTATCCCACAAATATGCATCGCTCTGTCCTTGATTCTAACTTATCGGGGTTGTGTCTTTTAACGTGGGCTGGGCAGCCCCGAATCTTAACAACCTTAAGATCAGGCTTCTTCTCTTTCCATATCTCATATGGTGTAGACACTACCGACTTAGTTGGAACTCTGTTCAGTAGGTAAGCTGTGGTCTCTAGGGTATATCCCTAGAAGTAGGTCAGCGAAACTCATCATGGACCGTACCATATCTAATAACGTACGATTTCTCCTTTCAGAGACACCATTGAGTTGAGGTGTATAAGGAGGTGTCCATTGGGATAATATCCCATGGTCCTTGAGGAACTGAGTAAACTCTGTACTTAAGTACTCACCTCCTCGATTTGATCGAAGAGTTTTGATACTCTTTCCAGTCTGGTTCTCCACCTCATTCTTATACTCTCCGAATTTCTCAAAGGCCTCGGACTTGTACTTCATTAAGTACACATATCCATACCTTGAGAAATCATCAGTAAATGTAATGAAGTAGGAGTAACCTCCAATGGCATGAGTTGACATGGGTCCACATACATCACTATGTATGAGTTCCAACAACTCAGTGGCTCTCTCTCCAGTTCTACTAAATGGAGATTTGGTCAGTTTGCCACGAATGCAAGGCTCACAAGTTGCATATGACACATAGTCGAATGGATCTAGATATCCATCATTTAGCAACTTTTGAATCCTTCTTTCATGGATGTGACCTAGCCTACAATGCCACAGGTATGCACTGTTCAACTCATCTCGTTTCTTTTTTGACACATTTACATTCATGATATGTGGAGTGGTGTCTAACATAAATAAACCATTATGCAATGTTCCTTTCGTGATGATCTTATCATCTAATAATATCGAACAACCATTGTTCTAAAAACCAAATTTATATCCACTAACTGTTAAACATGAAATGGAGATAATGTTTTTGATAATAGAAGGAACAAAATAACATGCATCTAATGCAATAAAAGCTCCACTAGGCAGATGTAGGGCGACCTCGCCAACAGCTAATACAGTAACTTTTGCTCCATTACCCATCTTGAGGTCCATCTCGCCTCTCTCTAGTCTCCTAGGCCTTGCCAGAACCTGCAACGAATTGCATATATGATAAGCATTACCGGTATCCAATACCCATGTGTTATTATAAGAGTCTGACAAATGGAGACTGATCATGAATGTACCTGAAGCTTCATCAAGCTTTTGTTTCGCCCTTTCTGCAAGGTACTCTTTGCAGTTTCTCTTCCAATGCCCATTATTACCATAGTGGAAGCATTGGCCTTTGTCGTTTGTTGGGTCTTTCTTAGCAACATTTGCTTTACCTTGTTTGCCCTTGCCCTTTCCCTTCTTAAGGGACCTTTCTGCTTTCCTTTTCTTTCTGGTCTCACCATTGTAGAGAACTGGCTTCTCTTTCTTAATAGTACTCTCTGCCTCCCTCAACATATTGAGGAGCTCTGGGAGAGTCACCTCAAGCTTGTTCATATTAAAATTCATTATGAACTGTGAAAAGGAATCTGGTAGGGACTGAAGCACAATGTCCACACACAAGTTATCTTCTAGGACCATTCCTAGACCTGTGAGTTTCTCTATCCACTCAATCATCTTTAGGACATGGTTCTGAATCGGTGTCCCCTCAGTCATCCTAGCGCGGAAAAGGCTCTTGGATATCTCATATCGTTGAGTCCTTCCCTGTTCCTCAAACAATTTGCGGACATGTAGGAGAATGGATCTGGCATCCATCTTTTCATGTTGTCTCTATAACTCTGGAGTCATAGAGCCCAACATATAGCACTGAGCAAGAGTGGAGTCATCAATGTACTTCACGTAGCGAGCGATCTCATCCTCGCTTGCCCCTTCTTCGGGCGTAGGCATCACTGTATCAAGGACGTACACGATTTTCTCCGCTGTGAGAACAATTCTCAAGTTACGGAGCCAATCCGTATAATTTGGACTAGTGAGGCGGTTGACATCAAGTATGCCACGTAAGGGATTTGAAAGCGACATTTTCTGAAAATAAAGATGTAGCAGAAATGAATAATATGCAGATTTTGCAAGAAATAAACTATCAAGATATGGACTTCTATCTTAATATGCTCCCACTATTTTACTAACGAGTCACGCGACACCCTCAGCACGTGAAACAGAAGTCTCCGGCAGACTTCTAGTGGGGATCAGGATCCAATCAGCGTCTTAGTGTAACCTTGAGGGACTCGACCAATCACACTAAGCCTAAAAGGTAGGCAACTCTTGCCGATCACAACTCCTTGTGATTCCCGTCCTGTTCGGCCTCCGAATCACCATGGCCTCGAGGGACTCGACCAACCATGATGCTCGGTTAAGTCAACACCTTCGTTACAAGATGAGTCTGATTTGATGATATACCCTCGAGGGACTCGACCAAGTATACCATGTCCTCAGGTCACCGGTGAAATCTCTATGTCGTAAGCAAGATAGCGAATTGCGATATAGGTGAGTCTCGAGGGACTCGACCAACTCAACCTACACCAGGATTCGGTTCCTACTCATAACGATGGAAGGCCACGTGGGTCAATCTAATTGCCTCACGTTTACCGACTTAATATTATCGAGAGATGTTTCTATAATTTGGTCTCCTAATATGACATGTCACACATATACATATTTAATATATATCTACATCGCATGCAAATATATATACATATATAGTATGTGTATAAGCAATCACACCAGATGATCATGGACCACAACCTAATATGATTAGGCCCAAGCCAGAAGGCCTAATCACTCATATCAAGATCTATGTGTGCAACGGTGCATCTTCATGCCCTGTGATCGTCCATCTCATCCTCGTCGGTTTCGTCGACATCTTGATGCATCTCAATGCATCACGATCGTCCGTCTCGTGGGTCCCGCTATCGCATCCACGCTCCCGCTGCGCCTCCTCATGTGATTACAACTTAATCATAGGCACGCAGGCCCGACAATAAACGAGAAATATAATGGAGGTTCGCAAACCTCAATAATAATAATCACAAGTACACACATCACACGGTCCATGATAATCCGTCCACACATCATACATCACATGTATAAATAATCATCATCATGTAGGACTACTAGATAATAATAAAAAAATAATCAACTAAACCTTTTAATTAATTAATAATTTTCTGAAATTAGGGACATGTAGGGAATTTCTCAATTCCTAGGGTATTTTCGTAATTTGGACAAAAGACAGAAATTGGAATTTCTCAAATCCAAGGGGCAAAATTATCTTTTTCCCAGAAAACCCTAATACCCTTTCCCCTTTTCGCTGCTGCCGCAGCCGCCAAACTGCCGGCGGCGGCCTGTGCGGCAGGGCGAGGGCACTGCCCTCGCTTGCAGGCGGCACGCTCGCTGGCGGCGCTGCCGCTGCAGGTGGGCTCCCCTTTCGGGCGTCGCTGCCTCCGCAGGCGGTGCTGTCCCGCCGGGCGGCCGCCCCTGTGGGGGGGTTTTCGCCCGTGGGAGCAGCGGCGGCAGGCGCCGCTGCCATGCGGCGCCTCTGCCCGTGGGCTGCCAGCCCCGCCAGCAGCAAGCCTGCTGCAAGCAGACCGCCGGCCGGCTACTGCAGGCACAGCGCTTGCGCATGCGCTAGCGCTGTGCTGCTTGCCTTCGGCTGCGCTGCACGCACGCAGATCGAGGGCAGCAACTATTGTTGCCCTTTCTCGCTTTTGCGTCAACGATTTTGACGTCAAAATTCATCCTAAACACAATACACGCAGTTCAAAACCAATCATTCGCACGAACAACTTAGCTCTGATACCACTGTTGGGAAATCATTGAGGGCGACATCATATGCGCAGTGGAAGAACAAGAAAACAAAATCCCCGATTCCCAAAAAGATGTTCATCGTCGTGCGAAGATTGGTGCGCAAAAATCCGCAAAACACAAAACTGCGTATAGAGATTGTGTTACCTAGGGAGATCGTATATCCCTGTTTCCTTGCAGATCCTTAGGAGAGGGTGAAGGAGGTCAAGCGTCCTCCTCTCTAGCGGTGATCCACACAGCAGGGTTGCGACGACGCTTCTCAAAAACTCTAGGCCTACTCTGAGGTGGAGAGGGAGAGGAGAATAGGAAAGGCAAGTAAAGACTCTATGAGGCTGTGAATCCCTCCTATTTATAGAGATCCCATGTCAAACCCTAATGGGTCCTTCCCTAGTGGGTATTGGATCTGCATCCAATAAGACAAGGGCTCCGTCGGATATCTTATATCCGAACCTCTACTCATCGCAATGCCTACCATATGTGTGTGACCCTCTAGGCCCAATATCGAGCTGGCAGTGAGTCATACCTGTCAGAACTCCTTCTAACTCAGTGAATTATTATCTCTGTAATAATTCACTCGACTCATCGACTACGGACGTACTAGGCCACTACGCCGTAGTCCCCAGACGATATAGGGGAATCCAATCCATTGGACCTGTCTGTCCTCAGTTACCATGTACCTATAGTTCCTCATCCATCTAATATCCCAGAGACCGTATATCGAGCATGGTGCAGTCAAACCCATACGGTTTCTACTCGAGTCTCACTCTAATCGGATTCTCCCGGAGAACTCTTTCTCTCTCAACCCGAATGACCCTGGCCAGGGATTTGTCTGAGCAAGAACACATAGGATATTCCTCTCATGACGCCGAGAGTGGATGATCCTCTATCGACACTCAATAGCCCTCGTAAGGTCGACTACCACTTCCAATGACCAGTTGTACTAGATCTGGGACAGCCAAACCTATAAGTCTGGTATCAAAGAGTGGAGCACTCATACAGGACATCTTTGGTGTCTCAAGTCTAAGGACCAGATACACCACTAGGACTACGGAATCGCTGTCTGACAATAAGGCATCATCAACCATCCAGCATTCCGTAAGCGGATCAATCAGTGAACTCATTCTCCAATGAGCACCTGTACTGTATCCCTAGTGTCCCTACACGAGCAGCTATGAGACCAGCTGCATCCATCATATGGACGGGTATACAGCACACCAGTCTATCCGGTTATCACGATGTCCCTCTCGAGTAACCTATGACCAGGATTATTTAGGATGTGTGTTTAAAGTTGAATCGATCTCATTATCGTGATCTCATCACGATCCGATTCCCATTGCACAAATCGAAGGACATCACAATATATATATATGCACATATGCAATTGTTATAAAGTGATATACGCCAAAATATAATAAGCAAAAAGATTATGTATCAAGTCACACGTGCCATCACTCACGTGATTGGCTTGCTGGGCACATATGACTAGCAGTAGCTATTTAGGAGGTTTGCAGTAAAGATAAAATGCTCAAAGTAAATGCAAACCGAGATTTAGAGTGGTTCGGTCAATCTTGACCTACTCCACTTTTGGCTTCCTCCACCGACGAGGTCACGACGTCAACTAGAGGCCTTTCTTCAATAGGCGAAGGCCAACCACCCTTTTACAATTTCACTCCTTTTGACGGGCTTAGGAGACAACCCTTACAGAAATTTTCTCTCCTCTCTTTACAACTCAAAACTTTGAAGAACAGAGGGAGGAGAACTTTTGGCCTTTACAACAATTTTGAGCTCTAACAATCATAGAAAGATATCAAGATTTCGAGTGTAAGTTGCTACCTTTCAGTGCTGAATGGGTGGGGTATTTATAGGCCCCAACCCAGTTCAAATTTGGAGCTCAAAACTGTCAATTCCCGGAATTTCGGGATCAGGCGGTTGCACCTCTTGACTGGGGCGGTTGCACCACCTTGTAGAGCTCGAAGACTGAGCCTCTAGGCGGTGCCACCTCTGTTAGGGGCGGTTGTACCTCTTTGCTAGAGCTCGAAGATCGAGCTCAGGCGGTTGCACCTCCTAACTAGGGCGGTTGCACCGCCTGCCAGAGCTCGAAGATCGAGCTCAGGCGGTGCTACCTCCTGTCAGGAGAGGTTGCACCGCCCAGTCTCACTTGGAGACTGAGCCCAGGCAGTTGCACCTCCTGGCTGGGGCGGTTGCACCGCCCAGTCTCCTTGGGAGACTTAGCCCAAGCGGTGCTACCTCCTAGCTTGGGCGGTTCCACCTCCCACAACAATCAGGGTCCGAATGGGTAGATCCATTCGGCCCAATTTGAGTATTTCAGGGGCCCAATTGCCCCAAGATTAAGCTAATGGGATCACCTCCCATTACCAACTTAATCATTGTGCTAACTACGATAAATCCTAAGATAATTTCTGTAGCTTGCTCCGGTGCGTCAATCGCTTCTTCCGGCGAGTTTTCGGCGAACTTCCGTCGATCATCCAATGAACCCTCGGTGATTCTCCTGCGGACTTCCGACAAACTCCTGGACTTGCGACGATCCACTTGGCGAGTTCCGACGAGTTTCTTTGGCAAGCTTATGGACTTCTCAGATTTGTTCTCGCAGAACCTCCGACGATTGTCCGAACTTCCGTCGAGCTCTTGAACTCCCAACGTGATCATTGTCATGACTCTGGCTCAACTCCTGCTGCATGTCTTACTTTCATCGTAGTTAATCCTGCACACTTATCTCAACATATAGGTTAGACAACAAATGACAGTTGACTTCATCATCAAAATCCGAGATTCAACAATCTCCCCCTTTTTGATGATGACAATCAATTGATAATGGAGTTAACCTTAACTCCCCCTATCTACATGCCATACTTGAGATAAGTCATTCTTGAATTCAAGTGACATCTCTGAAGATGATGTCATGGCTTTGTTGGGAAATCATTGGGGGGCGACATCATATGCGCAGCGGAGGAACAAGAAAACAAAAATCCCCGATTCCCAAAAAGATGTTCGTCGTCGTGCGAAGATTGGTGCGCAAAAAATCCGCAAAACACAAAACTGCGTATAGAGATTGTGTTACCTAGGGAGATCGTATATCCCTGTTTCCTTGCAGATCCTTAGGAGAGGGTGAAGGAGGTCAAGCGTCCTCCTCTCTAGCGGTGATCCACACAGCAAGGTTGCGACGACGCTCCTCAAAATTCCAGACCTGCTCTAAGGTGGAGAGGGAGAGGAGAATAGGAAAGGCAAGCAAAGACTCTAGCCTATGAGGCTGTGAATCCCTCCTATTTATAGAGATCCCGTGTCAAACCCTAATGGGTCCTTCCCTAGTGGGTATTGGATCTGCATCCAATAAGACAAGGGCTCCGTCGGATATCTCATATCCGAACCTCTACTCATCGCAATGCCTACCATATGTGTGTGACCCTCTAGGCCCAATATCGAGCTGGCCGTGAGTCATACCTGTCAGAACTCCTTCTAACTCAGTGAATTATTATCTCTGTAATAATTCACTCGACTCATCGACTACGGACGTACTAGGCCACTACGCCGTAGTCCCCAGACGATACAGGGGAATCCAATCCATTGGACCTGTCTGTCCTCAGTTACCATGTACCTATAGTCCCTCATCCATCTAATATCCCAGAGACCGTATATCGAGCATGGTGCTGTCAGACCCATACGGTTTCTACTCGAGTCTCGCTTTAATCGGATTCTCCCGGAGAACTCTTTCTCTCTCAACCCAAATGACCCTGGCTAGGGATTTGTCTGAGCAAGAACACATAGGATATTCCTCTCATGACGCCGAGAGTGGATGATCCTCTATTGACACTCAATAGCCCTCGTAAGGTCGACTACCACTCCCAATGACCAGTTGTACTAGATCTGGGGATAGCCAAACCTATAAGTCTGGTATCAAAGAGTGGAGCACTCATACAGGACATCCTTGGTGTCTCAAGTCTAAGGACCAGATACACCACTAGGACTACGAAATCGCTGTCTGACAATAAGGCATCATCAACCATCCAGCATTCCGTAAGCGGATCAATCAGTGAACTCATTCTCCAATGAGCACCAGTACTGTATCCCTAGTGTCCCTACACGAGCAGCTATGAGACCAGCTGCATCCATCATATGGACGGGTATACAGCACACCAGTCTATCCGGTTATCACGATGTCCTTCTCGAGTAACCTATGACCGGGATTATTTAGGATATGTGTTTAAAGGTGAATCGATCTCATTATCGTGATCTCATCACGATCCGATTCCCATTGCACAAATCCAAGGACATCACAATATATATATGCATTTATGCAATAGTTATAAAGTGATATACGCCAAAATATAATAAGCAAAAAGATTATGTATCAAGTCACACGTGCCATCACTCACGTGATTGGCTTGCTGGGCACATATGACTAGCAGGCTTGACATTCATTCTTACATAATAATTTTGAATGATGGTAATTGAAGCAATTCATCATATTGTAAGATATCAACATGTAAAGCTGTGAAGTAAGATTTTGATATCATTACATGATGTACGCATTTCAAATATTTTAGCAAGTGTTGCATTTCTATATATGGCATCTGTTCATATATCTCTTGATGATGCAGGCATGGCATAATCATAGCATCAGTGTTTATAGCATCAAATCAATTCATATATTTCTCCTCCTTTGTCATCAACAAAAAGCATGGTAGATGTGATACCAGGAGAACAATATAAGCAAGTTATCAAGCATATAAAGGAAGGCATGATACGTATAATGCTTTGAACACTTCTTCTCCTTGTATGTTATAATTCATTGTGCATGAAGGAGGAAAGTCATTTTATCAAATCCATTTCGAAAAAAAAAAAAAAAAATTTCATAAGAGTGTATTTGATTTTTGTCATTCCAACTGTTAAGCGAGTCCGAAAATGAGTTGAATTCTTTCATGCATTCGGACAAGATTATGCTATAGTTTTTTAAAAATTAAAACATTTCAACACATGGCAATCAAGTGATTTGATCATTCAATAAAATCTGAAAAGTAATTTTAACTAGTTTAAGTATTCGGACACATCAACATTCCTAATTCTCTTCTTATAAAATCAAATTGTTCTTCACTTAGAGGTTTTGTAAAAATATCGGCTAGTTGATGTTTAGTATCAATAAACTCTATGATTACATCATGATTAGTAACATGATCTCGTATAAAATGATGTCTAATATCAATATGTTTTGTTCTTGAGTGTTGTATAGGATTCTTTGTTAATCATATTGCACTTGTGTTATCACATTTAATGGGAATATTTTTAAGATGAACTTTATAATCTTCTAAGGTGTTTTTCATCCATACAACTTGTGCACAACATGCACTTGCTGTAATATATTCAGCTTCGGTTGTTGATAGTGCAACCGAGTTTTGTTTCTTAGATGACCAGGAAACAAGGGCATGTCTTAAAAATTGACATGTTCCTGATGTGCTTTTTCTATCTAGTCTACAGCCAGCAAAATCTGCATCAGCATAAGCAATTAACTTAAGATTCTCTGATTTTGGATACCATAATCCTATATTTGTGGTACCATTAAGATATCTGAGTATTCTTTTAACTGCTTTGAGATGAGATATCTTAGAGTTTGATTGAAATCTAGCACAAAGTCCTACACTGAACATGATGTCTAGTCTAGTTGCAGTGAGGTAAAGTAAACTTCCTATCATACCCCTATAAGTTTTTTGATCGAAGCTTTCTCCACTTTCATCAATTTCTAACTCAGTGGAGGTGCTCATAGGAGTGTTAATAGCTTTTGAGTTATTCATATTAAACTTTTTTAGTAAATTCATAGCATATTTAGTTTGACTAATAAAGATGTCATTGCTTAGTTGTTTGATTTGTCAACCTAAGAAGAATTTTAAGTCTCCCATTAAACTCATTTCAAATTCAAGACTCATAGTTTTAGCAAAAGATTCACAAAGAGATTCATTCGTAGAACCAAAGATAATATCATCAACATAAATCTGAACAATGAGAAAATTATTTTCAAAATTCTTGATGAATAATGTAGTATCAACCTTGCCTTTCATGAAATTATTTTCAATAAGAAAAGAACTAAGTCTCTCATACCAAGCCCTCGGAGCTTGTTTTAAACCATAGAGAGCTTTAGTTAATCTAAACACATGATTAGGGAGGCTATTATTTTCAAATCCAGGTGGTTATTCAACATAGACTTCTTTGAAAATAAAGCCATTAAGAAAAGCGCTTTTAACATCCATTTGAAATAACTTAAAATTATTACTACTAGCGTGGGCAAGGAGCATTCTTATGGCTTCTAATCGAGCCACAGGAGCAAAGGTTTCTTCGTAATTGATACCTTCTTCTTGGTTGAAACCTTTGGCCACTAATCTAGCCTTATTTCTAACCATGATACCATTTTCATCTTGCTTATTTCTAAAGACCCATTTAGTACCAATAACTAAATGGTCATTAGGCCTAGGAACAAGCGTCCACACCTCATTTCTCTCAAATTGATTTAATTAATCTTGCATTGCGATAATCCATGAATCATCTTTCATAGCTTCGTCAACACATTTGGGTTCAATTTGGGAGAGAAAAGCGGCGTTGGCACAAAAATTTTTAAGAGAAGATCGTGTTTGAACCCCCTTTGATGTGTCTCCTAAGATTAGCTCCTTAGGATGAGCATCTACATACTTCCAATCCTTGGGTAAGGATGTTTCGAAAGTGGATGCATCCAAGTTGCTAGTTGGAGACGGGGTTTCATTTAAATTCAAGGAATCAAAATTAACATCATCATCAAAATCATTTTTCCTGATTTCGGAAATCTCATTGAAAACAACATGAATAGATTCTTCATTAATTAAAGTTCTTTTATAGAAGATACGAAAAGCTTTAGAAACCGAAGAATAACCAAGAAAGATTCCTTCATCGGATTTAGCATCAAATTTTCCTAAGTTATCCTTTTCATTCAAGATAAAACACTTACACCCAAAGACTTTAAAATATGAAACATTGGGTTTTTTGTTGTTCCATAACTCATAAAGAGTTTTGTTGAGTAGGGGTCTTACTAGAACTCTATTCAAAATATAGCATGCGGTGTTTACGGCTTCGGCCCAAAAATATTTGGGTAGGCTATGTTCATTCAACATGGTTCTTGCCATTTCTTATAAATTTTGATTTTTTCTTTCTACTACTCCATTTTGTTGAGGATTTCTTGGAGTAGAGAAATTATGGTTGTATCCATTGAGTTCACAAAATTCTTGGAAATCATGGTTTTAAAATTCTCCCCCATGATCACTTCTAATTGACAAAATCATGGAACCCTTTTCATTTTGAACAAGTTTACAAAACTTGGTAAAATATCTAAAGCATTCATTTTTCTGTTTTAAGAAGTCGGTCCATGTATATCTGCTATAGTCATCCACAATGACGAAGGCGTATTTGCTACCTCCTAGACTTGATGTAGAGATTGGTCCGAACAAGTCCATATGGATTAATTGTAAGGGTCTAGAGGTGTTTATTTGATTCTTAGATTTGAAGCTACCCTTAATTTGTTTACCTAATTGGCAAGCATCACATACATTATCTTTGATGAACTTGATATGAGGAATTCCTCTTACAAGTTCTTTAGATGATATTTGAGTGATTAGTTTCATGCTAGCATGACCTAATCTTCTATGCCATAGCCAAGCATCCTCATTCAAAACTGAAAAACATATTTCATTACACAAATCATTGATGTCAATAGTGTATACATTATTTTGTTTTAATGCAATCATAGACATGTTTTTGTGTGGTTTTTCAATGATGCAAGCATTAGATTCGAATCTGACAATGTATCCTTTATCACATAATTGACTAATGCTTAAGAGGTTATGTTTTAAGCCATCAACTAACAAAACATCTTCAATAAAGAAGTTGGATTTGTTACCTATGGTTCCTTTGCCAACGATTTTACCCTTGTTGTTGTCTCCGTAGGTGACATAGCCTTCGTCTATGCTAGTGAGCTTAGAGAATTGAGATGGATCTCCGGTCATATGCCTTGAGCATCCACTATCAAGGTACCATCTCTTGCTCCTAGCTTGCAATGGTATAGGTTTCTACAAGAAAGGATGATTTTTAGGTACCCATTTGCTTTTGGGTGCCTCAAAGATAGATCTACATTGTTTATCATGTTGCATAGAGTTTATCATGGTTCCTTTAGGAACCCAAATCAATTTGTTTGGACTAATTTTCTTGAATGGACAATAATGCGTCTTGTGTCCAAATTTGCAACAAAAGTTGCATTTGTTTTGGTGTCGAACATGTAGGATGGGGCCTTTTATAAAGGTGGTTGGATTTTGGTGAGGACTTCTCACAAATCCAATTCCACTTCTTTTGGGAACGTGACCCTTGTTTGCAAGGATCATGTTCAGTGACTTGCTACCAACCTCAAATTTCTTTAAGGTGTCCTTGAGTAGCAAGTTTTCCTTTTGGAAAGTTTCTAGATCATGGCATTTTATGCATGAGCCTAAACTATCATGATATTCCACTTTTAACTTATCAAAATTACAAATAAGACTATCATGCTCCTTTTTTAGCAATTTGTATTTTCTACCAATAATTTTGCATTCATCAAATAAGTCATTGAAGGCATTTAATAATTCATCGAAAGATAAATCTGCATCTATTAAATTTGTTACCTCTTCTCCGATGGCCATTAAGGCGTAATGAGCAACTTGCTCGGTGTTGGACTCCTCTTCTTTGGACGCGCTCGAATCATCCCATGTTGCTTTGAGCGCCTTCTTCTTTGTTGTTCTCTTTTTGACTTGGGGACAATCACTCTTGTAGTGTCTCGGCTTTTTGCACTCATAGCAAATAACTTTGTCTTTCTTGGGTTCAAGTTTATTTTTAGTGTCATTCTTAAACTTATTTCTTTTAATGAATTTTTTAAATTTTCTTGTTAGAAGTGCCAAGTCATCGTCACAGTCCTCATCACTTGAGTTTTCTTTCAAGTGGTCTTCCAAAGTTCTAAGTGTCATATCCTTCCTATTCTTTGGAAGGATGTCTTCTTGCTCTTCATGAGCTTTGCAAGTCATCTCGTAGGTCATTAATGACCCAATTAGTTCTTCAAGAGGGAAGTTGTTTAGATCTTTCACCTCTTGAATAGCAGTGACTTTAGGATCCCAACTCTTAGGAAGGGATCTTAGAATCTTATTTACGAGCTCAAAATCCGAAAAACTTTTTTCGAGTCCTTTTAGACCGTTGACGACACCCGTGAAACGGGTAAACATGTCGCCAATAGTCTCACTCGGTTTCATCCGGAAAAGTTCAAAAGAGTGTAACAAAAGATTGATTTTTGACTCTTTCACTCTACTTGTGCCTTCATGAGTCACTTCGAGTGTGTGCCAAATATCAAATGCGGTTTCACAAATCGAAACACGATTAAACTCGTTTTTATCAAGTGCACAAAATAAGGCATTCATAGCCTTTGCATTAAGAGCGAAAGCCTTCTTCTCCAAATCATTCCAATCGATCATTGGAAGAGAAGACTTCGAAAAACCATTTTCGACAAGATTCCAAAGTTCAAAATCCATAGAAATAAGAAAGATCCGCATTCGGGTCTTCCAATAGGTGTAGTCCATCCCATTGAACATGGGTGGACGTGTAATAGAATGACCCTCTTGGTTTCCGGCGTAAGCCATCTCTCTAGGGTTTTAATCAATTTGAGAGTTAACCCCGCTCTAATACCAATTGTTAGGATCAAGAGCACTAAGAGGGGGGGGTGAATTAGTGCAGCGGAAATTTTTCAGCGATTAAAACCGAAAGCTACGTTCGTTTGATAAAAAACGATTTCGATGTAAAAGCTGATTCTAAGATTACTTAAGATTAAACGAGATGATGTTAAAGTAAATCTACAAAGGCAGTTTGCAGTTTATGATGAAAATCAGAATGCAAGCGCAATCTGAAATGCGACGTTCGTACGGTAAAACCAGTTTACGTCTAAATGACAATTTTGAAGATACTGAACTTTGAGATATGTTTTATGCATGCGCAGAAGGCAGTTTGCAGTTATGATAGAAATTAAGACGAAAACGTAAATTGAAATGTAATGATCGCACGAAAAAGCCGATTTACGTCTAAACGCAGATTCGGAAAGTTCTGAATTTAGAAATTCGTTCGTAAAAGCGCAGAAGGCAGTAGCTATTTAGGAGGTTTGCAGTAAAGATAAAATGCTCAAAATAAATGCAAACCGAGATTTAGAGTGGTTCGGTCAATCTTGACCTACTTCACTTTTGGCTTCCTCCACTGACGAGGTCATCGATGTCAACTAGAGGCCTTCCTTCAATAGGCGAAGGCCAACCACCCTTTTACAGTTACACTCCTTTTGATGGGCTTAGGAGACAACCCTTAAAGAAATTTTCTCTCCTCTCTTTACAACTCAAAACTTTGAAGAACAGAGGGAGGAGAACTTTTGGCCTTTACAACAATTTTGAGCTCTAAGAATCACAGAAAGATATTAAGATTTTGAGTGTAAGTTGCTACCTTTCAGTGCTGAATGGGTGGGGTATTTATAGGCCCCAACCCAGTTCAAATTTGGAGCTCAAAACTGTCAATTCCCGAAATTCCGGGATCAGGCGGTTGCACCTCCTGATTGGGGCGGTTGCACCGCCTGGCAGAGCTCGAAGACTGAGCCTCTGGGCGGTGCCACCTCTGTCAGGGGCGGTTGCACCTCTCTGCCAGAGCTCGAAGACCGAGCTCAAGCAGTTGCACCTCCTGACTGGGGCAGTTGCACCGCTTGCCAGAGCTCGAAGAGCGAGCTCAGGCGGTGCTACCTCTTGTCAAGAGAGGTTGCACCGCCTAGTCTCGCTTGGAGACTGATCCCAGGCGGTTGCACCTCCTAGCTGGGGCGGTTGCACTGCCCAGTCTCCCTGGGAGACTTAGCCCAGGCGGTGCTACCTCCTGGCTTAGGCGGTTACACCTCCCACAGCAATCAAGGTCCGAATGGGTAGATCCATTCGGCCCAATTGCCCCAAGATTAAGCTAATGGGATCACCTCCCATTACCAACTTAATCATTGTGCTAATGTAAGGACTCTAGCTAGGAGAGTCCTAATTGAGAGGGACATTCATGTAAAACTGTTAGGACTTTAGCAAGGAGAGTCCTAATTGAGAGGGACATTCTGTTAGGACTCTAGCTAGGAGAGTCCTAATTGAGAGGGACATTCTGTTAGGACTCTAGTTAGGAGAGTCCTAATTGAGAGGGACATTCATGTAGGAGATTTTTTCTTAGAGAAGAATTAGGAGTTGTAAGGGAATAGGAGTCTTGAGTAGGAGTCCTATTAGGAGTTGGTTAGAAGTAAGAGTCTTAAGTAGGAGTCCTATTAGGAGTTAGGGTTTAGAAGCCCTATAAATAGCCATGTATTCCTCCTCTTTTCTCAAGCAATAGATGAATCTTTTCTGCAGCCTTTGAGCAGCAACTTGGAGGGAGGAACCCCTATAGAGTTCCAAGGAGGCCGATCCCCTAAAGAGATCAACCCCAAGTTTAGAATCTGTAAGGGTTCTAACACCTGGTATCAGAGCAGCGTTCTTGGCGTCTCGCTACCCTTCCACAGCCATCCATCAACCCTCTACAACCATCCAAAGCAATTCCCACAATTTCTTAAACGATCGTCACCGAATTCCGTCATCATCTCCACCACCACGGATCATCCTTTGATCTCCCCGTGAATTGCAACAGGTTCTGGTTTCCTACCTTACTGCTGCTGCAATTTAGTTATCCTTATTCAAAAATCCAAAAAAAAAAAAATCGTTCCTATATTGCTGCATAAACTTTTCGTCACAAAGTTTTCATCTCTACGACGAAAGATACATTGCAGAATTCCAGCCGCATAGCACCATCTGTTTGATCTTGCTACTGTGCTTTTTCTATCCAAATTTCTACAAAATTTTTATGACATCTTTGACACTTCTTAACAGTGGATTTCCCTTTGGTTTCATCAAAAAATTCTCAATATAAACTACTGATCTTTTATGTCCAATCTGCTGCACTTGAATTGCAGAATTCAAGCCGCATAGCACCATCTGTTTGATCTTGCTACTGTGCTTTTTCTATCCAAATTTCTACGAAATTTTTATGACATCTTTGACACTTCCTAATAGTAGATTTCCCTTTGGTTTCATCGAAAAATTCTCAATATAAACTACTGATCTTTTATGTTCAATCTGCTGCACTTGAAAATCTATGCTGCAGAAAATTTCAGCTGCATATCGTTGCCTTAAATCATCTATTTGCAATCTTTTTTGAATGAAATTTCTTATACACTTCATAGATCATCTTGGCTTCAATCTAAGATTGATCTATTAAGAAATTCATCTCTAAAAATGATTTTATGTTGCTGCAAATTTTCATCGTAACCCACTGAAATTTTTCGACGATAATTCTGCAATTGCAACTTGCACCAATTTCCTTGCTGTTATACTGCCGAAATTTTCTTGATTAAATTAGATATCCTTGCTGTCATATAAACTGTGATTTTGCTATCAATTCCCTCCTCAATTCTCTCAAGTTTTTGGTGGAAATTACGTCGAGAAACCATTGTTTCTTCGACGATAATTCTACTCTTACAAGACAGCACATACTTGCTGCAACTTCCACGGATTTCTGTCAAACCTTTGCTACCATCTACCACAGATCCAAAACTTTCAACCACAGCCCTAAAACTCTACCAAACCACACCCTCAAACTGCACCCAAAACAGCCACAAAATAAGCCTAAATCGTAGCCTACATCCACCGATCCACCAACCCTTTCGACCATCACTTCTCTCTTTAACCTGACAACAAAAGAGAGATCTTAACATCATAGATTTGGAGGCATATACTATGGCATCTAAGGAGGCAATCGATGCTAAATTTGAAACCTTGGAGGTGCGAATGGAGGATAAGATTCGAACGCTCTTTACCAAACTCAGATTGGGCCGACTACTAAGCCCGAAAAAATCATATCACGGAGAGAGCTTTGCCCAATCGCACCAGGCCCGAAGAGATGAGTTCCAAGGGAGGGGAGGCTCTATGATCGATCCCAACTATCCACACATAAGGGTGGACTTCCCTAGATAGGAAGAAGGAGACCCGATTGGTTGGATCTTGCACGCGGAGCGATATTTTCGGTACCACAAAACCGCGGATGCATCTATGGTGAAAATTACAGCTATACATCTTGAAGGGGATGCTATACAGTGGTTTGACTAGTTTGAACATACTTATGGAGTCCTTTCATGGCAACAATTCAAAGAAGGACTGCTGATCCTCTTCAGACCAACCGAGTACGAGAATATTGACGGACAACTAGCAAAGATCCGACAAACCTCCACCATTCAGGAGTACCAAACCAGGTTTGAAAGGTTATCTAATCAAACTCTTGATTGGTCTCAAAAACAGCTATTGAGGACCTTTATTGAGGGCTTGAAGCCGGAGATCCGAGGAGAAGTTAAAGCGCGACAACCGTACACGCTTATGGCAGCCATCTCTTTCGCACGACATCAAAAGGAGCAATTGAACTATGAAGCTCGAATGACTAGGGTCACTCCTCAACCAGTAATATTGAAGCCATTAGCCCCCCCTACTATTGATCGAGTCCCTGCACCAAAAAGGTTGGCAAGAGAAGAGCTTCAGGAGCAATCTGCGAAGGGGTTATGTTGGCATTGCGACGAGCCGTGGAGCCATGAGCATCGCTGTAGTAAAGGAAGACTTTTTATCATTAAACCAGTAGAAGAAGAGGTCATTGAACATCTAGAAGAGAGCATTGAACATAAAGAAGAAGATGCAGAAGAAGAGCCACAACCGACCGAAGTTACGGTACATGCACTAGCCGGCTACTCAAACCCGCAAATGATGAAAGTTGGAGGCCTTCTCAAACAACAACTGATCACTGTTTTCATCGACACGGGCAGCACTAATAATATCCTAAACAGTAAGGTTGCTATCCGAATGGCATTACCTATCGAGAATCGTTGCAGATTTGATGTTAAGGTCACCGACAAACGGATTTTGAAGTGTGATCGTAGGCGCCCGCAGGAGAAACTATTGCTGCAGGACCAAGAGATAATTGCAGATTTCTTCCTTCTCCCTCTTGATGATCATGAGGCCATGCTCAGAATTAAATGGTTGACAACATTAGGTGATTTTTCTTGAAATTTTATGAAACTAATTATGAAATTTTACAGTAAGGAGAAACAGGTGATACTGCACGGGAAACGTGGGGGCGACGTAATGATGATTTGCACACAACAAATGAAGAAGGTTTTGCATAAAGCATGCAGTGGCTTTTTGGTACAACTTGAGCAGCAAACTAAGGGAGAGCCAACAATATTGGAAGATCCAAATCTACTTCCTTTGCTTGCTGAATTTTCAGATATATTTGACGAACTACGCAACCTACCTCTTACCCGTCGGCATGATCATTGTATAATGATTCTTCCAGGTCAATCTCCAACAAATGCTCAGCCATATCAGTATCCACATCTCCAGAAGGATGAAATAGAAAGGATTGTAAAAGAGATGCTCAAAACAGGAGTTATTCGGCCATGTTGTAGCCCCTACTCTTCACCGGTGCTCCTCATACGAAAGAAGGATGCAATATGGCGATTATGTGTTGATTACCGAACTCTCAATGGCATAACCATCAAGGATAAATACCCTATTCCAATAGAAGATGAGTTGCAAGATGAAAGGGAGCACAAATCTTCACAAAGCTGGACCTTCGATCCGGGTATCATCAAATACGAGTATGCGAAGAAGACATACCGAAACCACCTTTTGAACACACAATAACCACTATGAATTTTTGCTTTCTTCAAAAGAAGGTGGAATATCTTGGGCATATCATATCAGAGGAAGGTGTGGCAGTAGACCCCTACAACATTGGAGCAATGCAAAATTGGCTGACCCCGAGGAACATAAAATTGCTACATGGCTTTCTGGGTTTAACAGGCTACTACTGCAAGTTCGTGAAAAACTATGGAGAGATCAGTGCACCACTTACTTCCTTTTTGAAAAAAGATGTCTTCCAATGGTCAGACAGAGCCTTCGTTGCCTTCGACAAACTTAAAGCAGCCATGACGACGACGCCGGTGCAAACACTATCAGATTTCAACCGACCCTTCATTATTGAGGCCGACGCATCTGGAGTCGGAATTGGAGCAATTCTCATGCAAGATGGTCGACCACTCGCATACACTAGCAAGGCATTATCTCCCTCCCATCAAAATAAGTCAACATATGATAAGGAGATGCTCGCCATTGTGCGCGCACCAACGAGGTGGAGACCCTACTTGATTGGTCGACAATTTCAAATTAAAACCGACCATAAAAGCCTCAAGTACTTTTTGGAGCGAAAGATATCATCC
Organism: Musa acuminata AAA Group; assembly: GCF_036884655.1. Taxonomy (NCBI): domain Eukaryota; kingdom Viridiplantae; phylum Streptophyta; class Magnoliopsida; order Zingiberales; family Musaceae; genus Musa; species Musa acuminata. The sequence goes on from NC_088354.1 coordinate 21,091,007, forward strand.
CCTGAGCAGCAAAACTGGGTAACAAAACTTCTTGGATTTGATTATGAAATAACTTACAAAAAGGGGAAAGAGAATGTTCTTGCAGATGCGCTTTCGCAGCTACCCGAGCAAGCTGAAGTTTGGCCATTTCACTTCCGACCAGCGACTTCCTTGAGGATATTAAGTTGGAATGGCAGGAAGATTCAGAGACTAGTAAGATTATAAAAAAATTGGAGAAAGCACCAAGCTCCGTAGCTCATTACAATTGGGACTCAAAAGAATTACACTATAAGAGTACTAAATTGAAAAGGAGTATGGCATATCACTCACAAACCGACGGCCAGACAGAAGTTGTAAATAGGTGCTTGGAGATAGCCCAAAGCCACCCACCAAATATGACTACCCAAGGAGGACTTCAGACTCAGCCAAGTGCCATTATTGATCGACGGATTATGACTCGACGACGACGATCCACTACTGAATTGCTAATACAGTGGGCAAACCTACTAACAGAAGATGCCACTTTGGAGAACTATGATGACTTGAAGATCAAATTCCCAAAATTCATGAATCGTCACCCTCGAGGACAAGGCTAATTTGAAGAGGGCGGGTTTGTTAGGACTCTAGCTAGGAGAGTCCTAATTGAGAGGGACATTCATGTAAAACTGTTAGGACTTTAGCTAGGAGAGTCCTAATTGAGAGGGACATTCTGTTAGGACTCTAGCTAGGAGAGTCCTAATTGAGAGGGACATTCTGTTAGGACTCTAGTTAGGAGAGTCCTAATTGAGAGGGACATTCATGTAGGAGGTTTTTTCTTAGAGAAGAATTAGGAGTTGTAAGGGAATAGGAGTTTTGAGTAGGAGTCCTATTAGGAGTTGGTTAGAAGTAAGAGTCTTAAGTAGGAGTCCTATTAGGAGTTAGGGTTTAGAAGCCCTATAAATAGCCATGTATTCCTCCTCTTTTCTCAAGCAATAGATGAATCTTTTCTGCAGCCTTTAAGCAGCAACTTGGAGGGAGGAACCCCTATAGAGTTCCAAGGAGGCCGATCCCCTAAAGAGATCAACCCCAAGTTTAGAATCTGTAAGGGTTCTAATAGCTAACTACGATAAATCCTAAGACAATTTCTACAGCTTGCTCCGGTGCGTCAATCGCTTCTTCTGGCGAGTTTCCGGCGAACTTCCGTCGATCATCCGATGAACCCTCGGTAATTCTCCTGCGGACTTCCGTCAAACTCCTGGACTTGCGACGATCCATTTGGCGAGTTCCGACGAGCTTCTTTGGTAAGCTTATGGACTTCTCAGATTTGTTCCCGCAGAACCTCCGACGACTGTCCGAACTTCCGTCGAGCTCTCGAACTCCCAACGTGATCATTGTCATGACTCCGACGCAACTCCCGTTGCATGTCTTACTTTCATCGTAGTTAATCCTGCACACTTATCTCAACATATAGGTTAGACAACAAATGAAAATTGACTTCATCATCAAAATCCGAGATTCAACACTGACAGGGGTAGTACTACCATCCAGAGTTCCTGGGAGATCAAGTCTCTTGGGCGGTGCCACCGCCGGCTAGGAATTCTGGGTCCGAGTGGGCTGATCCATTCAGCCCAATTTGGGTCTGTTTAGGGCCCAATTGGCCCTAGATTAAGTTAATGGGATCACCTCTTAATTCTAACTTAATCTACCTACTAACCAAGGCACTTAAGACAATAATGCTACAAATCGTGTTCCGGTGCATCAATCGCTTTTTCCAGCGAGCTTCCGGTGAACATCCGACGAACCCTTGGCGATGCTCCGGCGGACTTCCGACAAACTCCTGGACTTACAACGATCCTCTTAGAGAGTTTTGACGAGCTTCTTTGGTAAGCTTTTGGACTTCTCAGATTGTTCCTACAAAACCTCCGATGACCGTCCGGACTTCCGACGAACTCTCGAACCCCCAATGTGATCTTGGTCTTGACTCCGGCTCTGTTAAATCTTGGATTTTGATAATAAAATCAATTGATGGGTTAATTGATCTAATCCATATTATTGAGCTAAGTATGCAGGATTAACTACAATAACCAGAAAACACAAAGCAAGTATACCGGAGTCAAGTTCGATGGACGTTTAAGAGTTTGAAGAATCGTCGGAGATGCTGTCGGAACCAACCGAGAAGAAATCGGGAACCTATCGGAATTTTCGGAAGTTCGCCGAAGAGATCGTCGGAGGTTCACGGAGATCACCGAGAAGGCTCGGCTACTCGTTAAAGTCATCACAAGATCGGGAGCTTGCAGGGAGTCCATCGGAAAAAGTTCGTCGGAAAGCTCGCCGGAACAAGACTCGACGTTCGCGGTTGAAAACTTGCTTAGGATGTTTTTTTTTTGTTATGTAGTTCACTTGTAATTAGGATTAGGATTAAGAGATAATCCTATATCCTGGTTAGGGGCTAACTGGGCCCAAAGTCAGATTTGGTTTGGGCTAAAACTAAGCCAAACCAGTGAATCTGAGAGCCAGGCGGTGCCACCCCCTGGATGGGCGGTAGCACCGCCCAGCACCCAAGAGCTGGGCGGTGGCACCACCCAGCACCCGAGAGCTGGGCAGTGACACCTCCTGGGCTGGGCGGTTGCACCGTCCAGCACCCGAGCGCTGGGCGGTGGCACCGCCAGCATCGGGAACATAAGAGAATTCAAATTTTTTGGAGCTCAAATTTGAATCCTCATGAGGCCTATAAATACCCCTCAAGTCTCAGCTGAGAATACAACTTTTTAAGCAGCAAGTGATTGAGAGAAAAGTCTTAGAAGAGTCTTTGCCTTTCTTGTTTTCAATTTGCTAGTGTTCACCTCCTTCTTTCTTGCTGAAAATCTGTAAGAGAGTGAACCGCTTGTAAAAGTTGTAAGAGGGGTATTTACCCTTCCCTTTCAAGAGATTTGCTAGTGGAAGGTGGGAGCCTCATCAAAGAGGGGCCTCGCAAGTGGATGTAGGTCACTTGACCGAACCACTTTAAAAACGGCGTAATCTCTAGTTTGCATTTCATTACTGCTATTTACATTACTGCAAACCCTCTTACTTGCTTTATTTCCTCATTACATTTACTGCACAACTTTGCGAATACGCTTTCAAGTTAAGCACTTCCGATTCCGATTTTTATCGTACGAAAGATTTGTCGAAACCAACGTTTTAAACCGCTGCACTAATTCACCCCCCCCCCCCCCCCTCTTAGTGTCACTCCGATCCTAACAATTGGTATCAGAGCAAGGCTCACTCTCATATTTGGTTTAATACCCAAGAGAGATGGCTTACTCCGGCATGCATGAGGGTCATTCTATCACACGTCCACCCTTGTTTAATGGGTCGGATTATACTTATTGGAAGACTCGGATGAGGATCTTCCTCATTTCTATGGATTTCGAGCTTTGGACTATTGTTGAAAATGGATTTCAAAAATCTTCTCTTCCGATGAGCGAATGAAATGAATCGGAGAAGAAGGTTTTTGCTTTAAATGCAAAGGCTATGAATGCCTTGTTTTGTACACTAGACAAAAATGAATTTAAACATGTTTCAATTTGTGATTCGGCTTTTGATATTTGGAGAACTCTTGAGGTCACTCATGAAGGCACTAGCCGAGTGAAAGAGTCCAAAATCAACATCCTTGTGCACTCTTACAAACTTTTCCGAATGAAACCAAGTGAGTCCATCGGAGACATGTACACCCGGTTTACGGATGTCATCAATGGACTCAAAGCTCTTGGTAAAGATTTTACTAACTTTGAACTAGTAACTAAAATCTTAAGATCCCTCCCTAAAAGTTGGGATCCAAAAGTTACGGCCATTCAAGAGGCCAAAGACCTTAAAGCATTCTCTCTTGAAGAACTCATTGGGTCTCTAATGACCTACGAAATGACATGTCAAGCTCATGACGAGCTCGAGAACCCCCTTCCAAAGAACAGGAAAGATATGGCACTCAAATCACAAGAAGACCACTTGAAAGGAACATCAAGTGATGAGGACAGTGACAATGACATTCCACTTTTGACTCAAAAATTTAAAAAATATTTAAGAAAGAATAAATTTAAAAATAATATAAAAAATAAATTTGAACAAAAGAAGGACCAAGTGATTTGCTATGAATGCAAAAAACCGGGACACTACAAGAACGATTGTCCTCAAGCCAAAAAGAGAACATTAAAGAAGAAGGCGCTCAAGGCAACGTGGGATGATTCAAGCGCATCCGAAGAAGAGGAGTCCAACACCGAGCAAGTTGCTCATTACGCGCTAATGGCTTTAGGAGAAGAGGTATGTGTTAGGACTCTAGCTAGGAGAGTCCTAATTGAGAGGGACATTCATGTAAAACTGTTAGGACTTTAGCTAGGAGAGTCCTAATTGAGAGGGACATTCTGTTAGGACTCTAGCTAGGAGAGTCCTAATTGTGAGGGACATTCTGTTAAGACTCTAGCTAGAGGAGTCCTAATTGAGAGGGACATTCTGTTAGGACTCTAGTTAGGAGAGTCCTAATTGAGAGGGACATTCATGTAGGAGGTTTTTTCTTAGAGAAGAATTAGGAGTTGTAAGGGAATAGGAGTCTTGAGTAGGAGTCCTATTAGGAGTTGGTTAGAAGTAAGAGTCTTAAGTAGGAGTCCTATTAGGAGTTAGGGTTTAGAAGCCCTATAAATAGCCAGGTATTCCTCCTCTTTTCTCAAGCAATAGATGAATCTTTTATGCAGCCTTTGAGCAGCAACTTGGAGGGAGGAACCCCTATAGAGTTCCAAGGAGGCCGATCCCCTAAAGAGATCAACCCCAAGTTTAGAATCTGCAAGGGTTCTAACACCTGGTATCAGAGCAGCGTTCTTGGCGTCTCGCTGCCCTTTCACAGCCATCCATCAACCCTCCACAACCATCCAAAGCAATTCCCACAATTGCTTAAAAGATCGTCACCGAATTCCGCCATCATCTCCACCACCACGGATCATCCTTTGATCTCCCCGTGAATTGCAACAGGTTCTGGTTTCCTACCTTACTGCTGCTGCAATTTAGTTATCCTTATTCGAAAATCCAAAAAAAAAAAATCGTTCCTATATTGCTGCATAAACTTTTCGTCACAAAGTTTTCATCTCTACGACGAAAGATACATTGCAAAATTCCAGCCGCATAGCACCATCTGTTTGATCTTGCTACTGTGCTTTTTCTATCCAAATTTCTACGAAATTTTTATGACATCTTTGACACTTCTTAACAGTGGATTTCCCTTTGGTTTCATCAAAAAATTCTCAATATAAACTACTGATCTTTTATGTCCAATCTGCTGCACTAGAATTGCAGAATTCAAGCCGCATAGCACCATCTGTTTGATCTTGCTACTGTGCTTTTTCTATCCAAATTTCTACGAAATTTTTATGACATCTTTGACACTTCCTAACAGTAGATTTTCCTTTGGTTTCATCGAAAAATTCTCAATATAAACTACCGATCTTTTATGTCCAATCTGCTGCACTTGAAAATCTATGCTGCAGAAAATTTCAGCTGCATATCGTTGCCTTAACCCATCTATTTGCAATCTTTTTTGAATGAAATTTCTTATAGACTTCATATATCATCTTGGCTTCCATCTAAGATTGATCTATAAAGAAATTCATCTCTAAAAATGATTTTATGTTGCTGCAAATTTTCATCGTAACCCGCTGAAATTTTTCGACGATAATTCTGCAATTGCAACTTGCACCAATTTCTTTGCTGTTATACTGCCGAAATTTTCTTGATTAAATTAGATATCCTTGCTGTCATATAAACTGTGATTTTGCTATCAATTCCCTCCTCAATTCTCTTAAGATTTTGGTGGAAATTACGTCGAGAAACCGTTGTTTCTTCGATGACAATTCTACTCTTACAAGACAGCACATACTTGCTGCAACTTCCATGGATTTCTGTCAAACCTTTGCTACCATCTACCACAGATCCAAAACTTTCATCCACAGCCCTAAAACTCTACCAAACCACACCCTCAAACTGCACCCAAAACAGCCACAAAACAAGCCTAAACTGTAGCCTACATCGACCAATCCACCAACAGTTTCGACCATCACTTCTCTCAACCTATACATGCCTTTAACCCAACAGTAAACGAGAGATCTTAACATCATTGATTTGGGGCCATATACTATGGCATCTAAGGAGGCAATCAATGCTAAATTTGAAGCCTTGGAGGCGCGAATGGAGGATAAGATTCGGACGCTCTTTACCGAACTCAGATTGGGCCGACCACTAAGCCCGAAGAAATCATATCAAGGAGAGAGCTTTGCCCAATCACACCAAGCCCGAAGAGATGACTTCCAAGAGAGGGGAAGCTCTATGACCAACCTCAACTATCCATGCATGAGAGTGGACTTCCCTAGATGGGAAGAAGGAGACCCGATTGGTTGGATTTCGCACGCGGAGCGATATTTTCGGTACCACAAAATCGCGGATGTATCTATGGTAAAAATTGCAGCTATACATCTTGAAGGGGATGCTATTCAGTGGTTTGACTGGTTTGAACATACTTATGAAGTCCTTTCATGGCGACAATTCAAAGAAGAACTACTGATTCGCTTCAGACCAACCGATTACGAGAATATTGACGAACAACTAGCAAAGATCCGACAAACCTCCACCATTCAGGAGTACCAAACCAGGTTTGAAAGGTTATCTAATCAAAATCATGATTGGTCTCAAAAACAGCTATTGAGGACCTTCATTGAGGGCTTGAAGCCGGAGATCCGAGGAGAAGTTAAAGCGCGACAACCGTACACGCTTATGGCAGCCATCTCTTTCGCACGACATCAAGATGAGCAATTGAACCATGAAGCTCGGAGGACTAGGGTCTCTCCTCAACCAGTAATATTGAAGCCCTTAGCCCCCCCTACTGTCGACCAAGTCCCTACACTAAAGAGGTTAACAAGAGAAGAGCTTCGGGAGCGATATGCGAAGGGGTTATGTTGGCATTGCGACGAGCCGTGGAGCCATGAGCATCGCTGTAGTAAAGGGAGACTTTTTATCATTGAACCAGTAGAAGAAGAGGTCATTGAACATCCAGAAGAGAGCATTGAACATAAAGAAGAAGATGCAGAAGAAGAGCCACAACCGACCGAAGTTACGGTACATGCACTAGCCGGCTACTCAAACCCGCAAATGATGAAAGTTGGAGGCCTTCTCAAACAACAACTGATCACTGTTTTCATCGACACGGGCAGCACTAATAATATCCTAAACAGTAAGGTTGCTATTCGAATGGCATTACCTATCGAGAATCATTGCAGGTTTGATGTTAAGGTCATCGACAGACGGATTTTGAAGTGTGATCGTAGGCGCCCGCAGGAGAAACTATTGCTGCAGGACCAAGAGATAATTGCAAATTTCTTCCTTCTCCCTCTTGATGATCATGAGGCCATGCTCAGAATTAAATGGTTGACAACATTAGGTGATTTTTCTTGGAATTTTATGAAACTAATTATGAAATTTTACAGTAAGGAGAAACAAGTGATACTGCATGGGAAACGTGGGGGCGACGTAACGATGATTTACACACAACAAATAAAGAAGCTTTTGCATAAAGCATGCAGTGGCTTTTTGGTACAACTTGAGCAGCAAACTAAGGGAGAGCCAACAAAATTGGTAGATCCAAATCTACTTCCTTTGCTTGCTGAATTTTCAGATATATTTGACGAACTACGCAACCTACCTCTTACCCGTCGGCATGATCATTGTATAACGATTCTTCCAGGCCAATCTCCAGCAAATGCTCAGCCATATCATTATCCACATCTCCAGAAGGATGAAATAGAAAGGATTGTAAAAGAGATGCTCAAAACAGGAGTTATTCGGCCATGTTGTAGCCCCTACTCTTCATCGGTGCTCCTCATACGAAAGAAGGATGGAATATGGCGATTATGTGTTGATTACCGAACTCTCAATGGCATAACCATGAAGGATAAATACCCTATTCTAGTAGTAGATGAGTTGCAAGATGAAAGGGAGCACAAATCTTCACAAAGCTGGACCTTCGATCCGGGTATCATCAAATACGAGTATGCGAAGAAGACATACCGAAAATCACCTTTTGAACACACAATAACCACTATGAATTTTTGCTTTCTTCAAAAGAAGGTGGAATATCTTGGGCATATCATATCAGAGGAAGGTGTGGCAGTAGACCCCTTCAAAATTGGAGCAATGCAGAATTGGCTGACCCCGAGGAACATAAAATTGCTACATGGCTTTCTGGGTTTAACAGGCTACTACTGCAAGTTCGTGAAAAACTATGGAGAGATCAGTGCACCACTTACTTCCTTTTTGAAAAAAGATGTCTTCCAATGGTCGGACAGAGCCTCCATTGCCTTCGACAAACTTAAGGCAGCCATGACGACGACGCCGGTGCTAACACTACCAGATTTCAACCGACTCTTCATTATTGAGGCCGACGCATCTGGAGTCGGAATTGGAGCAATTCTCATGCAAGATGGTCGACCACTCGCATACACTAGCAAGGCATTATCTCCCTCCCATCAAAATAAGTCAACATATGATAAGGAGATGCTCGCCATTGTGCGCGCAGCAACGAGGTGGAGACCCTACTTGATTGGTCGATGATTTCAAATTAAAACCGACCATAAAAGCCTCAAGTACTTTTTGGAGCGAAAGATATCATCCCCTGAGCAGCAAAACTGGGTAACAAAACTTCTTGGATTTGATTATGAAATAACTTATAAAAAGGGGAAAGAGAATGTTTTTGCAGATGCGCTTTCGCAGCTACCCGAGCAAGCTAAAGTTTTGGCCATTTCATTTCCAACCAGCGACTTCCTTGAGGATATTAAGATGGAATGGCAGGAAGATTCAGAGACTAGTAAGATTATAAAAAAATTGGAGGAAGCACCAAGCTCCGTAGCTCATTACAATTGGGACTCAAAAGAATTACACTATAAGAGTACTAAATTGAAAAGGAGTATGGCATATCACTCACAAACCGACGGCCAGATAGAAGTTGTAAATAGGTGCTTGGAGATAGCCCAAAGCCACCCACCAAATATGACTACCCAAGGAGGACTTCAGACTCAGCCAAGTGCCATTATTGATCGACGGATTATGACTCGACGACGACGATCCACTACTGAATTGCTAATATAGTGGGCAAACTTACTAACAGAAGATGCAACTTTGGAGAACTATGATGACTTGAAGATCAAATTCCCAAAATTCATGAATCGTCAGCCTCGAGGACAAGGCTGATTTGAAGAGGGCGGGTTTGTTAGGACTCTAGATAGGAGAGTCCTAATTGAGAGGGACATTCATGTAAAACTGTTAGGACTTTAGCTAGGAGAGTCCTAATTGAGAGGGACATTCTGTTAGGACTCTAGCTAGGAGAGTCCTGATTGAGAGGGACATTCTGTTAGGACTCTGGCTAGAGGAGTCCTAATTGAGAGGGACATTCTGTTAGGACTCTAGTTAGGAGAGTCCTAATTGAGAGGGACATTCATGTAGGAGGTTTTTTCTTAGAGAAGAATTAGGAGTTGTAAGGGAATAGGAGTCTTGAGTAGGAGTCCTATTAGGAGTTGGTTAGAAGTAAGAGTCTTAAGTAGGAGTCCTATTAGGAGTTAGGGTTTAGAAGCCCTATAAATAGCCATGTATTCCTCCTCTTTTCTCAAGCAATAGATGAATCTTTTATGCAGCCTTTGAGCAGCAACTTGGAGGGAGGAACCCCTATAGAGTTCCAAGGAGGCCGATCCCCTAAAGAGATCAACCCCAAGTTTAGAATCTGCAAGGGTTCTATCAGTATGTGATTTATTTAATGAAGATTTATCTTTTGAAGAACTCTCTATCGCTTTTCATGAATTATTTGATGAATGTAGAACTGTTAGTAAGAAGTTAAGTATCTTAAAGAAAGAGCATGCTTTGCTACAAGATAAGTTTGATAGTCTTCAAACTCCTCCATGCTCTAAGTGTGAGCATTTAGAAGCAATAAAAAATAAAAATTTGCTTCTTAAAGAAACCTTAAACAAGTTTAAGGTTGGTAGCAAAGGATTAGATATGATGTTTGCACACAAGGGTCACGTCGCAAATAGAAATGGAATTGGATTTGTAAGAGGATTACATCAAAATCCTACCACTTTCATAAAAGGACCTACATTACATGTTTCCTCTTATATGAAATGCAACTTCTATTGCAAATCCGGACATATTGCCTACAAATTTCCATTTAGGAAAATTAGTTCACAAAAATTAATATGGGTTCCTAAAGGAACTATAAAGGATTCAATAATAAATAACAAAGTTAGTGGATCAATTTTTGAGGCACCCAAAATCAAATGGGTACCTAAAAGTCATCCTCTTTTGTAGACAAACCCACAAGCTAGGAGCAAGAGATGGTATCTCGATAGTGGATGCTCAAGACATATGACTAGAGATCCATCTCATTTCTCTATGCTCACTAGCAAAGAAGAAGGGTACGTCACCTTTGGAGACAACAACAAAGGCAAAATCATTGGCAAGGGAACTATTGGTAAAAAATTTAGTTTTTTCATTGATGATGTTTTTGCTTGTCATAGGTGCCCAGCAAGCCAATCACGTGAGTGATAGCACGTGTAACTTGATACAGAATCTTTTTGCTTATTATATTTTGGTGTATATCACTTTATAACTATTGCATAAATGCATACATATATTGTGATGTCCTTGGATTTTTGCAATGGGAATCGGATCGTGATGAGATCACGATAATGAGATCGATTCACCTTTAAACACATATCCTAAATAATCCCGGTCATAGGTTACTCGAGAGGGACATCGTGATAACCGGACAAACTAGTGTGCTGTATACCCGTCCATATGATGGATGCAGCTGGTCTCATAGCTGCTCGTGTAGGGACACTAGGGATACAATACAGGTGCTCATTGGAGAATGAGTTCACTGATTGATCCGCTTACGGAATGCTGGATGGTTGATGATTCCTTATTGTCAGACAGCGATTCCGTAGTCCTAGTGGTGTATCTAGTCCTTAGACTTGAGACACCAAGGATGTCCTGTATAAGTGCTCCACTCTTTGATACCAGACTTATAGGTTTGGCTGTCCCAGATCTAGTACAGCTGGTCATTGGGAGTGGTAGTCGACCTTACGAGGGCTATTGAGTGTCGATAGAGGATCATCCACTCTCGGCGTCATGAGAGGAATATCCCATATGTTCTTGCTCAGACAAATCCCTGGCTAGGGTCATTCGGGTTGAGAGAGAAAGAGTTCTCCGGGAGAATCCGATTAGAGCGAGACTCAAGTAGAAACCGTATGGGTCTGACAGCACTATGCTCGATATACGATCTCTGGGATATTAGATAGATGAGGGACTATAGGTACATGGTAACTGAGGATAGACAGGTCCAATGGATTGGATTCCCCTGTATCGTCTGGGGACTATGGCGTAGTGGCCTAGTACGTCCGTAGTCGATGAGTCAAGTGAATTATTACAGAGATAATAATTCACTGAGTTAGAAGGAGTTCTGACGGGTATGACTCACGGCCAGCTCGATATTGGGCCTAGAGGGCCACACACATATGGTAGGTATTGCGATGAGTAGAGGTTCGGATATGAGATATCCGACGGAGCCCTTGTCTTATTGGATGCAGATCCAATACCCACTAGGGGAGGACCCATTAGGGTTTGATAGGGGACCTCTATAAATAGGAGGGATTCAGAGCCCCATAGGCTAGAGAGCTCTTGCTTGCCTTTCCTATTCTCCTCTCCCTCTCCACCTCAGATCAGGCCTAGAGTTTTGAGGAGCGTCATCGCAACCCTGCTGTGTGGATCACCGCTAGAGAGGAGGACGCTTGACGTCCTTCACCCTCTCCTAAGGATATGCAAGGAAGCAGGGATATACGATCTCCCTAGGTAACACAATCTACTCAATACGCAGTTTCATGTTTCGCGGATTTTTGCGTACCAATCTTCGCACGACGACGAACATCTCTTTGGGAATCGGGGATTTTGTTTTCTTGTTCTTTCGCTGCGCATGTGATGTCGCCCCCAAGATTTCCCAACAGTGGTATCAGAGCCAGGTTGTTCGTGCGAATGATTGGTTTTGAACTGCGTGTGTTTAGTTTAGGAAGGGCAGCAACAGTTGCTGCCCTCAATCTGCGCGCGTGCAGTGCTACCGAAGGCGGGCAACACAGGGGCTGCATCTGCAGCAGCCGGCCGACGGCCTGCTTGCAGCAGGCTTGCGTCCGGCGGGGCTGGCAGCCCACGGGCAGAGGCGCCTGCGGTCGTTTCTCCCGCGGGGTGAGGCGCCGCAGGGCAGCGGCGCCTGCCGCCGCTGCTCCCGCAGGCGAAACCCCCCCCACAGGGGCGGCCGCCCGGCGGGACAGCACCGCCTGCGGGCGTTGCCCGGCCGGCAGAACTGCCCGTGGGGGCACCCACCTGCAGCGGCAGCGCCGCCAGCGGGCGTGCCGCCCGCAGGCGAGGGCAGCGCCCTCGCCCCGCTGCACAGGCCACCGCCAGCAGGGTGGCGGCGGCGGCGGTAGCAGCAAAGGGTAGTAGGGCATTAGGGTTTTTTGGGCAAAAGATAGTTTTGCCCCTCGGAATTTGAAAAATTCCAGTTTCTCTCTTTTGTCCAAATTATGAAAATACCCTTAGGAATTAAGAAATTCCCTACATGTCCCTGATTTCAGAAAATATTAATTAATTAAAAGGTTTAGTTGATTATTATTTTTATTATTATCTAGTAGTCCTACCTGATGATGATTAATTATACATGTGATGTATGATGTGTGGACGAATGATCATGGACCGTGTGATGTGTGTACTTGTGATTATTATTATCGAGGTCTACGAGCCTCCATTATATTTCTCGTTTATTGTCGGGCCTGCGTGCCTATGATTAAGTTGTAATCACATGAGGAGGCGTAGTGAGAGCGTGGATGCGATAGCGAGACCCATGAGACGGACGATCGCGATGCATGAAGATGCATCAAGATGTCAACGGAACCGACGAGGACGAGATGGACGATCACAGGGCATGGAGATGCACCGTTGCACACATAGATCTTGATGTGAGTGATTAGGCCTACTGGCTCGGGCCTAATCACATTAGGTTGTGGTCCATGATCATCAGGTGTAATTGATTATACACATACTAGATAAGTATATATATTTGCATGCGATGTAGATATATATTAAATATGTATATGTGTGACATGTCATATTAGGAGACCAAATCTTAGAAACATCTCTCGATAATATTAAGTCGGTAAACGTGAAGCAATTAGATTGACCCACATGGCCTTCCATCGTTATAAGTAGGAACCGATTCCCGGTGTAGGTTGAGTTGGTCGAGTCCCTCGAGACTCACCTATATTGCGATTCGCTATCTTGCTTATGACATAGAGATGTCACCGGTGACCTGAGGGCATGGTATACTTAGTCGAGTCCCTCGAGGGTATATCATCAAATCAGACTCATCTTGTAACGAAGGTATTGACTTAACCGAGCATCATGGTTGGTCGAGTCCCTCGAGGCCATGGTGATTCGGAGGCCGAACAGGACGGGAATCACAAGGAGTTGTGATCGGCAAGAGTTGCCTACCTTTTAGGCTTAGTGTGATTGGTCGAGTCCCTCGAGGTTACACTAAGACGCTGATTGGATCCTAATCCCCACTAGAAGTCTGCCGGAGACTTCCGTTTCACGTGCTGAGGGTGTCGCGTGACTCGCTAGTAAAATAGTGGGAGCATATTAAGATAGAAGTCCATATCTTGATAGTTTATTTCTTGCCAAATCTGCATGTTATTCATTTCTGCTGCATCTTTATTTTTAGAAAATGTCGCTTTCAAATCCCTTACGTGGCATACTTGATGTCAACCGCCTCACTGGTCCAAATGATACGGATTGGCTTCGTAACTTGAGAATTGTTCTCATAGCGGAGAAAATCGTATACGTCCTTGATTCAGTGATGCCTACGCCCGAAGAATGGGCAAGCGAGGATGAGATCGCTCGCTACGTGAAGTATATTGATGACTCCACTCTTGCTCAGTGCTATATATTGGGCTCTATGACTCCTGAGTTATAGAGACAACTTGAAAAGATGGATACTAGATCCATTCTCCTACATGTCCGTAAATTGTTTGAGGAACAGGAAAGGACTCAGCGATATGAGATATCCAAGAGCCTCTTCCGCGCTAGGATGACTGAGGGGACACCGGTTCAAAACCATGTCCTAAAGATGGTTGAGTGGATAGAGAAACTCACAGGTCTAGGAATGGTCCTAGAGGATAACTTGTGTGTGGACATTGTACTTCAGTCCCTACCAGATTCCTGTTGAATCTTGAATTTTGATGATGAAGTCAATTGTCATTTGTTGTCTAATCTATGTGTTTGAGATAAGTGTGCAGGATTAACTACGATGAAAGTTAGACAAGCAGCAGGAGTTGCGCCGGAGTCAAGTTCATGATCACGTTGGGAGTTCGAGAGTTCGACGGAAGTTCGGACGGTCGTCGGAGGTTCTGCGAGAACAGATCCGAGAAGTCCAGAAGCTTGCCAAGCGAAGCTCGTCAGAACTTGCCAAGTGGATCGTCGCAAAGTCCAAGAGTTTGCCGGAAGTCCGCAGGAGCATCACCGAGGGTTCATCGGATGATCGACGGAAGTTCGCCGGAAACTTGCCGGAAGAAGCGATTGACGCACCGAAGCAAAGCTGCAGAAATTGTCTTAGATCTAATCGTAGTTAGCATGTTGATTAAGTTGGAAAATGGGAGGTGATCCCATTAGCTTAATCTTGGGGCAATTGGGCCCCTGAAAGACTGAAATTGGGCCGAATGGAGCTAACCATTCGGACCCTGATTGCACTAGGAGGTGCAACCGCCTAGGCCAGGAGGTGGCACCGCCTGGGCTAAGCCTCCCAGCGAGACTGGGCGGTGCAACCTCCCCAGCCAGGAGGTGGCACCGCCTGAGCTCAGTCTTCGAGCAAGACTGGGCGGTGCAACCTCCCTGACAGAGAGGTGGCACCGCCTGAGCTCAGTCTTCGAGCAAGACTGGGCGGTGCAACCTCCCTGACAGAGAGGTGGCACCGCCTGAGCTCGGTCTTCGAGCTCTACCAGGCGGTGCAACCTCTTCAGTCAGGAGGTGCAACCGACTGATCCCGGAATTCCGGGATTTGATTGTTTTGAGCTCCAAATTTGAACTGGGTTGGGGCCTATAAATACCCCACCCATTCAGCACTGAAAAGATACAGACATATACCGAAATCTTGATCTTTTCTGTGATTCTAAGAGCTCAAAAGTGTTGTAAAGCCTTTAAGTCTCCTCCTTCTGTTCTTCAAGTTTTGAGTTGTAAAGTGAGGAGAGAAAGGTCTGTAAAGGTTGTCTCCTGAGCCTGCCAAAAGGAGAGAAACTGTAAAAGGGCAGTTGGCCTTCGCCTAATTGAAGGAAGGCCTCTAGTTGACGTCGGTGACCTCGTCGGTGGAGGAAGCCAAAAGCGGAGTAAGTCAAGACTGACCGAACCACTCTAAATCTCTGGTTTGCGTTTATTTTGAGCACTTTATCATTACTGCAAACCTCCTAATAACTACTGCATTCTGCGCTTTTCCGAACAAGTTCTAAGTGCTGTTCTTTCCGAATCTGCATTCAGACGTAAATCGGTGTTTTCGTACATTACAGTTTACGTTTACGTTTTGATTCTGCAAAACTGTCTTCTACGCCTTCACGAACAAGTTTTTAAGTGCCGATCTGTCCGAATCTGCTTTCAGACGTAAACCAGCGTTTTCGTATGATATTTACATTGTAGTTTACGTTTACGCCTTGATTCTGCAAAACTGTCTTCTGCGCTTTTACGAACGAGTTTCTAAAGTTCAGATCCCTTTGAAACTGCGTCTAGACGTAATATTGCGTTTAGACGTAAAACTGCTCAAACTGTGTAAAGACGTTTTAGACGTAAACTGAGTTTAGACGTAAATCTGCGTTTAGATGTAAAACTGCGTTTAAACGTAAATCTGCGTTTAGACGTAAAACTGCGTTTAGACGTAAATCTGAGTTTAGACTTAAATCTGCGTTTAGACGTAAAACTGCGTTTAGACGTAAATATGCGTTTAGACATAAAACTGCGTTTAGACGTAAATCTGAGTTTAGACGTAAATCTGCGTTTAGACGCAAACTGCGCTTAGACGCAAAACTGCGCTTAGACGCAAACTGTGTTTAGACGCAAACTGCGCTTAGACGCAAAACTGCGCTTAGACGCAAACTGTGTTTAGACGCAAACTGCGCTTAGAAGCAATCTGCCCTTAGACGCAAACTGCACTTAGATAAAAACTGAGAATTAGCTTTTGCATCATAATAGTTTTTATTGAACGAACGCAGCTTTTGGTTTTAATCGCTGTAAGATTTCCGCTGCACTAATTCACCCCCCCCCTCTTAGTGCTCTCGATCCTAACAATTGGTATCAGAGCAAGGTTAACTCTCTAACGGATTAAAACCCAAAGAGAAATGGCATAGGCCGGAAACCAAGAGGGGCATTCTATTACGCGTCCACCCATGTTCAGTGGGTCGGACTACACCTACTGGAAGACCCGAATGAGGATCGTTCTTATTTCTATGGATTTTGAACTGTGGAATCTTGTCGAAAACGGATTTTCGAAGTCTTCTCTTCCAATGATCGATTGGAATGATTTGGAGAAGAAGGCTTTCGCTCTTAATGCAAAGGCTATGAATGCCTTATTTTGTGCACTTGATAAAAACGAGTTTAACCGTGTTTCAACTTGTGAAACTGCATTTGATATTTGGCACACACTCGAAGTGACCCATGAGGGCACAAGTAGAGTAAAAGAGTCAAAAATCAATTTGTTGTTACATTCTTTTGAACTTTTCCGCATGAAACCGAGTGAAACCATTGGCGACATGTTTACCCGTTTCACGGATGTCGTCAACGGTCTAAAAGGACTCGGAAAGAGCTTTTCGGATTTTGAGCTTGTTAACAAAATACTAAGATCCCTTCCTAAGAGTTGGGATCCTAAAGTCACTGCTATTCAAGAGGCAAAAGATTTGCGAAATTTCCCTCTTGAAGAACTAATCGGGTCATTAATGACCTACGAAATGACTTGTAAAGCTCATGAAGAGCAAGAAGACATCCTTCCAAAGAACAGGAAGGATATGGCACTCAAAACTTCTGAATGCCACTTGAGAGAAAACTCAAGTGATGAGGACTGTGATGATGACTTGGCACTTCTAACAAGAAAGTTTAAAAAGTTCTTTAAAAGAAACAAGTTTAAGAATGATGCAAAAAATAAACTTGAACCCAAGAAGGACCAAGTAATCTGCTATGAATGCAAAAAGTCGGGACACTACAAGAGTGATTGTCCCCAAGTCAAGAAGAGAACATCAAAGAAAAAAGCGCTTCAAGCAACATGGGATGACTCAAGCGCATCCGAAGAAGAAGAGTCCAACACCGAGCAAGTTGCTCATTACGCCTTAATGGCCATCGAAGATGAGGTAACAAATTCAATAGATACAGATTTATCTTTCGATGAATTATTAAATGCTTTCCATGAATTGTTTGATGAGTATAAGACTATCAGTAGTAAATACAAATTGCTAAAGAAGGAGCATGATAGTCTTATTTGTAATTTCGATAAGTTAAATGCTGAACATCATGATAGTTTAAGCCCATGCATAAAATGCCATAATCTAGAAACTCTCCAAAAAGAAAACTTGCTACTTAAGGACACCTTGAAGAAATTCGAGGTTGGTAGCAAGTCATTGAACATGATCCTTACAAACAAGGGTCACGTTCCTAAAAGGAGTGGAATTGGATTTGTGAGAAGTCCTCACCAAAATCCAACCACCTTCATAAAAGGCTCCATCTTACATGTTCAACACCAAACCAAGTGCAACTTCTGTTGCAAATCTGGACACAAGACACATTGTTGTCCATTCAAGAAAATAAGTCCAAACAAATTGATTTGGGTTCCTAAAGGAACCATGACAAATTCTATGCAACATGATAAAAAATGTAGATCTATTTATGAGGCACCCAAAAGCAAATGGGTACCTAAACATCATCCTTTCTTGTAGAAAACTAAACCATCGCAAGCTAGGAGCAAGAGATGGTACCTTGATAGTGGATGCTCAAGGCATATGACCGGAGATCCATCTCAATTCTCTAAGCTCGCTAGCATAGACGAAGGCTATGTCACCTTCGGAGACAACAACAAGGGTAAAATCATTGGCAAAGGAACCATAAGTAACAAATCCAACCTCTTTATTGAAGATGTTCTATTAGTTGATGGTTTAAAACATAACCTCTTGAGTATCAGTCAATTATGTGATAAAGGATATACTGTCAAATTCGAATCTAATGCTTGCATCATTGAAAAACCACATAAAAATATGTCTATGATTGCATTAAAACATAATAACGTATACACTATTGACATCAATGACTTATGTGATGAAATGTGTTTTGCGGTTATGAATGAGGATGCTTGGCTATGGCATAGAAGATTAGGTCATGCTAGCATGAAACTAATCACTCAAGTATCATCTAGCGAACTTGTAAGAGGAATTCCTCATATCAAGTTCATCAAAGATAATGTATGCGATGCTTGCCAATTAGGTAAACAAATTAAGGGTAGTTTCAAAGCTAAGAATCAAATAAGCACCTCTAGGCCCTTACAATTGATCCATATGGACTTGTTCGGACCAATCTCTACATCGAGTCTAGGAGGTAGCAAATACGCATTTGTCATTGTTGATGACTATAGCAGATATACATGGACCTACTTCTTAAAACAGAAAAATGAATGCTTTAGATATTTTACCAAGTTTTGTAAACTCGTTCAAAATGAGAAGGGATCTATGATTTCGTCAATTAGAAGTGATCATGGTGGAGAATTTCAAAACCATGATTTCCAAGAATTCTGTGAACTCAATGGATACAACCATAATTTCTCTACTCCATGAAATCCTCAACAAAATGGGGTAGCAGAAAGAAAAAATCGAAATCTACAAGAAATGACAAGAACCATGTTGAATGAACATAGCCTACCCAAATATTTTTGGGCCGAAGCTGTAAACACTGCATGCTATATTTTGAATAGAGTTCTAGTAAGACCCTTACTCACCAAAACTCCTTATGAGTTATGGAATAACAAAAAACCAAATGTCTCATATTTTAAAGTCTTTGGGTGTAAGTGTTTTATCTTGAATGAAAAGGATAACTTAGGAAAATTCGATGCTAAATCTGATGAAGGAATCTTTCTTGGTTATTCTTCGGTTTCTAAAGCTTTTCGTATTTTCAATAAAAGAACTTTAATTATTGAAGAATCCATCCATGTTGTTTTCAATGAGATTTCCGAAATTAAGAAAAATGATCTTGATGATGATGTTAACTTTGATTCTTTGAATTTAAACGAAACCCCGTCTCCAACTAGCAACTTGGATGCATCCACTTCCTTACCCAAGGATTGGAAGTATGTAGATGCTCATCCTAAGGAGCTAATCTTAGGAGACACGTCAAAGGGGGTTCAAACACGATCTTCTCTTAAAACTTTTTGTGCAAACGCTGCATTTCTCTCCCAAATTGAACCCAAATGCGTTGACGAAGCCATGAAAGATGATTCATGGATTATCGCAATGCAAGATGAATTGAATCAATTTGAGAGAAATGAGGTGTGGACGCTTGTTCCTAGGCCAAATGACCATTTAGTTATTGGTACTAAATGGGTCTTTAGAAACAAGCAAGATGAAAATGGTATCGTGGTTAGAAACAAGGCTAGATTAGTGGCCAAAGGTTTCAACCAAGAAGAAGGTATCAATTACGAAGAAACCTTCGCACCTGTGGCTCGATTGGAAGCCATAAGGATGCTCCTTGCCTATGCTAGTTGTAATAATTTTAAGTTATTTCAAATGGATGTTAAAAGCGCTTTTCTAAATGGCTTTATTTCCGAAGAAGTCTATGTTGAACAACCTCCTGGATTTGAAAATAATAGTCTCCCTAATCATGTGTTTAGATTAACTAAAGCTCTCTATGGTTTAAAACAAGCTCCAAGGGCTTGGTATGAGAGACTTAGTTCTTTTCTCATTAAAAATAATTTCATAAAAGGCAAGGTTGATACTACATTATTCATCAAGAATTTTGAAAATAATTTTCTCATTGTTCAAATTTATGTTGATGATATTATCTTTGGTTCTACGAATGAATCTCTCTGTGAATCTTTTGCTAAAACTATGAGTCTTGAATTCGAAATGAGTTTAATGGGAGAGTTAACATTCTTCTTAGGTTTACAAATCAAACAACTAAGCAATGGCATCTTTATTAGTCAAACCAAATATGCCATGAATTTACTCAAGAAGTTTAATATGGAGAACTCAAAAGCCATTAACACTCCTATGAGCACCTCCACTAAATTAGAAATTGATGAAAGTGGAGAAAGCTTTGATCAAAAAACTTATAGGGGTATGATAGGAAGTTTACTTTACCTCACTACAACAAGACCAGACATCATGTTCAGTGTAGGACTTTGTGCTAGATTTCAATCAAACCCTAAGACATCTCATCTCAAAGCAGTTAAAAGAATACTCAGATACCTTAATGGTACCACAAATCTAGGATTATGGTACCCAAAATCAGAGAATCTTGAGTTAATTGCTTATGCTGATGCGGACTTTGCTGGTTATAGATTAGATAGAAAAAGCACATCAGGAACATGTCAATTTTTAGGACATGCTCTTGTTTCCTGGTCATCTAAGAAACAAAGCTCGGTTGCTCTATCAATAACCGAAGCTGAATATATTGCAGCAAGTGCATGCTGTGCACAAGTTGTATGGATGAAAAACACTTTAGAAGATTACAAAATTAATCGTAAAGATATTCCCATTAAATGTGATAACACGAGTGCAATATGCTTAACCAAGAATCCTATACAACACTCAAGAACAAAACATATTGATATCAGACATCACTTTATACGAGATCATGTTGCGAATCATGATATAATCATAGAGTTCATTGATACTAAACATCAACTAGCTGATATCTTTACAAAACCTCTAAGTGAAGAACAATTTGATTTCATTCGAAGAGAATTAGGAATGTTGATGTGTCCGAATAGATAAATCTGTTAAAATTATTTTTCGAATGCTATACACCAGATTTTCTCGTACACTTTCATGAAAAATAAGTTTCTGAAATAGATTTGATGAAGTGATTCATGTGTATGTATTCCATCCTGCAAAATCTTTACATAGACAATGGATTATAACAAAAAGGGGAAGAAGTATTTAAAGCAATCTATGTAAAATTCCTCTATAAGCTTGCTATTATTATTTTCCTGGTATCATAATTACTATGCTTTTTGTTGATGACAAAGGGGGAGATATATGAATAGATACATGAATTGATAAACACTGTCATGATTAGAAATACTATGAGTGATGCTATAAACACACTGCTATGATTATGCCATCCTTGCATCACCAAGAGATATATGAACATGTGCTAAAGTTTGCATTATGCCTTAAGTTGATATCTTATCATGTGAAGAAAATGCAAAACTTACTAGGATATTTCAAATGTGTGCATCATGTAATAGTGCTTCACAGCTTTATATGATAATGTTCAAACTACATGATGAATAGTTACAAACACAATCATACAAACTTGATGATGTATGTCAAGCCTTGACATCATCCTTGAAGAGATACATCATGATGAGTATCATGATGGGAGTATTGATGAGTTTAACTGATCTAACTTATCAATACGTCACTTGAATTCTCAGGTCTTGAATTCAAGGTTGACATATCTCAACTATGGCATATAGACAGGGGGAGTTAAGGATAACTCCATTATCAATTGATTGTCATCATCAAAAAGGGGGAGATTGTTGAATCTCGGATTTTGATGATGAAGTCAATTGTCATTTGTTGTCTAATCTATGTGTTTGAGATAAGTGTGCAGGATTAACTACGATGAAAGTTAGACAAGCAGCAGGAGTTGCGCCGGAGTCAAGTTCATGATCACGTTGGGAGTTCGAGAGTTCGACGGAAGTTCGGACGGTCGTCGGAGGTTCTGCGAGAACAGATCCAAGAAGTCCAGAAGCTTGCCAAGCGAAGCTCGTCGGAACTTGCCAAGTGGATCGTCGCAAAGTCCAGGAGTTTGCCGGAAGTCTGCAGGAGCATCACCGAGGGTTCATCGGATGATCGACGGAAGTTCGCCGGAAACTCGCCGGAAGAAGCGATTGACGCACCGAAGCAAAGCTGCAGAAATTGTCTTAGATCTAATCGTAGTTAGCACGTTGATTAAGTTGGAAAATGGGAGGTGATCCCATTAGCTTAATCTTGGGGCAATTGGGCCCCTGAAAGACTGAAATTGGGCCGAATGGAGCTAACCATTCGGACCCTGATTGCACTAGGAGGTGCAACAGCCTAGGCCAGGGGGTGGTACCGCCTAGGCTAAGCCTCCCAGCGAGACTGGGCGGTGCAACCTCCCCAGCCGGGAGGTGGCACCGCCTGAGCTCAATCTTCGAGCAAGACTGGGCGGTGCAACCTCCCTGACAGAGAGGTGGCACCGCCTGAGCTCGGTCTTCGAGCTCTGCCAGGCGGTGCAACCTCTTCAGTCAGGAGGTGCAACCGCCTGATCCCGGAATTCCGGGATTTGATCGTTTTGAGCTCCAAATTTGAACTGGGTTGGGGCCTATAAATACCCCACCCATTCAGCACTGAAAAGATACAGACATATACCGAAATCTTGATATTTTCTGTGATTCTAAGAGCTCAAAAGTGTTGTAAAGCCTTTAAGTGTCCTCCTTCTGTTCTTCAAGTTTTGAGTTGTAAAGTGAGGAGAGAAAGATCTGTAAAGGTTGTCTCCTGAGCCTGCCAAAAGGAGAGAAACTGTAAAAGGGCAGTTGGCCTTCGCCAAATTGAAGGAAGGCCTCTAGTTGACGTCGGTGACCTCGTCGGTGGAGGAAGCCAAAAGTGGAGTAGGTCAAGACTGACCGAACCACTCTAAATCTCTGGTTTGTGTTTATTTTGAGCACTTTATCATTACTGTAAACCTCCTTCATAACTACTGCATTCTGCGCTTTTACGAACAAGTTCTAAGTGCTGTTCTTTCCGAATCTGCATTTAGATGTAAATCGGTGTTTTCGTACATTACAGTTTACGTTTATGTTTTGATTCTGCAAAACTGTCTTCTACGCCTTCACGAACAAGTTTTTAAGTGCTGATCTGTCCGAATCTGCTTTCAGACGTAAACCAGCGTTTTCGTACGATATTTACATTGCAGTTTACCTTTACGCCTTGATTCTGCAAAACTGTCTTCTGCGCTTTTACGAACGAGTTTCTAAAGTTCAGATCCCTTTGAAACTGCGTCTAGACGTAATATTACGTTTAGATGTAAAACTGCTCAAACTGTGTAAAGACGTTTTAGACGTAAACTGAGTTTAGACGTAAATCTGCGTTTAGACGTAAAACTACGTTTAGACGTAAATCTACGTTTAGACGTAAAACTGCGTTTAGATGTAAATCTGAGTTTAGACGTAAATCTGCGTTTAGACGTAAAACTGCGTTTAGACGTAAATCTGCGTTTAGACATAAAACTGCGTTTAGACGTAAATCTGAGTTTAGACGTAAATCTGCGTTTAGACGCAAACTGCGCTTAGACGCAAAACTGCGCTTAGACGCAAACTGTGTTTAGACGCAAACTGCGCTTAGACGCAATCTGCGCTTAGATACAAACTGAGAATTAGCTTTTGCATCATAATAGTTTTAATTGAACGAACGCAGCTTTTGGTTTTAATCGCTGTAAGATTTCCGCTACACTAATTCACCCCCCCCCTCTTAGTGCTCTCGATCCTAACAATTCCTTTTCATAGTTCATAATGGATTTTAATATGAACAAGCTTGAGGTGACTCTCCCAGAGCTCCTCAATATGTTGAGGGAGGTACAGAGTACTATTAAGAAAGAGAAGCTAGTTTCTCTACACTTATGAGACCAAAAAGAAAAGGAAAGTAGAAAGGTCCCTTAAGAAGGGAAAGGGCAAGGGCAGACCAGGTAAAGCAAAGGTTACTAAGAAAGACCTAGCAAAGGACAAAGGCCAGTGCTTCCACTGTGGTAAAGATGGGCACTGGAAGAGGAACTGCAAAGAGTACCTTGCAGAAAGGGCGAAACAAGAAGCTTGGTGAAGCTTCAGGTACATTCATGATCAATCTCCAATTGGTAGATTTTTGTGATAGTGCATTGGTATTGGATACCGGTATTGCTTATTACATCTACAATTTATTGTCAATTCTAGCAAAGCCGAGGGGAGATTGACGAGAGGAATATTACATAAAGGTTTGTTTATGCAAGACACTACTCCACATATCATGAATGTAAGTGTCTAAGAGGAAACGAGAGGAGGTGAATAGTGTATACCTATGGCATTGTAGGCTAGGTCATATTCATGAGGGAATAATTCAAAAGTTGCTAAATGATGGATATCTAGATCCATTTGACTATGTGTCATATGCAACTTGTGAGCCTTGTCTTCGTGGAAAACGGACCAACTCTCCATTTAGTGGAACTGGAGAGAGAGCCACTGAGCTGTTGGAACTCATACATAGTGATGTATGTGGACACATGTCAACTCATGCCATTGGTGGTTACTCCTACTTCATTACCTTTACTGATTTCTCAATGTATGGATATGTGTACTTAATGAAGTACAAGTCCGAGGCCTTTGAGAAATTCAGAGAGTATAAGAATGAGGTGGAGAACCAGACTAGAAAGAGTATCAAAACTCTTCGATCAGATCGAGGAGGTTAGTACTTAAGTACAGAGTTTACTCAGTTCCTCAAGGACCATGGGATATTATCCCAATGGACACCTCCTTATACACCTCAGCTCCATGGTGTCTCTGGAAGGAGAAATCGTACGTTATTAGATATGGTACGGTCCATGATGAGTTTCGCTGACCTACCCATCTTATTCTAGGGATATGCCCTAGAGACCGCAGCTTACCTTCTGAACAGAGTTCCAACTAAGTCGATAGTGTCTACACCATATGAGATATGGAAAGGGAAGAAGCTTGATCTTAAGGTTGTTAAGATTTGGGGCTGCCCTGCTCACATTAAAAGATACAACCCCGATAAGTTAGAATCAAGGACAGAGCGATGCAAATTTGTGGGACACCCCAAAGAAACTTGTGGGTATTATTTCTATCATCTCGAGGACCAAAAGGTCTTTGTAGCTAAGAGAGCAGTGTTCCTTGAGAAGGAACACATTCTTGGCGGAGACAGTGGGAGAATGATAGAGTTGAGCGAGGTTGGAGAACCAAGCTCAAGCACCACTCTATAGCCCAAGTCTGTTCAGGTACCTAATACACAAGTTTCAACTTTACGCAGGTCTGATATCACATCCTCCTGAGAGATATGTGGGACATATTAGAAGAGAGGATTTTGAGGATATTGATCCTTAGACCTACGAGGAGGCTATTATGAGTATAGACTCTGGGAAGTGGCAAGAAGCCATGAATTCTGAGATGGATTCTATGTACTCCAATAAAGTTTGGAACCTAGTTGATGCGCCCGAAGGTATTGTACCCATCGGTTGCAAGTGGATCTTTAAGAAAAAGATCGAAGTAGATGAAAAGGTAGAGACCTATAAAGCAAGGCTAGTGGCTAAGGGGTATCGTCAAAGGCAAGGTGTTGACTACAACGAAACCTTCTCACCCGTAGCAATGCTAAAATCCATCAGAATTCTATTGGCTATTGCAGCACACTATAATTATGAAATCTGGCAGATGGATGTGAAAACCGCATTCCTTAATGGAAACCTCGAGGAGGAGGTGTATATGATGCAACCTGAGGGATTCGTGTTCAAGAACTGCCCAGATAAGGTGTGTAGGTTGCTTAGATCCATTTATGGACTAAAGCAAGCTTCCCGAAGTTGGAACATAAGATTTGATGAGGCAATCAGATCTTATGACTTCGTTAAGAACGAAGATGAGCCTTGTGTGTACAAGAAGGTAAATGGGAGCGCTATCACCTTTTTGGTGTTATATATGGATGACATCCTCATCATTGGGAACGACGTAGGAATGCTATACACAGTAAAGACTTGGTTATCTAGACACTTCTCCATAAAGGACTTAGGGGAAGCATCCTATATCTTGGGGATTAGAATCTATAGAGATAGATCCAAGAGGATGCTTGGTTTGTCCCAGTCCAGGTACATAGAAATCATTGTCAAAAGTTTTGGTATGAAAAATTTCAAGAAAGGGCGAACATGGATATGATACCTTATGCCTCAGCAATAGAGTCTATCATGTATGCTATGCTATGTACTAGGCCTGATATAGCGCATGCTCTGATTGTCATGAGCAGGTATCAGGCGGATCCAGGCTTGGAGCATTGGAAAGCAGTAAAGTGTATCCTTAAGTACTTGAGAAGGACTAAGGATCTTTTACTAGAATATGGAGGTAATAGCCTTAAGGTTGAAGGCTACACTGACTCAAGTTTTCAATCTGATGTCGATGATAGCAAGTCGAATTCAGGGTATGTGTACACCTTGAATGGAGGAGTAGTGTGTTGGAAGAGTTCCAAGCAAAATACCACTACTGACTCGACCACAGAGGCGGAGTACATTGCTACATCAGATGCAGTAAAGGAGGGAGTTTGGTTGAAGATGTTCATCACAGATTTGGGAGTTGTTACGGATAGCAAGAAGTCGACTTCCTTATATTGCGACAACTATGGGGCGATTACTCAAATAAAGGAACCCGGGTCTCATCAGAAGTGTTCTGAGGAGGTTCCAACTTATCAGAGAGATCGTAACCCGAGGAGATGTAGCAGTGGAAAGAGTTCCATCCGAAGATAACATTACAGATCCACTAACAAAGCCGTTGTCTCAGATTGTCTTTGAGCGTCACAAGGGTCTGATGGGGATCAGACACATAGGTGATTGGCTTTAGGTCAAGTGGGAGATTGCTAGTCATAGGTGCCCAGCAAGGCAATCACGTGAGTGATGGCACGTGTGACTTGATACAGAATCTTTTTGCTTATTATATTTTGGCGTATATCACTTTATAACTATTGCATAAATGCATACATATATTGTGATGTCCTTGGATTTGTGCAATGGGAATCGGATCGTGATGAGATCACGATAATGAGATCGATTCACCTTTAAACACATATCCTAAATAATCCCAGTCATAGGTAACTCGAGAGGGACATCATGATAACCGAACAGACTGGTGTGCTGTATACTCGTCCATATGATGGATGCAGCTGGTCTCATAGTTGCTCGTGTAGGGACACTAGGGATATAGTACAGGTGCTCATTGGAGAATGAGTTCACTGATTGATCCGTTTACGGAATGCTGGATGGTTGATGATGTCTTATTATCAGACAGCGATTCCGTAGTCCTAGTGGTGTATCTGGTCCTTAGACTTGAGACACTAAGGATGTCTTGTATGAGTGCTCCACTTTTTGATACCAGACTTATAGGTTTGGCTGTCCCAGATCTAGTACAGCTGGTCATTGGGAGTGGTAGTCGACCTTACGAGGGCTATTGAGTGTCGATAGAGGATCATCCACTCTCGGCGTCATGAGAGGAATATCCCATGTGTTCTTGCTCAGACAAATCCCTGGCTAGGGTCATTCGGGTTGAGAGAGAAAGAGTTCTCCGGGAGAATCCGATTAGAGCGAGACTCAAGTAGAAACCGTATGGGCCTGACAGCACCATGCTCGATATACGGTCTCTAGGATATTAGATGGATGAGGGACTATAGGTACACGGTAACTGAGGACAGACAGGTCCAATGGATTGGATTCCCCTATATCGTCTGGGGACTACGGCGTAGTGGCCTAGTACGTCCGTAGTCGATGAGTCAAGTGAATTATTACAGAGATAATAATTCACTGAGTTAGAAGGAGTTCTGACGGGTATGACTCATGGCCAGCTCGATATTGGGCCTAGAGGGTCACACACATATGGTAGGTATTGCGATGAGTAGAGGTTCGAATATGAGATATCCGACGGAGCCCTTGTCCTATTTGATGCAGATCCAATACCCACTAGGGGAGGACCCATTAGGGTTTGACAGGGGACCTCTATAAATAGGAGGGATTCAGAGCCCCATAGGCTATAGAGCTCTTGCTTGCCTTTCCTATTCTCCTCTCCCTCTCCATCTCAGATCAAGCCTAGAGTTTTGAGGAGCGTCGTCGCAACCCTGCTGTATGGTTCACCGCTAGAGAGGAGGACGCTTGACCTCCTTCACCCTCTCCTAAGGGTCTGCAAGGAAACAGGGATATACGATCTCCCTAGGTAACACAATCTACTTTATACGCAGTTTCATGTTTCGCGGATTTTTGCGTACCAATTTTCGCATGACGACGAACATCTCTTTGGGAATCGGGGATTTTGTTTTCTTGTTCTTCCGCTGCGCATGTGATGTCGCCCCCAAGATTTCCCAACAGTTTTACTAGTTGATGGATTGAAACATAATCTCTTGAGTATTAGTCAACTATGCGATAAAGGTTATATCGTTAGATTCGAATCAAATGTGTATTATCGAAAAACCAAACAATAACTTGACTATGATTGCATTAAAACAAAATATTGTCTACACCATCAACCTTGATGAACTAAGTAATGAAATGTGCTTCTCCGCTCTAAATGATGATGCTTGGCTTTGGCATAGGAGATTAGGCCATGCAAGCATGAAACTAATATCTAAGATCTCATCTAGAGAATTAGTACGAGGGATTCCAAATATGAAGTTTACTAAGGACAAAGTATGTGATGCATGTCAACTAGGTAAACAAATAAAAACTAGTTTCAAACCAAAAAATCAAATTAGCACCACTAGACCACTACAATTGATCCGTTTGGACTTATTCGGACCAATTGACACAACAAGTCTAGGAGGAAGCAAATATGCGTTTGTAATTGTGGATGACTATACTAGGTACACTTGGACCTATTTCTTAGTCCACAAAAGTGATTGCTTCAAGTGCTTCTCTAAATTTTGTAAATTCACTCAAAACGAAAAAGGTTTCATGATTTCATCAATTCGGAGTGATCACGGTGGCGAATTTCAAAACCGTGACTTTCAAAATTTTTGTGAAGTTAATGGATACAATCACAACTTCTCCACTCCGAGGAATCCCCAACAAAATGGAGTAGTTGAAAGAAAAAATAGAAACCTACAAGAAATGGCAAGAACTATGTTAAATGAACATAGTTTACCTAAGTATTTTTGGGCCGAAGCCGTAAATACGGCTTGCTACATCATGAATAGAGTCCTAATAAGAAAATCCTTATCAAAAACTCCCTATGAATTATGGAATAACAAAAAACCAAATATTTCCTATTTTAAAGTTTTCGGTTGTAAATGCTTTATTTTGAATGAAAGGGATGTCTTAGGAAAATTTGATGCTAAATCCAATGAAGGCATCTTTCTTGGTTACTCTTTCGTTTCTAAGGCTTTTCGGGTTTTTAACAAAAGAACGTTAGTAATAGAAGAGTCTATTCATATAGTTTTTAATGAAAATTTTAATTTAAAGAAAAATGATTTTGATGATGATCTTGGTTTTGATAATTTGAATTTAAATGAACCTCCTCCTCAAAATAGCAACTTGGATGCACCTTCTTCCGAAATTTCCTTACCCAAGGAATGGAAGTATATAGATGCTCATCCAAAGGAGCTAATTATAGGAGATACATCAAAAGGGGTTCAAACTCGTTCCTCTTTCAAGAATTTTTGTGCTAATGCCGCCTTCCTTTCTCGAATTGAACCTAAATGCATTGACGAGGCCATAAAAGATGATTTTTCGGTTATTGCAATGCAAGAGGAATTGAATCAATTTGAGAGGAATAAGGTATGGAAGCTTGTTCCTAGACCTAGTGACCATTTAGTCATTGGTACTAAATGGGTCTTTAGAAACAAGCAAGACCAAAATGGTATCGTGGTTAGAAACAAGGCTAGATTAGTGGCCAAAGGTTTTAACCAAGAAGAAGGTATCGATTACGAAGAAACCTTCGCTCCCGTGGCTCGATTAGAAGCCATAAGGATGCTCCTTGCCTATGCTAGTAGTAATAATTTTAAACTATTTCAAATGGATGTCAAAAGTGCTTTATTGAATGGTTTTATTTCCGAAGAAGTATATGTCGAACAACCTCCCGGATTTGAAAATTCTCTTCTTCCTAACCATGTATTCAAATTGACTAAGGCCCTCTATGGCTTGAAACAAGCTCCTAGAGCTTGGTATGAAAGGCTTAGTTCCTTTCTTATTTTAAATAATTTTACTAAAGGCAAGGTTGATACTACATTGTTTATTAAACATTTTGAAAATAATTTTCTTATTGTGCGAATTTATGTTGACGATATTATTTTTGGCTCTTCGGATGAATCACTATGTGAATCATTTGCCAAATGTATGAGTCATGAATTTGAAATGAGTTTAATGGGTGAATTAACTTTCTTTTTGGGATTACAAATCAAACAACTTAGTAATGGTATATTTCTTAACCAATCTAAATATACATTAGAATTGTTAAAATGATTTAACATGGATAATTCAAAAGCAATAAACACCCCTATGAGTACTGCGACTAAGTTAGATATTGATGAAAATAGTGAAAATTTCGATCAAAAAACATATAGGGGAATGATAGGTAGTCTACTCTACCTCACCGCGACTAGACCGGATATTATGTTTAGTGTAGAACTTTGCGCTAGGTTTCAATCAAATCCTAAATTATCTCATCTTAAAAGTGTTAAAAGAATATTTAGGTATCTTAAAGGAACTCCAAATCTAGGACTGTGGTATCCAAAATCTGAAAATTTTGATTTAATAGCTTATGCAGATGCCGATTTTGGCAGATGCAGGATAGAGAGAAAAAGTACATCTAGAACATGCCAATTTTTAGGACATGCACTTGTTTCTTGGACTTCCAAGAAATAAAATTCAGTTGCACTATCTACGGCGAAAGCCGAATACATTGCTGCAAGTGCATGCTGTGCACAAGTTGTTTGGATGAAAAATACATTAGAAGACTATGAAATTCACTTTAAAAACATTCCCATAAAATGTGATAATACTATTGCCATATGTCTTACTAAAAATCCAATTCAGCACTCTAGAACTAAGCACATCGACGTTAGGCATCATTTCATACGCGATCATGTCCTTAACAATGATGTTGTTCTAGAATTCATTGACACAAAGCATCAATTAGCATATATATTTACAAAAGCTTTGAATGAAGACCAATTTGAATTCATTAGAAGGGAATTAGGTATGTTAAATTGTCCCTAAGAATAAACTTGTTTGAATGGATTTTCCGTAAAGTTTTTCATTCTCTCTCCGTTCCTCGGTGAATCTGATCCTTCTCTTTCAATTCTAAATGACTTGTTAAAATTATCTTATCCTATCTTGAGTCAAACACCGCTTCCATCTGATCAAGATTAATGATTTTATGATATTTTGAATCTTGAAATTGATTATGATGGCTTGATTATGAGTTTCAAGTTGACGAATTGAATTTGAATGGATTTGTATTCGAATTATGATCTTTACTTATTGGAGTTACTACTTGAAACTTTTTTTCTTATCCCAATCTCTTCTTTGTACATCTACAATTTTTGTTATTTATAAAAAGAAGAGATTTGATAATATGGATGAATGCTGAATTTTCCTTTAAGATGAACTCTGCGTAAATATTTTAGCATACTTAATTTTGAATGATAAAATCTTTGTATGATCAATGATAAAATCTTTGTATGATCAATGATAATATAGATGAATGATGTATGATCAATGATAAAATCTTTGTATGATAAATTATGCGCTTCAAGTCTCATTCCCTTTTTGTTGATGACAATGGGAGAGAAAAGTGATGACTTGTATCAGTTTAATAGCATGACTTATATGAATTGCAAAAGCTTGTATGATATGAATGTCTTATATGCCTTGCAAAATCCTTGAGAATATCACAAGATCGATTGATCATATTGAAAGAATGCCTTACATTTATATCATGAAATTCATGTTGAAAATCTTTATCTCCTATCGTAGTAAAAATTGTCCCATATCATTTGACTTATGATTTTCATCGAAGTTTCGCATTTACTATTGCTTAATGAGAATAACGATAAGTTCTACGGTTAGAACTTATCGGTTTATGCTTAAATTCAATGGATGAAATTTAAGTGTTTTCATCTTCTCATAATATGGCATATAGATAGGGGGAGTTATGTTTAACTCCGTCATCAATTGATTGTCATCATCAAAAGCGAAGGAGCATCCTTATGGCTTCTAATCGAGCCACAAGAGCGAAGGTTTCTTCGTAATCGATTCATTCTTCTTGGTTGAAATCTTTGGCCACTAATCTAGCCTTATTTCTAACCTTGATACCAGATTCATCTTGTTTATTTCTAAAGACTCATTTAGTACCAATAACTAAATGGTCATTTGGCCAAGGAACAAGCTTCCACGCCTCATTTCTCTCAAATTGATTTAACTCATCTTGCATTGCGATAATCCATGAATTATCTTTCATGGATTCATCAATACATTTAGGTTCTATTTAGGAGAGAAAAGCGGCGTTGGCACAAAAATTTTTAAGAGAAGAACGTGTTTGAACCCCCTTAGATGTGTCTCCTAAGATTAGCTCCTTAGGATGAGCATCTACATACTTCCAATCCTTGGGTAAGGATGTTTCGGAAGTGGATGCATCCAAGTTGCTAGTTGGAGAAGGGTTTTCATTTAAATTCAAAGAATCAAAATTAATATCATCATCAAAATTATTTTTCTTGATTTCTGAAATCTCATTGAAAATAACATGAATGGATTCTTCTATAATTAAAGTTCTTTTATTGAAGATATGAAATGCTTTAGAAATTGAAGAATAACAAAGAAAAATTCTTCATCGGATTTAGCATCAAACTTTCCTAAGGCATCTTTTTCATTCAAGATAAAACACTTATATCCAAAAACTTTAAAATATGAAACATTGGTTTTTTTATTGTTCCACAACTCATAGGTGAGTAAGGGTTTTACTAGAACTATATTCAAAATATATCATGCAGTGTTTATGACTTCAGCCTAAAAATATTTGGGTAGGCTATGTTCATTCAAAATAGTTCTTGTCATTTCTTGTAAATTTCTATTTTTTCTTTCTACTACTCCATTTTGTTGAGGATTTCTTGGAGTAGAGAAGTTGTGATTGTATCCATTCAATTCATAAAATTCTTAGAAATCACGGTTTTGAAATTCACCACCGTGATCAGTTCTAATTGATGAAATCATAGAACCATTTTTATTTTGAACAAGTTTACAAAACTTGGTGAAATATCTAAAGCATTCATTTTTGTGTTTCAAGAAATAGGTCCATGTGTCTCTACTATAATCATCTATAATAACAAAGGCATATTTGCTACCTCCTAGGCTTGATGTAGAGATTGGTCCGAATAAATCCATATGGATCAATTGCAAGGGTCTAGAGGTACTTATTTGATTCTTAGATTTAAAGCTACCCTTAATTTATTTTCCTAATTGACAAGCATCACGCATATTATCTTTAATGAACTTGATATGAGGGATTCCTCTTACAAGTTCTTTGGATGAAATCTGAGTGATTAGTTTTATGCTAGCATGACCTAATCTCCTATGCCAAAGCTAAGCATCGTCATTCAAAACTGAGAAACACATTTCATTGCAAAGATCATTAATATCAATGGTATATATGTTATTTTGTTTTAATGCAATCATAGATGTGTTTTTGCGTAGTTTTTCAATGATACAAGCATTAGATTCGAATTTGATAATATATCCTTTATCACATAATTGACTAATGCTCAAGAGATTATGTTTTAAACCATCAACTAACAAAACATCTTTAATAAAGAAGTTGGATTTGTTATATATGATTCCTTTCCCAATGATTTTTCTCTTATTGTTGTTGTTGAATCTCGTATTTTGATGATGAAACCACTTGATATATGTTTATGATTTAATCTGCGTTTTGAGTGACGCAGGCTGCTTCGACCAGGATGAGACAATTAAAACAGGAAAAATCATGTTGTGCCGGAGGAACATGTCAGAAGATTTGACGTCGAACCGGTGGATCGGTCGACGTATCGACAAAAGGCTTCGGGTTGTGGACTCGGGCATCGGGCCAAGAAGAGCGGGTAATGTGCCAAGGATATCGGAGTTGCGGAGTCAACTGGCCGATTGAGTAATAGGCCGCAGGAGAGGATGATGCGCCGAAGAATCGGACGAAGCGTCGAGGGACCAATGATATGCCAGACAACTTGGTTAATTACTTAGGATTAATTATCTCGATCGAAGTTTTTTTTTAGATGTGCAGGATTAACTACGATGAAAATAAGATAAGCAACAGGAGTTGCGCCGGAGTCAAGACAATGATCACGTTGGGAGTTCGAGAGTTCGACGAAAGTTCGGACAGTCGTCGGAGGTTCTGCGGGAACAAATCCGAGAAGTACATGAGCTTGCCAAAGAAGCTTGTCGGAACTCGCCAAGTGGATCGTCGCAAGTCCAGGAGTTTTCCGGAAGTCCGTAGGAGCATCACCGAGGGTTCAACGGATGATCGACGGAAGTTCACCGAAAGCTCGCCGGAAGAAGCGATTGACGCACCAAAGCAAGGTGTAGTAAATATCTTAGGAAAAATCATAGTTAGCACAATGATTAAGTTGGAAATAGGAGGTGATCCCATTAACTTAATCTTGTGGCAATTGGGCCCCTGAAAAACCCAAATTGGGCCGAATGGATCAGCCCATTCGGACCCTGATTTCTGCCAGGCGGTTGAACCGCCCAAGCTAAGAGGTGGCACCGCCTGGGCTAAGTCTCAGAGCGAGATTGGGCGGTGCAACCGCCCCAGCCAGGAGTTGGCACCGCCTGGGCTCAGTCTCCGAGCGAGACTGGGCGGTGCAACCTCCCTTGAGAGAGGTGGCACCGCCTGGGCTCGGTCTCCGAGCTCTGGCTGAGCGGTGCAACCGCCTTAGTCAAGAGGTGGCACCGCCTGAGCTCAGTCTTCGAGCTCTGGCAGGAGGTGCAACCACCCCTGACAGGAGGTGGCACCGCCCAGAGGCTCAGTCTTCGAGCTCTGCCAGGCGGTACAACCACTCCAGTTAGGAGGTGCAACCGCCAGATCCCGGAATTCCGGGAATTGACAGTTTTGAGCTCCAAATTCAAACTAGGTTGGGGCCTATAAATACCCTACCCATTCAGCACTAAAAGGGCACTGAACATACACCGAAATCCTAATCTTGTTCTGTGATTTTTAGAGCTCAAAATTGTTGTAAAGGCCAAAAGTTCTTCTCCCTCTTTTCTTCCAAGTTCTGAGCTTTAAAGAGAGGAGAGAAAATTCTGTAAGGGTTGTCTCCTAAGCCCGTCAAAAGGAGTGAAACTATAAATGGGTGATTGGCCTTCGCCTATTGAAGGAAGGCCTCTAGTTGACGTCGGTGACCTCGTCGGTGGAGGAAGCCAAAAGTGGAGTAGGTCAAGATTGACCGAACCACTCTAAATCTCGGTTTGCATTTACTTTGAGCATCTTATCCTTACTGCAAACCTCCTCAATAGCTTACTGCCTTCTGCGCATATACGATCGTGTTTCAAGCTCTGCATTTTCCGAATCGGCATTTAGACGTAAATCGTTTTTATCGTACGAACATCATATTTCAGTTTGCGTTTATGTTCTAATTTCTATCTTAACTGCAAACTGCCTTTATATCTTTGCTTTAACTGCATCTTGCTTGGTTAAAGTTAAAGTGATTTACGAATAGGATTTTCTACCGAAATCGCTCTTATCGTACGAACGCGATTTTAATCATCGAAAGTTTTCTGCTGCACTAATTCACCCCCGCCTCTTAGTGCTCTTGATCCTAACAATTGGTATCAGAGCCCGGTATTTCTCATTTTGGATTTAGACCCGAGAGAAATGGCTCTTCATGGCTTTCAAGAGGGCTTTTCGGTTGTTCATCCACCGTTGTTTAACGGATTGGACTACACTTATTGGAAAACTCGAATGAGAGTTTTCTTGATTTCTATGAATTTGGATTTATGGAATATTGTTGAAAACAGTTTTCAACTTCCCTCTAAACCGATGAACGAATGGTCGGATTTGGAGAAGTATTTTTCTTTAAACGCAAAGGCTGTGAATGCCTTATTTTGCGCTTTGGACAAAAATGAGTTCAATCGGATTTCTATGTGCGAAACGGCTTTTGACATTTGGCGAGCACTTGAAATCACGCACGAGGGAACTAGTAGAGTCAAAAACTCGAAAGTTAACATTTTATTGTAGGATTTTGAGCTTTTTCGAATGCAACCAAGCGAGACTATAGGCGACATGTACACTCGTTTCACGGATGTCGTCAATAGTTTAAGAGCTTTTGAAAAATGTTTTTCGGATTTTGAATTCGTAAACAAGATTTTGTGTTCTCTTTCTAAGAAGTGGGATTCAAAAGTAACTGCAATACAAGAAACTAAAAACCTAAACAACTTACCACTTGAAGAACTAATTGGTTCGTTGATGTCATATGAAATGGTGCACAATGCACATGATGAACAAAATCACCTTCCAAAGAACAGGAAGGATTTGGAGCTCCGGACAAATGAATACCACTTGAGCGATGACTCAAGTGATGAGAACAATGATGAACTTGAACTTCGAACACTAAATCTTAATAAGTTTATTAAATAAAAATCTAAAATAAATAATAAACTTGAATGAAGGAAGAGGCCAAAGAAGAAGAACATAAAGTGGGATGAATCGAGCTCCTCCGAAGACGAGGAGAAAATCAAGAAAGGCGAGGTGGCAAACTACGCCTTAACCGCTTTCAATGTTGAGGTAATTGAAATCCCCCTAATTTATTTTGAAATTACTTGATGCTTTCATGATGTATTTTCCTTTTTAGTTTAGAATTAATGTTTAAAAAAAAAATTATGATCATGCTAGTAATTTTGAAAATGATAATATTACATATTTTATGATAAACAAACCAAATGATTTTGATTGAAAATATGAAATCATGGTTAAGAAGTAATAATGTGTATCATGTTGATGTCCATTATTATTTCTCGATTTTGAGTATATTAAATCATGTTTAATTTGAAGTTATGATTAATGAGTATATATTTTTGAAATTATGTATGATGATTCTTGATAATTATGGATT
Organism: Musa acuminata AAA Group; assembly: GCF_036884655.1. Taxonomy (NCBI): domain Eukaryota; kingdom Viridiplantae; phylum Streptophyta; class Magnoliopsida; order Zingiberales; family Musaceae; genus Musa; species Musa acuminata. Next base: position 21,128,143 of record NC_088354.1, read on the forward strand.
ATCGATTTTCATGATAATAACAATGGCTTTAAAAATTGATGCATGTTTTGATTTGACATAAATGAAATAGGCATGGTTATATGAATAGTGTAAGTGTCATGCTTGACGATTATATACTCAATGATGCATAATGATGTAATAAAAACACTAAATGTTTGGATACCATGATTTATGATTTTATGCATGAGATTTTAAAGTTATACATGATGATTTTTGTGACTTAATGGTCTTGATGGTTTTATGATGAAATTCATTTTACGATCCTAAACGTTGATGCATGTTTTCATTTGACATAAATGAAAAGGCATGCTAACATGAAATCGATCACTTAATATGAAACACTTAAAAAAGGGGAAAAAATATATTATCAATGAAATCATGAATCTATTTATGTTATAAATTTTGTGAGCCATAAAAATAATTTTGATGATTTAAATTTGAAATGAGTTTTATCAAAATCATGATCATGATTTGTCAAATTGAATGAATTGAAAATGAATGATGATTTTTCTCTTGAATGATTGTGACCTATATTCCTTGTATTCATGATATGATTTTTATGTAATTCTTTGTATTCATGAAAGGTTTATCTCATCACCCAATTATTTTCTTCTTGATATTCTTTATGTGATGATATGAATACATGAAATATTTATTAATTTATTTTGATGTATACAAATGAAAAGTTATGATCATGCATGGTAGGATATAATTTAACAAAATTGATACCATCATGATATGAAACATTTATGATTTGTAATGATGCACGCAATACTTGAGCTTTTTAATTATGATGTGATGTATTGCATATGATGAGAATCATGATTTAAAATGCTATGAGTTGTTGCTAAAATGAAGTATTATAAATGTTGATTTAATGTCATGAATGTTCTAAATGATGAATGTTTGGTATCATGATCAAAATGAAGTGATAAATACTTAAAAAATATTGATTTAATGTTCGGTATCATGAACACTTTATTATCATACATGAAAATAGTGATAAATACTTTGAAAATAAATGTTTGTATCATGTTAGATGGTTTGACATATTGTGCATGATAAGCTATAAAGATGATTGAAACAATGATTGAAATAATAGGAATGATGATTTGGAATCATATAATAATGAGTTTATATGTTTTAAAAATATATATGATGATAATGATGCATGCAATGATGAAATATTCATGATAAAATAATTGTTTTGACATTCAAGACTTAGAATTTTCATCAATGCTATTTACCTTTGTCATAATTTAGAAATTAACGTAAAGGGTCTTCCCTTCTTTTTTACAATGACAAAGGGGGAGCAAAACATGCTTGAAAGCTAATTTGCTAGCTCATATAATTCAAAAAAAAAGGAGAAAGAAAATAATTACACTTCTCAAAAGAAAAGGAATTGCTATCTTGAACTTCACCAAGAAGTGCTATCTTGCAAATCTCAAGATGCACAAATGCAAACATGCAAAATTTGTAATTTTGCACATTATTAAAATTTATGATGCTTTGGTGATTATGCATGTTCTAAAATGTTATAAGATTCACTAGCTTGCATGATGTAGAACTTGCTATATTGAACATCACCAAGGAATGATATCTTGCAGAAACAAAAAGTTAACTTGCACATCTAGCAAAACTTATATTTCAAGAAGCAAGAGTTGCTTTCTTGAACATCTCAAAATTACTAGCTTGCGTGTCTTAAAATTGTAAACTTGCCATCATACTACCATGATAATTAGCATGCCTTATCTTTATGATTGTATTTGAAAAACTATGGCAAAAATACGTCCAAATGATTGAATGTGTTAAGATTATTTTTTGAACTTTCTTGATTGAATGATCAAATCACTTGATTGCCATAATAATTTTACACAATTACATGTTAGAAATTATGTGCTTGAATACAAAACTTCCATGATAACAAGTATGCTCTACCTTCATGATTGTAATTGAATATCTATAGCAAAACCTTGTCCGAATGCAAGAAAGAGTCAAATTTCATTTTCGGATTTTCTTGATCCTAACAATCAGATTTTCTCGATACATTACTCTCTTCCGAACTTAACAAGCATATGTCATATCAAGTTTAGTTCATATCATTAATTTGTAACATATGTAATCAACTAGCAAATACATCTCTCATACACATATCATGTGAAAATTATTTTTTTGAGTAATGGATTTGATGAATATGGATGAAAGTGTTTTTACTTGTAAGGATTTGTTTCACATACATATCTTGATCCTTGTAAAAATGAAGCATGATTTAATCTCTCATCGATTTTAACTTCACTCGAAGTAAACTCACAAATAGCATGTATCACAAATAGTCTTCCTCCTTCATGCAAAAAGATAATAACAGATAAAAAGGAAGAAATTTTCAAAACTATCTCCATGTCATATTTTCCTTGAGATGTTTGTATAATTGATATCCTATCACTCACTGTTGGAAAATGACATGAACCTAGTTATGACATGAATAATTACAAGCACTTATGCTTCAAATTTGCTTATATCGTTCTCCTTTTTGTTGATGACAAAGGGAGAGAAATATATGAATTGATGCTATGAACACTAATGCTATGATTATGCCATGATTGCATCATCAAGAGATATATGAATTGATATGATTGCCATATTTGCAATGCTTGCATCATCAAGAGATATATGAATTGATGCTATGATTGCCAATTTTGCATTATGCCATGTTTGCATCATGCGTTAAGATATCAAGAACTTGTATCGTAAATTTACGCATTGATATCTTACCATGTGATGAAATGCTACAATTGATAAACACTAGAAATGTTTGCATTATGATATCAAAAGCTTACATCGTAATTTTACATGTTGATATTTGATAATAGCAAACTTGCATGATGATAAAACTTGATATTATGTTTTTCATGCAATGAGTTGAACCAATATCACAAACACTTGATTGTGGTACTTCTCCTTTTTGTTGATGACAAAGGGGGAGAAGTATGTTGATGACATGACATGTTATGCATAAGTTTATGATGACATGTTGCTTGGACTTTTGAATCCAAGAGTTTCTATCAATATGGCATATTGATAGGGTGAGTTTGTTTAAACTCTGGGAGTTAAGGTTAACTCCGTCATCAAGTAGTAGTCATCATCAAAAAGGGGGAGATTGTTGAATCTCGTATTTTGATGATGAAACCACTTGATATATGTTTATGATTTAATCTGTGTTTTGAGTGACGCAGGCTGCTTCGATCAGGATAAGACAATTAAAACAGGAAAAATCATGTTGTGCCGGAGGAACATGTCAGAAGATTGGACGTCGGGCCGGTGGATCGATCGACGTATCGATGGCTTCGGGTCATGGACTAGGGCATCGGGCCAAGAAGAGCGGGTATTGTGCCAAGGATATCGGAGTTGCGGAGTCAACTGGCTGATTGGGCAATAGGCCGCAGGAGAGGACGATGCGCCGAAGAATCGGACGAAGCGTCGAAGGACCAATGATATGCCGGACAACTTGGTTAATTGCTTAGGATTAATTGTCTCGATCGAAGTTTTGTTTTACATGTGCAGGATTAACTACGATGAAAATAAGATATGCAACAGGAGTTGCGCCGGAGTTAAGACAATGATCACACGTTGGGAGTTCGAGAGTTCGACGGAAGTTCGGACAGTCGTCGGAGGTTCTGCGGGAACAAATCCGAGAAGTCCATGAGCTTGCCAAAGAAGCTCGTTGGAACTCGCCAAGTGGATCGTCGCAAGTCTAGGAGTTTTCTAGAAGTCCATAGGAGCATCACCGAGGGTTCATCGGATGATCGACGGAAGTTCGCGGAAAGCTCGTCGGAAGAAGCGATTGACGCACCAGAGCAAGTTGTAGTAAATATCTTAGGAAAAATCATAGTTAGCACAGTGATTAAGTTGGAAATGGGAGGTGATCCCATTAACTTAATCTTGGGGCAATTGGGCCCCTGAAAAACCCAAATTGGGCCGAATGGATCAACCCATTCGGACCCTGATTTCTACCAAACGGTTGAACCGCCCAAGCCAAGAGGTGGCACCGCCTAGGCTAAGTCTCCGAGCGAGACTGGGCGGTACAACCACCCCAGCCAGGAGGTGGCACCGCCTGGGCTCAGTCTCCGAGCGAGATTGGGCGGTAAAACCTCCCTTGACAAAGGTGGCACCGCTTGGGCTCGGCCTCCGAGCTCTGGTTGAGCGGTGCAACTACCTCAATCAGGAGGTGGCACTGCTTGAGCTCGGTCTTCGAGCTCTGGCAGGAGGTGCAACCGCCCCTGACAGGAGCTGGCACCGCCTAGAGGCTCAGTCTTCGAGCTCTGCTAGGCGGTGCAACCGCTCCAGTCATGAGGTGCAACCGCCAAATCCTGAAATTTCGGGAATTGACAGTTTTGAGCTCCAAATTCAAACTGGGTTGGGGCCTATAAATACCCCACCCATTCAGCACTAAAAGGGCACTGAACATACACCGAAATCCTGATCTTGTTCTGTGATTTTTAGAGCTCAAAATTGTTGTAAAGGCCAAAAGTTCTTCTCCCTCTTTTCTTCCAAGTTCTGAGCTTTAAAGAGAGGAGAGAAAATTCTGTAAGGGTTGTCTCCTAAGCCCGTCAAAAGGAGTGAAACTGTAAAAGGGTGATTGGCCTTCGCCTATTGAAGAAAGGCCTCTAGTTGACGTCGGTGACCTTATCGGTGGAGGAAGCCAAAAGTGGAGTAGGTCAAGATTGACCGAACTACTCTAAATCTTGGTTTGCATTTACTTTGAGCATCTTATCCTTATTACAAACCTCCTCCATAGCTTACTACCTTCTGCGCATATACGATCATGTTTCAAGCTCTGCATTTTCCGAATCGGCGTTTAGACGTAAATCGTTTTTATCGTATGAACATCATATTTTAGTTTGCGTTTATGTTCTGATTTCTATCTTAACTACAAACTGCCTTTATATCTTTGCTTTAACTGCATCTTGCTTAGTTATAAGTTAAAGTGATTTACAAATCGAATTTTCTACCGAAATTGCTCTTATCGTACGAACGTGATTTTAATCGTCGAAAGTTTTCTGCTACACTAATTCACCCCCCCCTCTTAGTGCTCTTGATCCTAACAGTTGTCTCCGAAGGTGACATAGCCTTCGTCTATACTCGTGAGGTTAGAGAATTGAGATGGATCTCTGGTCATATACCTTGAGCATCTACTATCAAGGTACCATCTCTTACTCCTAGCTTATGATGGTATATGTTTATACAAGAAAGGATGATTTTTTGGTACCTATTTAATCTTGGGTGCCTAAAAAACTGATCTAAATTATTTGTCATGTTGCATGAAATTTATCATGGTTCCTTTAGGAACTCAAATCAATTTGTTCAGACTAACTTTCTTGAATGGACAATGATAAGTTCTATGTTCATATTTGCAACAAAAGTTATATTTGCTTTAGTGTGAAACATACAAGATAGGACCTTTAATGAAGGTGGTTGGATTTTGGCGAGGACTTCTCAAAAATCCAATTCTACTTCGTTTAGGAACATGACCCTTTTTTGTAAGGATCATATTCAAAGACTTGCTACTGACCTCGAATTTCTTCAAGGTGTCTTTGAGTAGCAAGTTCTCCTTTTGGAGAGTTTCTAGATCATGGCATTTCATACATGGAGCTAAACTATCATTATATTTATTTTTTAATTTATTGAAATTACTAATACGAATATCATGCTCCTTTTTTAATAATTTATATTTTCTACTAATTGTTTTGCATTCATCAAATAAGTCATGGAAAGCATTTAACAATTCATTAAATGATAAATCCGCATCAATTAAATTTGTTACCTCCTCTCCGATGGCCATTAGGGTAGTGAGCAACTTACTCGGTGTTGAACTCCTCTTTTTCGGATGCGCTTGAGTCATCCCACGTTGCTTTGAGCGCCTTCTTCTTTGGTGCTCTCTTCTTGGCTTGGGGACAATCACTTTTGTAGTGTCCTGGCTTTTTGCATTCATAGCAAATAACTTGGTCCTTTTTTTGTTCAAATTTATTTTTGGTGTCATTCTTAAATTTGTTTCTTTTAATAATTGTTTTAAAATTTCTTGTTAGAAGTGCCAAGTCATCGTCAAAGTTCTCATCACTTGAGTTTTCTCTCAAGTGGTCTCCTAGAGTTCTAAGTGTCATATTCTTCTTATTCTTTAGAAGGATGTCTTCGTGCTCTTCATGAGCTTTCCAAGTCATCTCTTAGGTCATTAATGACCCAATTAATTCTTCAAGAGGGAAGTTGTTTAAATCTTTAGCCTCTTGAATAGTAGTGACTTTAGGGTCCCAATTCTTTGGAAGGGATCTTAGAATTTTATTGACGAGCTCAAAATCCAAAACACTTTTACCGAGTCCTTTTAGACCATTGACAACATCTGTGAAATAGGTGTATATGTCACCTATGGTCTCGCTCGGTTTCATTTGAAAAAGTTCATAAGAATGTACTAAAAGATTGATTTTTGACTCTTTCACTCTACTTGTACCTTCGTGAGTCACTTCGAGTGTATACCAAATATCAAATGCAGTTTCACAAATCGAAACATGATTGAACTCATTTTTATCAAGTGCACAAAATAAGACATTCATAGCCTTTGCATTAAGAGCGAAAGTCTTCTTCTCCAATTCATTCCAATTGATCATTGGAAGAGAAGACTTTGAAAATCCATTTTCAACAATATTCCAAAGTTCAAAATCCATGGAAATAACGAAGATCCTCATTCGGGTCTTCTAATAGGTGTAGTCCGTCCCATTGAACATGGGTAGACGTGTAATAGAGTGGTCCTCTTGGTTTCCGACGTATGCCATCTCTCTTGGGTTTTAATCCGATTGAGAGTTAACCCGCTCTGATGCCAATTGTTAGGATCAAGAGCACTAAGAGGGGTGGGGGGGTGGTGAAATAGTGCAGCGGAAAACTTTCGACGATTAAAGCGACGTTCGTATGATAAAAGCATTTTTTATGAAAATCCATTTCGGAAAGTTCTTCAACTTAAGATAAAGCGAAAGTATAGTTGAAGTAAAGCAACGGAGGCAGTTTACAGCTAAGATGGAGAGCAGAATGTAAATAAAAATCGAGATTTAGAGTGGTTCGGTCAATCTTAACTTACATCCACTTTTGGCTTCCTCCTCTGATGAGGTCACCGATGTCCACTAGAGGCTTTTCTTCAATAGGTGAATGCCAACCACCCTTTTACAACTTTACTCCTTTTGATGGGCTTAGGAGACAACCCTTACAGATTTGCACTCCTCTTTTGAATGATCAAAACTTAGAAGAAAAGAGGGAGAAGAACTTCTAGCCTTTTACAATACTTTTAAGCTCTCAAATTCTCAGAATAAATGTAAGCTTTCGGTTGCCTTTCATGGAGGAAAGGGTGGGGTTTATATAGGCCCAAACTGGTTTGAATTTGAAGCTCAAAAGTGTCATCTCCTAGATTTACGAGGTCCTGGTGGTACTACCGCCATAACTGGGTGGTACTACTGCCTCGCATCTGACACTGGGCGGTACTATCGCTCAATCTGGGCGGTACCACCGCCTGGCAGAGCTCGGAGACCGAGCTCTGGTGGTACCACCACCTGACTAGGGCGGTACCACCACCTAACTAGGGCGGTACCACCGCTTGGTAGTAATAACTGCCGTCGGTACTACCGCTTGACAAGGGTGGTACTACCACCCAGAATTCCTGGGAGACCAAGTCTCCTGGGCGGTGCCACCGCCTGCTAGAAATTTTGGGTCCGAATGGGCTGATCCATTCGACCCAATTTGGGTCTGTTCAGGGCTCAGTTGGCCCCAATTTTAGTTAATGGGATCACCTCCCAATTCTAACTTAATCTACCCGCTAACCATGACACTGAAGACATTTATGCTGCAAATCGTGTTCCGGTGCGTCAATCGCTTCTTCCGGCGAGTTTCTGGTGAACTTTCGACGAACATCCGATGAACCCTCAGCGATGCTCTGGCGGACTTCCAGCAAACTCCTGGACTTGCGATGATCCTCTTAGTGAGTTCCAACAAGCTTCTTTGGCAAGCTCTTGGACTTCTTGGATTGTTCCCGCAGAACCTCCGAAGACCGTCCGAACTTTCGTCGAACTCTCGAACCCCCAATGTGATCTTGGTCTTGACTCCGGCTCAACACCTACTGCATGTCTTATTGCCATCGTAGTTAATCCTGCACACTTATCTCAACATATAGATTATATAACCAAATGACAATTGACTTCATCATCAAAATCTGAGATTTCAACATAACAATGGTGGTTGGATTTTGGTGAGAGCTACTCATAAATCCGATTCCACCTCTTCTATGAATGTGACCCTTATTGGTAAGGATCATGTTCAAGGATTTGCTACTAACCTCAAACTTTTCTAAGGTTTCTTTGAGTAGCAAGTTTTCCTTTTCAAGTGTTTCTAATTCATCACATTTTGTGCAAGGAGCTAAACTATCATTATGCTCAACTTTTAATTTATCAAAATTAATAACAAGATAAGCATGCTCCTTTTTTAACAATTTATATTTTTTACTAACTAATTTACATTCATCAAATAAATCATGAAAAGCACTTAGTAATTTATTAAAAGAAAATTTTGCATCTAATGAACTGTTTGCCTCATCTCCGATAGCCATTAGTGCATAGTGAGTAACTTGCTTTGTGTTGGTTAGCTCCTCTTCTTCGCATGCACTTGAGTCGTCCCAAGTTACTTTAAGAGTCTTCTTCTTCTTTGGTTATTTCTTCTTTGCTTGGGGGCATTCGTGTTAGAACCCTTGCAGATTCTAAACTTGGGGTTGATCTCTTTAGGGGATCAGCCTCCTTGGAACTCTATAGGGGTTCCTCCCTCTAAGTTGCTGCTCAAAGGCTGCCGAAAAGATTCATCTATTGCTTATGAAAAGAGAAGGAATACATGGCTATTTATAGGGCTTTTAAACCCTAACTCCTAATAGGACTCCTACTTATGACTCTTACTTCTAACCAACTCCTAATAGGACTCCTACTCAAGACTCCTATTCCCTTACAACTCCTAATTCTTCTCTAAGAAAAAACCTCCTACATGAATGCCCCTCTCAATTAGGACTCTCCTAGCTAGAGTCCTAACAGAATGTCCTTCTCAATTAGGACTCTCCTAGCTAGAATCCTAACAGTTTTACATGAATGTCCCTCTCAATTAGCACTCTCCAAACTAGAGTCCTAACAGACCCGCCGCCCTCTTCAAATCAGCCTTGTCCTCGAGGCTGATGATTCGTGAATTATGGGAATTTGATCTTCAAGTCGTCATAGTTCTCCCAAGTGGCATCTTCTATTGGTAGGTTCACCCACTGTATTAGCACTTCATTAGTGGGTCGTCATCGTCGAGTCACGATCCGTCGATCAATAATGGCACTTGGTTGGGTCTGGAGTTCTCTTTAGGTAGTCATATTTGGTGGGTGGCTTTGGGCTATCTCCAAGCACCTATTTAAAACTTTCGTCTGGCTGTTGGTTTGTGGGTGATATGTCGTACTCCTTTTCAATTTAGTACCCTGCATATGGAATAACTTTGTCCAAAATCTGCTCTTGAAGATGCAAGTAGAATTTGTCACAAGCACAATGCGTCCCTTATAGCATAATTCTTTTGAGTCCCGATTGTAATGAGCCACGGAGCTTGGTGCTTCCTCTAATTTTTTTTATATCTTATTGGTCTCCGAATCTTCCTGCTATTCCATCTTAATATCCTCAAGGAAGTCGCTGGTTGGAAGTAAAACGACCGAAAATTCAGCTTGCTCAGGTAGCTGCGAAAGCGCATCTACAACAACATTCTCTTTCCACCTTTTGTAAGTTATTTCATAATCAAATCCAATAAGTTTTGTTACCTATTTTTGCTGCTCGGGGGAAGATATCTTTTGCTCCAAGAGATATTTTAGGCTTTTATGGTCGGTCTTGATTTGAAAGTATCGCCTGATCAAGTACGATCTCCACCTCATTGCTGCGTGCACAATGGCGAGCATCTCCTTATCATATGTTAACATGTTTTGATAGGGGGGAGACAATGTCTTGCTAATGTATGTGAGTGGTTGACTATCTTGCATGAGAACATCTCTCATTCTGTCTCCAGATATATCGGCCTTAATGATGAAGGGTCGATTGAAATTTGGTAGCGCTAGCACCGACGTCGTCGTTATGGCTGCCTTAAGTTTGTTGAAGGCAGTGGAGGCTCTGTCCGACCATTGGAAGACATCTTTTTCTAGTAAGGAAGTAAGTGGTGCACTGATCTTTCCATAGTTTTTCACGAACTTACGGTAGTAGCCTGTTAAACCCAAAAAGCCATGTAGCAATTTTATTTTCCTCGGGGTAGGCCAGTTTTGCATTGCTTCAATTTTGAAGGGGTTCACCATCACACCTTCCTCTGATATGATATGCCCAAGATATTTCACCTTTTGTTGAAGAAAGTAAAAATTTGTAGTGGTCGTTGTGTGTTCGAAAGGCGATTTTTGGTATGACTTCTTCATACACTCGTATTTGATAATACCCGGATCGAAGGTCCAGCTTTGTGAAGATTTGTGCTCCCTTTCATCTAGCAATTCATCTGCTATTGGAATAAGGTATTTGTTCTTGATGGTTATGCCATTGAGAGCTCGGTAATCAACGCATATTCGCCATGTTCCGTCCTTCTTGTGTACAAGTAGCACCGGTGAAAAGTAGAGGTTGCAACTTGGCCGAATAACTCCTGTTTCAAGCATCTCTTTTAAAATCCTTTCTATTTCATCATTCTGGAGATGTGGATACCGATATGGCTGAGTATTTGCTAGAGATTTGACTGGAAAAATCATTATACAATGATCATGCCGACGAGTAAGAGGTAGGTTGTGCGGCTCGTCAAATATATCTGAAAATTCAGCAAGCAAAGGAAATAGGTTTGGATCTTCAAATTCTATTGGCTCTCCTTTAATTTGCTGCTCAAGATGTACCAAAAAGCCCCTGCATACTTTATGCAAAACCTTCTCCATTTGTTGTGTGCAAATCATCGTTACGTCGCCCTCACGTTTCCCATGCAGTATCACCTGTTTCTCCTTACTGTAAAATTTTATAAATAGTTGCATAAAATTCCAAGAAATATCACCTAATGTCATCAACCATTTAATTCTGAGTATGGCCTCATGATCATCAAGAGGGAGGAGGAAGAAATCTGCAATTATCTCTTGGTCCTGCAGCAACAGTTTCACCTGCGGGCACCTATGATCACACTTTAAAATCTGTCCGTTGGCGACCTTAACGATAAACTTGCTGCAATTCTCAATAGGTAAGTTCATATGGACAGCAACCTTACTGTTTAGGAAGTTATTAGTGCTGCCCGTGTCGATGAGAACAGTGATCGATTGTTGTTTGAGAAGGCCTCCAACTTTCATCGTTTGCGGGTTTGAGTAGCCAGCTAGTGTATGTACTGTAACTTCGGTCGGTTGTGGCTCTTCTTCTACATCTTTTTCTTCATGTTCAAGGCTCTCTTATGAATGTTTAATGACCTCTTCTTCTATCGGTTCAATCATAAGAAGTCCTCCTTTACTACAGCGATGCTCACGGCTCCACGACTCGTCACAATGCCAACATAACCCCTTCGCATATCGCTCCCGAAGCTCTTCTCTTGTTAACCTCTTTGGTGTAGGGACTTGGTCAATAGTAGGGGGGGCTAAGGGCTTCAATATTACTGGTTGAGGAGCGACCCTAGTCCTCCGAGCTTCATGGTTCAATTGCTCCTCTTGATGTCGTGCGAAAGAGATGGCTGCCATAAGCGTATACGGTTGTCGCGCTTTAACTTCTCCTCGGATCTCCGGCTTCAAGCCCTCAATGAAGGTCCTCAATAGCTGTTTTTGAGACAAATCATGAGTTTGATTAGATAACCTTTCAAACCTGGTTTGGTACTCCTGAATGGTGGAAGTTTGTCGGATCTTTGCTAGTTGTCCATCAATATTCTCGTAATCGGTTGGTCTGAAGCAGATCAGCAGTCCTTCTTTGAATTGTTGCCATGAAAGAACTCCATAAGTATGTTCAAACTAGTCAAACCACTATATAGCATCCCCTTCAAGATGTATAGCTGCAATTTTCACCATAGATGCATCCGCGTTTTTATAGTACCGAAAATATTGCTCCGCGCGCGAGATCCAACCAATCGAGTCTCCTTCTTCCCATCTAGGGAAATCCACTCTCATGCATGGATAGTTGGGGTTGGTCATAGAACTTCCCCTCTCTTGGAAGTCATATCTTTGGGCTTGGTGTGATTGGGCAAAGCTCTCTCCTTGATGTGATTTCTTCGGGCTTAGTGGTCGGCCCATTCTGAGTTCGGTAAAGAGCGTCCGAATCTCCATTCGCGCCTCCAAGGCTTCGAATTTAGCATTGATTGCCTCCTTAGATGTCATAATATATGCCTCCAAATCTATGATGTTAAGATCTCTCTTTTGTTGTTAGGTTAAAGGCATGTATAGGTTGAGAAAAGTGATGGTCGAAAGGGTTGGTGGATCGGTGGATGTAGGCTACGATTTAGGCTTGTTTTGTGGCAGTTTTGGGTGCCGTTTGAGGGTGTGGTTTAGTAGAGTTTTAGGGCTGTAGATGAAAGTATTGGATCTGTGATAGATGGCAGCAAAGGTTTGATAGAAATCAGTGGAAGTTGCAGCAAGTATGTACTGTCTTGTAAGAGTAGAATTGTCGTCGAAGAAACAATGGTTTCTCGATGTAATTTCTACCAAAAACATAAGAGAATTGAGGAGAGAATTGATAGAAAAATCACAGATTATATGACAGCAAAGATGTCTAATTTAATCAAGAGAATTTAGGCAGTATAACAGCAAGAAAATTGGTGCAAGTTACGATAGCAGAATTGTCGTCGAAAAATTTCAGCGGGTTACGATGAAAATTTGCAGCAACACAAAATTATTTTTAGAGATGAATTCCTTAATATATCAATATTAGATGGAAGCCAAGATGATCTATGAAGTGTATAAGAAATTTTATTCAAAAAAAGATTGTAAATAGATGGGTTAAGGCAACAATATGCCGCTGAAATTTTCTGCAGCACAGATTTTTAAGTATAGCAGATTGGACGTAAAAGATCAGTGGTTTATATTAATAATTTTTTGATGAAACTAAAGGGAAATCCACTGTTAGGAAGTGTCAAAGCTATTATAAAAATTTCATAGAGATTTGGATAGAAACAATATAGTATCAAGATCAAACAAACAGTGCTATGCGGTTGAAATTTTACAGTGCAAATTTTCAAGTATAGCAGATTAGACGTAAAAGTTCAATAGTTTATATTGAGAATTTTTTGAAAAAACTAAAGGGAAAGCTGCTGTTAGGAAGTGTCAAAGATGTCTTAAAAATTTCATAGAAATTTGGATAGAAAAAGCACAGTATCAAGATCAAACAGTTGGTGCTATGTGGCTGGAATTCTATAATGTATCTTTCGTCGTAGAGATGAAAACTTTGTGATGAAAGGTTTATGCAGCAATATAGGAACAGTTTTTTTTTTTTGATTTTCGAATAAGGATAAATAAATTGCAGTAGCAGTAAGGTAGGAAACCAGAACCTGTTGCAATTCACGGGGAGATCAAAGGATGATCCGCGGTAGTGGAGATGATGGCGGAATTCAGCGACGATCTTTTAAGCAATTGTGGGAATTGCTTTGGGCGGTTGTGGAGGGTGATGGATGGCAGTGGAAGGGCAACGAGATGCCAAGAATGCTGCTCTGATACCAGGTGTTAGAACCCTTGTAGATTCTAAACTTGGGGTTGATCTCTTTAGGGGATCGGCCTCGGAACTCTATAGGGTTTCCTCCCTCCAAGTTGCTGCTCAAAGGCTGCAGAAAAGATTCATCTATTGCTTATGAAAAGAGAAGGAATACATGGCTATTTATAGGGCTTCTAAACCCTAACTCCTAATAGGACTCCTACTTATGACTCTTACTTCTAACCAACTCCTAATAGGACTCCTACTCAAGACTCCTATTCCCTTACAACTCCTAATTCTTCTCTAAGAAAAAACCTCCTACATGAATGCCCCTCTCAATTAGGACTCTCCTAGCTAGAGTCCTAACAGAATGTCCCTCTCAATTAGGACTCTCCTAGCTAGAGCCCTAACAGTTTTACATGAATATCCCTCTCAATTAGGACTCTCCAAACTAGAGTCCTAACAATTCGTTTTTGAAATGTCCCAGCTTTTTGTATTCGTAGCATATAACTTGTCCTTTCTTGGGTTCAAATTTATTTTTAGTATCATTTTTAAATTTATTTCTTTTTATGAATTTTTTAAACTTTCTTGTCAAGAGTCCCAAGTCATCATCATAGTCCTCAATTTTCATTCAAGTGGTCTTCTTGAGTTCTTAATATCATATCCTTCCTGTTCTTTCGAAGGTTATTCTCAAACTCTTCATGAGCATTGCAAGTCATCTTATAGGTCATTAGTGACCCAATAAATTCTTCAAGAGGAAAGCTATTTAAATCCTTGGTCTCTTGAATGGCTGTTACTTTAGAGACCCAACTCTTTGGAAGGGATCTTAAGATTTTATTAACATGATCAAAGTTCAAAAAAGATTTGACAAGAGATTTTAAACTATTGAGGACATCCATAAAACGGGTGTACATTTTGACAATAGTCTTATTTGGCTTCATCCGAAACAATTCATAAGTATAAACTAAAAGATTTATCTTCGACTCCTTTACTCTACTAGTGCCTTCGTGAGTAATTTCGAGTGTGTGCTAAATATCAAAAACCATTTCACAAAGAGAAACTCGATTGAACTCGTTTTTATCTAAAGCGCAAAACAAGGCATTCATAGCCTTGGCATTTAAAGCGAAAGTCTTCTTCTCCAACTCATTCCAATTACTCATTGGAAGAGCAGACTTTTGAAAGTCATTTTCTACAAGGTTCCATAACTCAAAATCCATTGAAATTAGAAAATTCCTCATTCTAGTCTTCTAATATATGTAATTCATCTCATTGAATATGAGTGGATGTGTAATTGAATGACCCACTTAGTTGCCAGCAAATGCCATCTCTCTTGAGTTTCAAACCAAATGAGAGTGACCTTACTCTGATACCAATTGTTAGGATCAAGAGTAGCACTAAGAAGGGTGGGGTGAATTAGTGCAGCGAAAAAATTACATCGATTCGAAAGCCTTCATACGATAAAAACTGGTTTTGACTCAAATCATTTGTTTTACTTTGAATAAGTAGAGAAGAAAAGGTTGGGCAGTTTACAATGTAGTAAAGTTGAATGCAGTAAAGAGAATTTGTAATAAGGAAAGAACACATCGAAATTTATAGTGGTTCAGTCGTTGTGACCTATATCCACTTCTTATTCCTCTTCCGTCAAGGTCACCGGCATCCACTAATAGTCCTCCTTCAATAGGTGAAGACCAACCACCTCTTTAAAACGCTTTCTCCTTTTCATGGGTTTAGGAGATAACCCTTACAAGCCTCACTCCTCTTTCTTGGATGATTACAAAGCTAAGAGAGGAAGGAGGAGGACTCTTCTCACTTTTATAATACTTTTAACACACCAACATTTAGATTTTTCACACTTTTGATTGCACTTTGTTACCCTTCCATGCAAAAAAAGGTGGGGTAGTTATAGGCCCCAATGGCTTTAGAATTGGAGCCAAAAAGTCTAACATCCCCGGATTGTTAGTATCAAGAGCGGCACTAAGAGGGGGGGGGGGGGGGGTAAATTAGTGCAACGAAAAATTCTTCGATTTCGTAAAATATTTCGTACATTCGATGGAAATAGATTCAGAAAGATAGCAACTTGAAATATAAGAGAGCGTAAGCATAGTGAAAGCAAGATGAGGAGGAGAAGCAGTTTGCTATGAAATGATTTGCAATTAAAGTAAATTTCTCTAAACGAAATGCAAACTAGAATTTAGTGTGGTTCGATCAATGTGACCTACATCCACTTTCGGATTCCTCCACCATCGAGGTCACCGGCATCTACTAAAGGCGTTCTTTCAATAGGTGAAGACCAATCACCTTTTACAGCTCTTTTTCCTTTTGTCGGGTTTAGGAGAGAACCCTTACAAGTCTTACACCTCTCTTGAATGATCTCAAAACTTAAAAAGGGAGGAGGAGGACTCTATCACTTGTTTACAACACTTTTATACCCCAATAACTCAAGATTATAATCACACTTCAGTATCCTTTCATGCAGAAAAGGGTCGGGTATTTATAAGCCCCAATGGCTTTAAAAAATAGAGCCAAAAAGTGTCTCATCCTGGATTTCTAGGGTACTAGCAGTACCACCGCCATTATTGGGTGGTACCATCGCCTGACACCTGACACTAGGCGGTACCACCGCTTGACAGGGGCGGTACCACCGCTGGTAGCATTTACTATCGATGGTACCACCACCCAGTCTAGGCAGTACCACCGCCCAGACCACTTGGGGTGCTGCTTTCCAAGTGGTACCATCGCTAGCCAAGAATTTAGCATCTTGATTGGGCCATTAATCTAGCCCAAACCAACCCAACTCTGAGCCCAATTGGCCCCTAACAGAGTTGATGGGATTACCTCCCAAATCAACTCTAATTATCATTCTAACTATGATTAAGGCAAGCATGGTCCAGTACATCGATTTTTCACTCGGCGATCCTCTAGCGAACTTTTCGGCGAGCCTTTCGGCGAGCTTCCGGCGAACTCCCAACCAACTCTCGGCTAGTCTTCCGGTGTGCTTCCGGCGATCTCCCAATGAGCTTTTGGCAAGTCTTTCAACGTGCTTCCGGTAATCTCACGATGAACTCTCGGCGAGCTCCTAGTATATCGTCTGAGTCTTCAACTCCGGCCCATCATCTGCTTTATGCCTTACTGCTATCATAGTTAATCCTGCACACTTCTCAATACAAGGATTAGATCAAATAATTTACCAATTGATTTCATCATCAAAATCTAATATTCAATAATCTCCCCCTTTTTTATGATGACAACCAATTGGTGATAGAGTGAATCTTAACTCCTCCTATCAATATGCCATAATTGAGAATAGGCATTCTTGAATTCAAGGCCGTTAAATTCAAGAATCAAAACAATAAGTTAAGTTCGATAAACTTATCAACATGCACATCATGATTCCTATCATGATCTAACATTCTCAAAACACAATGTCTGTTAGGATCAAGAGCACTAAGAGGGGGGGGTGTGAATTAGTGCAGCGGAAAACCTTCTACGATTAAAATAAACTGCGTTCGTTCGATAAAAGTGATTTCAGTAAGAAAGCCAATTCGTAAATCACTTTAACTTTTGATTAACCGAGATGCAGCAAAGATATAATTGCAGTTTGCAGTAATGGTTTAAATCAGATAGTAGACGCAAACTGAAATATGATATTCGTACGGAAAAACTGATTTACGTCTAAAAGCTGATTCGTAAATCACTTGATTAAGCGAGATGCAGTTAAGGCAAGGATATAAAGGTAGTTTGTAGTTATGATAGAAATCAAAACGTAAACGCAAACTGAAATATGATGATCGTACGATAAAACTTATTTACGTCTAAACACCGATTCGGAAAGTGCAAAGCTTGAAACCCAATCGTATATGCGCAGAAAGCAGTAGGCTTTTGAGGAGGTTTGCAGTAAAGATAAGATGCTCAAAGTAAATGCAAACCGAGATTTAGAGTGGTTTGGAAAATCTTGACCTACTCCACTTTTGGCTTCCTCCACCGACGAGGTCACCGACGTCAACTAGAGGCCTTCCTTCAATAGGCGAAGGCCAACCACCCTTTTATAGTTTCACTCCTTTTGACGGGCTTAGGAGGCTACCCTTATAGAATTTTCTTTCCTCTCTTAACAGATTAGGACTTGGAAGAAAAGAGGAAGAAGAACTTTCAACTCATACAACACTTTTGAGCTCTAAAAATCACAAAGTAAAATCAGAATTTCGGTGGTTTCTGGGTGCCCTTTCAGTGCTGAAAGGGTGGGGTATTTATAGGCCCCAACCCACTTTGAATTTGGAGCTCAAAACTGTCAATTCCCGGAATTCCGGGATCTGGCGATTGCACCGCTTGACTGAGGCAGTTGCACCGCCTGGCAGAGCTCGAAGACTAAGCCTCTGGGCGGTGCCACATCCTGTTAGGGGCAGTTTCACCTCCTGCCAGAGCTCGAAGACCGAGCTCAGGCAGTGCCACCGCCTGACTGAGGCGGTTGCACCGCTCAGCTAGAGCTCGGAGACCGAGCCCAAGCGGTGCCACCTCCTATCAGGGGCGGTTGCACCGTCCAGTCTCGCTCGGAGACTGAGCCCAGGCGGTGCCACCGCCTGGCTGGGGCGGTTCAACCGCTTGGCAGAAATCAGGGTCCAAATGGGTTGATCCATTCGGCCCAATTTGGGTTTTTAGGGGCCCAATTGCCCCAAGATTAAGTTAATGGGATCACCTCCCATTTCCAACTTAATCATTGTGCTAACTACCATATTTCCTAAGACATTTACTGCAACTTGCTCCGGTGCGTCAATCGCTTCTTCCGGTGAGCTTCCGGCAAACTTCCGTCGATCATCCGATGATCCCTCGGAGATGCTCCTGCGGACTTCCGGCAAACTCCTGGACTTGCGACGATACACTTGGCGAGTTCCGACGAGCTTCTTTGGCAAGCTCATGGACTTCTCGGATTTGTTCCCGTAGAACCTCCGACGACTGTCCGAACTTCCGTCGAACTCTTGAACTTACGTCACTCAAAACGTAGATTAAATCATAAATATATATCAAGTAGTTTCATCATCAAAATACGAGATTCAACAATCTCCCCCTTTTTGATGATGACAACCTCTTGATGACGGATTTAAAAAAACTCCCATTATCAATATGCCATATTGATAGAATCTTGAATTCAAACTAAATTCAAGTCATTGTAATATTCATCATGAATACTTGCAACACATCATCATGAACTTATGCATAAACTTATGCATAACATCATACTTCTCCCCCTTTGTCATCAATAAAAAGGAGAAGTCCAACTATTCTTGTGTTTGGAATATTAGTTTATTGTATGAAGAATATAATATCAAGTTTTATCATCATGCAGTTTTGAAGCCAGAAAATTTAGCAAATGTTACATCATGCATAGAACATTCAAGCTATCAAGTTTTAGATATGCAAGTTTTACAGCATACAAGATAGCACTTTTAGAACATGCAAGCTAGCAATGTTACAACATTTTAGAACTTGCAAGCTAGCAATTTAGAGATGTTCAAGAAGGCAACTCTTGCTTCTTGAAATATGCAAGTTGCAAGCTAGCAAATTTTTGCTTCCTTTGCAATGTTTGAGCTCGCAATTTTGCTTCCATTGCAAGGTGTAAGTTCAGCATGTTTAATTTTCTTGAGATAGCAACTATTTGCTCCTCTTTATACTACAAGCTAGCAATTTTTACGATATGCAAGTTTTACTACATACAAGCTAGCAAAAATTTCGAAAGCAAATGCAAGATAGCTTTCTTGTGTAAGCTTTTGATTCTTGCTTCCTATTGCAATATGCAAGTTGCAAGTTTTGCTTCTTGAGATAGGCAAGATAGCACTTTTGCAATTTTTGTTTGGCAAGCTTGTGATGTTCAAGATAACAAGCTCTTTCTTCTCTTTTGAGAAGTGTCATTTTTGCTTTCTTTGCAAGTGCAAGCTAGCAAGAGAATATGTTTTACATGAGGCAAGCAAACAATTTGGCAAGTGTTACATTTGCATCTTCTCTTTAGAGGAGTGTAATTTTTGCTTTCATCTTGAATTATGTAAGTTAGCTAGTTTGCCTCTTTTCATGATGTCCACGCTAGAAATTCTTGCTCCCCCTTTGTCATTGTCAAAAAGAAGGGAAAACCCTTTTTTTAATTTTCAGATTATGACAAAGGTAAGTATCAATTTTATTTGTGCATCATTATATATTCAAATTAAAACATACACAATTTCAAAAACCTTATTTTTCATGCACGATACCGAAAAATAAATCAATCATCATTAATGGGTATATCATATATGATACTCAAACATTAAAATTTTTAAGCATTTATCAACAGGTTGATCATGATACCAAACATTCATCATTTAAAGCATTCATGATACATATCATATGCAATACATTATGTACATCATTGTCATAAGTATTGCATGCATCATTTCAAATTCATGAATATTTCATCATTGCATGCATCATGCAAAATCATAAAATATACAATCATCATTAATGCATGATTCCTAATCATCATTTATTTTGCAACATGATGGTACCAAATTTGTCAAATTTCATTCTACCATACATGATCGAAACTTCTTATTTGTATACATCAAAACAAATTAATGAATATTTCATGTATTCTTATCATCACATAAGGAATATCAAGAAGAATTATTAGGTGATGAGATAAACATTTCATGAATACAAGGAATTGCATAAAAATCATATCATGAAAGATTAGAACATATGAATACCAAAAGACATATTTAATCAAAAGAAAATCTTAGGAGAACGATTAATGAAAAAATCTTGATTCATAATAAATCTTAATTTGTAAATCTCATGGAACCAAGATCATGATTTTGGATAAAACTCATTCAAATTCAAATCACCAAAAATCATATTTATGGTTCACAAAATTCGTAATAAATCTTAATTTGTAAGTAGATTCATGATTTCATTGATAATATATTTTTCCCTTTTTTATGTATTTCATTTTGAGTGATTGATTTCATGTTAGCATGCTTTTTCTTTTATGTTAAACATACATCAACGTTTAGGATCGAAAAATGAATTTCATCATAAAACCATCAAGATCAATAGATTCTCAAAAATGAACTATTATGATCAAGAAAATCCAAAAATAAAATTTAACACTTTCATGCATTCAGACAAGGTTTTGCTATAGATTTTCAAGTTCAATCATGAAGATAAAACATGCTCATGATCATAAAAAAATTTTGTATCCAAAACACATAATTTCCAACATGTTATTAAGGCATGTAATAGTGTAAAATCATCATGGCAATTAATGTTGAATCTCTGATTTTGATGATGAAGTCAATTGTCATTTGTTATCTAATCTATATGTTGAGATAAGTGTCCAGGATTAACTACGATGAAAGTAAGATATCCAGTAGGAGTTGCGCCTGAGTCAAGACAATGATCACATTGGGAGTTCGAGAGTTCGACGGAAGTTCAGACAATCGTCAGAGGTTCTGCGGGAACAAATCCGAGAAGTCCATGAGCTTGCCAAAGAAGCTCGTCGGAACTCGCCAACTAGATTGTCGCAAGTCCAGGAGTTTTCCGGAAGTCCGCAGGAGCATCACTGAGGGTTCATCGGATGATCGACGGAAGTTCGCTGGAAGCTCGCCGGAAGAAGCGATTGACGCACCAGAGCAAGTTGCAATAAATGTCTTAGGAAAAATCGTAGTTAGTACAATGATTAAGTTGGAAATGGGAGGTGATCCCATTAACTTAATCTTGGGGCAATTGGGCCCCTGAAAAACCCAAATTGGGCCGAATGGATCAACCCATTCGGACCCTGATTTCTGCTAGGCGGTTGAACCGCCCAAGCCAGGAGGTGGCACCGCCTGGGCTAAGTCTCCGAGCGAGACTGGGCGGTGCAACCGCCCCAGCCAGGAGGTGGCACCACCTGGGCTCAGTCTCCGAGCGAGACTGGGCGGTGCAACCTCCCCTGACAAAGGTGGCACCGCCTGGGCTCGGTCTCCGAGCTCTAGTTGAGCGGTGCAACCGCCTCAGTCAGGAGGTGGCACCGCCTGAGCTCAGTCTTCGAGCTCTGGCAGGAGGTGCAACCGCCCCTGACAGGAGGTGGCACCGCCCAGAGGCTCAGTCTTCGAGCTCTACCAGGCGGTGCAACCGCTCCAATCAGGAGGTGCAACCGCTAGATCCCGAAATTCCGGGAATTGACAGTTTTGAGCTCCAAATTCAAACTGGGTTGGGGCCTATAAATACCCCACCCATTCAGCACTGAAAGGGCACAGAATATACACCGAAATCCTGATCTTGTTCTGTGATTTTTAGAGTTCAAAATTGTTGTAAAGGCCAAAAGTTCTTCTCCCTCTTTTCTTCCAAGTTCTGAGCTGTAAAGAGAGGAGAGAAAATTCTGTAAGGGTTGTCTCCTATGCCCGTCAAAAGGAGTGAAACTGTAAAAGGGTGGTTGGCCTTCGCCTATTGAAGGAAGGCCTCTAGTAGACGTCGGTGACCTCGTCGGTGGAGGAAGCCAAAAGTGGAGTAGGTCAAGATTGACCGAACCACTCTAAATCTCGGTTTGCATTTACTTTGAGCATATTATCTTTACTGCAAACCTCCTCTAAAGCTTACTGCTTTCTGCACATATATGATCTGGTTTCAAGCTTTGAACTTTCCGAATCGGCGTTTAGACGTAAAACAGTTTCATCGTTCGATCATCATATTTCTGTTTGCGTTTACGTTTTGATTTCTATCACAACTGCAAACTGCCTTTATATCCTTGCTTAAACTGCATCTCGCTTAATCAAGTGATTTACGAATCTCTATTTAGATGTAAAGCAGTTTTTTCGTACGAATATTATACTTCAGTTTGCGCCTACTATCTGATTAGAATCATAACTGCAAACTGCATTTATATCTCTACTGCATCTCGCTTAAACAAAAGTTAAAGTGATTTATGAATCGGCTTTCTTACCAAAATCACTTTTAACGAACGAACGCAGTTTTTATTTTTCGTAGAAGGTTTTCTGCTGTACTAATTCACCCCCCCCCCCCCCCCCTCTTAGTGCTCTTGATCCTAACAATTGGTATCAGAGTGGGGTTAACTCTCAAACGGATTAAAACCCAAGCGAGATGGCATATGCTTGAAACCAAGAGGGCCATTCTATTACACGTCCACCCATGTTCAATGGGACGGACTACACCTATTGGAAGATCCGAACGAGGATCTTTCTTATTTCTATGGATTTTGATCTTTGGAATCTTGTCGAAAATGGATTTTCGAAGTCTTCTCTTCCAATGATCGATTGGAATGAATTGGAGAAGAAGGCTTTCGCTTTTAATGCAAAGGCTATGAATGCCTTATTTTGTGTGCTTGACAAAAACGAGTTCAACCGTGTTTCGGTTTATGAAACCGCATTTGATATTTGGCACACACTCGAAGTGACTCATGAAGGTACAAGTAGAGTGAAAGAGTTAAAAATCAATCTTTTGTTACATTCTTTCGAACTTTTCCAGATGAAACCGAGTGAGACTATTGGCGACATGTTTACCCGTTTCACGGATGTCGTCAACGGTCTAAAAGGACTCGGAAAATGTTTTTCGGATTTTGAGCTCGTAAATAAGATTCTAAGATCCCTTCCTAAGAGTTGGGATCCTAAAGTCACTACTATTCAAGAGGCGAAAGATCTAAATAACTTCCCTCTTGAAGAACTAATCGGGTCATTAATGACCTACGAGATGACTTGCAAAGCTCATGAAGAGCAAGAAGACATCCTTCCAAAGAACAGGAAGGATATGGCACTTAGAACTTCAGAAGACCACTTGAGAGAAAACTCAAGTGATGAGGACTATGATGATGACTTGGCACTTCTAACAAGAAAATTTAAAAAATTCATTAAAAGAAACAAGTTTAAGAATGACACAAAAAATAAACTTGAACCCAAGAAGGACCAAGTTATTTGCTACGAGTGCAAAAAGCCGGGACACTACAAGAGTGATTGTCCCCAAGTCAAAAAGAGAACATCAAAGAAGAAGGCGCTCAAAGCAACATGGGATGACTCGAGCGCGTCCGAAGAAGAGGAGTCCAACACCGAGCAAGTTGTTCATTATGCCTTAATGGCCATCGGAGCGGAGGTAACGAATTTAATAGATGCAGATTTATCATTTGATGAATTATTAAATGCCTTCCATGATTTATTTGATGAATGCAAGATTATTAGTAGAAAATACAAATTGCTAAAAAAGGAGCATGATAGTCTTACTTGTAATTTCGATAAGTTAAAAACTAAATATCATGATAGTTTAAGTTCATGCATAAAATGCCCTGATCTAGAAACTCTCCAAAAGGAAAACTTGCTACTTAAGGACACCTTGAAGAAATTCGAGATTGGTAGCAAGTCCTTGAACATGATCCTTGCAAACAAGGGTCACATTCCCAAAAGAAGTGGAATCGGATTTGTGAGAAGTCCTCACCAAAATCCAACCACATTCATAAAAGGCCTCATCTTACATGTTCACCACCAAAACAAATGCAACTTTTGTTGCAAACTTGGACACAAAATGCATTATTGTCCATTCAAGAAAATTAGTCCAAACAAATTAATTTGGGTTACTAAAGGAACCATGATAAATTCTATGCAACATGATAAACAATGTATATCTATTTTTGAGGCACCCAAAAGCAAATGGGTACCTAAAGATCATCCTTTCTTGGAGAAACCTATACCATCGCAAGCTAGGAGCAAGAGATGGTACCTTGATAGTGGATGCTCAAGGCATATGACCGGAGATCCATCTCAATTCTCTAAGCTCACTAGCATAGACGAAGGCTATGTCACCTTCGGAGACAACAACAAGGATAAAATCATTGGCGAAGGAACCATAGGTAACAAATCCAACTTCTTTATTGAAGATGTTTTGTTAGTTGATGGATTAAAACATAACCTCTTGAGCATTAGTCAATTATGTGATAAAGGATATATTGTCAGATTCGAATCTAATGCTTGCATCATTGAAAAACCACACAAAAACATGTCTATGATTGCATTAAAACAAAATAACGTATACACTATTGACATCAATGATTTGTGTAATGAAATATGTTTTTCGGTTTTGAATGAGGATGCTTGGCTATGGCATAGAAGATTAGGTCATGCTAGCATGAAACTAATCACTCAAATATCATCTAAAGAACTTGTAAGAGGAATTCCTTATATCAAGTTCATCAAAGATAATGTATGTGATGCTTGCCAATTCGGTAAACAAATTAAGGGCAGTTTCAAATCTAAGAATCAAATAAGCACCTCTAGGCCCTTACAAATGATCCATATGGACTTGTTCGGACCAATCTCTACATCAAGCCTAGGAGGTAGCAAATACGCCTTCGTCATTGTGGATGACTATAGTGATACACATGAACTTACTTCTTAAAACAGAAAAGTGAATGCTTTAGATATTTTACTAAGTTTTGTAAACTTGTTCAGAATGAGAAGGGTTCTATGATTTCGTCAATTAGAAGTGATCACAGTGATGAATTCCAAAACCATGATTTCCAAGAATTTTGTGAACTCAATGGATACAACCATAATTTCTCTACTCCTAGAAATCCTCAACAAAATAGAGTAGTAGAAAGAAAAAATCGAAATTTACAAGAAATGGCAAGAACCATGTTGAAAGAACATAGCCTACCCAAATATTTTTGGGCCGAAGCTGTAAATACTGCATGCTATATTTTGAATAGAGTTCTAGTAAGACCCTTACTCACCAAAACTCCCTATGAGTTATGGAACAACAAAAAACCCAATGTTTCATATTTTAAAGTCTTTGGGTGTAAGTGTTTTATCTTGAATGAAAAAGATAACTTAGGAAAATTTGATGCTAAATCTGATGAAGGAATCTTTCTTGGTTATTCTTCAGTTTCTAAAGCTTTTCGTATCTTCAATAAAAGAACTTTAATTATTGAAGAATCCATTCATGTTGTCTTTAATGAGATTTCTAAAATCAAGAAAAACAATTTTGATGATGATGTTAATTTTGATTCCTTGAATTTAAATAAAACCCCGTCTCCAACTAGCAACTTGAATGCATCCACTTCTGAAATATCCTTACCCAAGGATTGGAAGTATGTAGATGCTCATCCTAAGGAGCTAATCTTAGGAGACACATCAAAGGGGGTTCAAACACGTTCTTCTCTTAAAAATTTTTGTTCCAACGCCGCTTTTCTCTCCCAAATTGAACCCAAATGTATTAACAAAGCCATGAAAGATGATTCATGGATTATCGTAATGCAAGATGAATTAAATCAATTTGAGAGAAATGAGGTGTAGAAGCTTGTTCCTAGGCCAAATGACCATTTAGTTATTGGTACTAAATGGGTTTTTAGAAACAAGCAAGATGAATATTGTATCGTGGTTAGAAACAAGGCTAGATTAGTGGCCAAAGGTTTCAACCAAGAAGAAGGTATCGATTACGAAGAAACCTTTGCTCCTGTGGCTTGATTAGAAGCCATAAGGATGCTCCTTGCCTACACAAGTAGTAATAATTTTAAGTTGTTTCAAATGGATGTTAAAAGCGCTTTTCTTAATGGCTTTATTTCCAAAGAAGTCTATGTTGAACAACCTCCTGGATTTAAAAATAATAGCCTCCCTAATCATGTGTTTAGATTAACTAAAGCTCTCTATGGTTTAAAACAAGCTCCGAGGGCTTGGTATGAGAGACTTAGTTCTTTTCTTATCAAAAATAATTTCACAAAAGGCAAGGTTGATACTACATTGTTCATTAAGAATTTTGAAAATAATTTTCTCATTGTTCAGATTTATGTTGATGATATTATCTTTGGTTCTACGAATGAATATCTTTGTGAATCTTTGGCTAAAACTATGAGTCTTGAATTCGGAATAAGTTTAATGGGAGAATTAACATTCTTCTTAGGCTTACAAATCAAACAACTAAGCAATGGCATCTTTATTAGTCAAACTAAATATGCTATGAATTTGCTAAAAAAGTTTAAGATGAATAACTCAAAAGCTATTAACACTCCTATGAGCACCTCCACTAAGTTAGAAATCGATGAAAGTAGAGAAAGCTTTGATCAAAAAACTTATAGGGGCATGATAGGAAGTTTACTTTACCTCACTGCAACTAGACCAGATATCATGTTCAGTGTAGGACTTTGCACTAGATTTCAATCAAACCCTAAGATATCTCATCTTAAAGCAGTTAAAAGAATACTTAGATATCTTAATGGTACCACAAATCTAGGATTACGGTACCCAAAATCAAAGAATCTTGAGTTAATTGCTTATATTGATGCGGACTTTGCTGGCTGTAAACTAGATAGAAAAAACACATCAGGAACATGTCAATTTTTAGGACATGCCCTTGTTTCCTAGTCATCTATGAAACAAAACTCGGTTGCACTATCAACAACCGAAGCTGAATATATTGCAGCAAGTGCATGCTGTGCACAAGTTGTATGGATGAAAAACACTTTAGAAGATTATAAAATTCATCTTAAAAATATTCCCATTAAATGTGATAACACAAGTGCAATATGCTTAACGAAGAATCCTATACAACATTCAAGAACAAAACATATTGATATTAGACATCACTTTATACGAGATCATGTTACTAATCATAATGTAATCATAGAGTTCATTGATACTAAACATCAACTAGATGATATTTTTACAAAACCTCTAAATGAAGAACAATTTGATTTCATAAGAAGAGAATTAGGATTGTTGATGTGTCCGAATACATAAACTAGTTAAAATTATCTTTCGGACTTTATTGAATGATCGAATCACTTGATTGCCATTGCATGCCTAAATAACATATTGGAAATTATGTACATGTTTTGTCTTCATGATTGTATTTGAAAATCAATAGCATAGTCTTGTCCGAATGCATGAAAGTGTTAATTTCATTTTCGGATTCGCTTAACAATTGGTATCCTGACAATCAGATTTTCTCAGACACTTATGAAAAATATTTTTCTGAAATAGATTTGATGAAATGATTCCTGCTTATGAATTCCATCTTGAAATATGGATGATAGTATTTTTACTTGCAAAGATTTGTTTCACATACATATCTTGATACTTGTAAAAATGTAGCATGATTCAATCTCTCATCGACTTTAACTTCATGAGTTGATCTCTCATCGGTTTTAACTTCACTCAAAGTAAACTCACAAATAGCTGGTATCATAAATGGCCTTCCTCCTTCATGCAAAAAGATTATAATAAATAAAAAGGAAGACGTATTCAAAGCAATCTATGTATCATGCTTTCCTTTATATGCTTAGAAAATAACATTTAAAGGCATGAACAACTATCACACTTATGCTCAAAATTCGTTTATTGTTCTCCTGCTATCACAATTACCATGCTTTTTGTTGATGACAAAGGAGGAGAAATATATGAGTATTAATGCCATGCTTGCATCACCAAGAGATATATGAATTGATGTTATGATTGCTATAATTTGCATTATGCTTTGTTTGTATCATGTAATGATATCAAAAATCTTACTTCGTAGTTTTACATGTTGATATCTTACAATATGATGAATTGCTACTATTATCATCATTCAAACCTGTTATGTAAAATTTGAAAATGAATGTCAAGCCTTGACATCATCATCTTCAGAGAGAAACATCATGATGGGAATCATGATGGGAATCATGATGGGAGTATTGATAAGTTTAAATGATTTTAACTTATCAATATGTCTCTTGAATTCAAAGGTTTTGAATTCAAGAATGACTTATCTCAAGTATGGCATATAGACAAGGTGTGTTAAGGATAACTCCATTATCAATTGATTGTCATCATCAAAAAGGGGGAGATTGTTGAATCTCGGATTTTGATGAGGAAGTCAATTGTCATTTGTTATCTAATCTATATGTTGAGATAAGTGTGCAGGATTAACTACGATGAAAGTAAGATATGCAGTAGGAGTTGCGCCGGAGTCAAGACAATGATCACGATGGGAGTTCGAGAGTTCGATAGAAGTTCGGATAGTCGTCGGAGGTTCTGCGGGAACAAATCCGAGAAGTCCATGAGCTTGCCAAAGAAGCTTGTCAAAACTCGCCAAGTGGATCGTCGCAAGTCCAGGAGTTTTTCGGAAGTCCACAGGAGCATCACCAAGGGTTCATCGGATGATCGACGGAAGTTCGCCAGAAGCTCGCCGGAAGAAGCGATTGACGCACCGGAGCAAGTTGCAGTAAATGTCTTAGGAAAAATCGTAGTTAGCACAATGATTAAGTTGGAAATGGGAAGTGATCCCATTAACTTAATCTTGGGGCAATTGGGCCCCTGAAAAACCCAAATTGGGCCAAATGGATCAACCCATTCGGACCCTGATTTCTGTTAGGCGGTCGAAACGCCCAAGCCAGGAGGTGGCACTGCCTGGGCTAAGTCTCCGAGCAAGACTAGGCGGTGCAACCACCCCAGCCAGGAGGTGGCACTACTTGGGCTCAGTCTCCGAGCTCTGGCTGGGTGGTGCAACCTCCCCTAACAGAGGTGACACCGCCTGGGCTCGGTCTCCGAGCTCTGGTTGAGCAGTGCAACCGCCTCAGTCAGGAGGTGGCACCGCCTGAGCTCGGTCTTCGAGCTCTGGTAGGAGGTGCAACTGCCCTTGACAGGAGGTGGCACCGCCCAGAGGCTCAGTCTTCGAGCTCTACTAGGCAGTGCAACTGCTCCAGTCAGGAGGTGCAACCGCCAGATCCCGGAATTCCAGGAATTGACAGTTTTGAGCTCCAAATTCAAACTGGGTTGGGGCCTATAAATACCCCACCCATTCAGCACTAAAAGGGCATAGAATATACACCGAAATCCTGATCTTGTTCTGTGATTTTTAGAGTTCAAAATTGTTGTAAAGGCCAAAAGTTCTTCTCCCTCTTTTCTTCCAAGTTCTGAGCTTTAAAGAGAGGAGAGAAAATTCTGTAAGGGTTGTCTCCTAAGCCCGTCAAAAGGAGTGAAACTGTAAAAGGGTGGTTGGCCTTCGCCTATTGAAGGAAGGCCTCTAGTTGATATCAGTGACCTCGTCGGTGGAGGAAGCCAAAAGTGGAGTAGGTCAAGATTGACCGAACCACTCTAAATCTCGGTTTGCATTTACTTTGAGCATATTATCTTTACTGCAAACCTCCTCTAAAGCTTACTGCTTTCTAAACATATACGATCGGGTTTCAAGCTTTGCACTTTCCGAATCGGCGTTTAGACGTAAAACAGTTTCATCGTACGATCATCATATTTTTGTTTGCGTTTACATTTTGATTTCTATCACAACTGCAAACTACCTTTATATCCTTGCTTAAACTGCATCTCGCTTAATCAAGTGATTTACGAATCAGCATTTAGATGTAAAGTAGTTTTTTCGTACAAATATCATACTTCAGTTTGCGCCTACTATCTGATTAGAATCATAACTGCAAACTGCATTTATATCTCTGCTGCATCTCGCTTAAACAAAAGTTAAAGTGATTTACGAATTGGCTTTCTTTCCAAAATCACTTTTAACGAACGAACGTAGTTTTTATTTTTCGTAGAAGATTTTCCACTGCACTAATTCACCCCCCCCCCCCCCCCCCCCCCTTCCCTCTTAGTGCTCTTGATCCTAACAATTAAGTGATTTGAACATTGAATCAAGAAAGTCCGAAAAATAATCTTAACAAGTTCATTGATTCGAGCACATTTTTGCCATAGTTTTTCAAAAACACTCATGAAAATAATACGTGCTTATCATCATGTATAGCTTAAAATCTCATGCATAAAATTGTTAACCAAAATGTTTAATATTACATCATTATGCATTTCTTCAAATCAAATATGATTATTTTTTTTTAATCAAAATTGAAATCAACGTAATGCACATTATTACTTCTTAACCATGATTTCATATTTTCAATCAAAATCATTTTATTTGTTTATCATAAAATATGTAATATTATCATTTTCGAAATTACTTGGCTTGATCATAATTTTTTTTTTAAACATGTAATTTTTAAGAAAATTAATTCTAAATTAAAAAAGAAAATACATCATGAGAGCATCAAGTAATTTCAAAATAAATTAGGGGGATTTCGATTACCTCATCATTGAAAACGGTTAAGGCGTAGTTTGCCACCTCGCCTTTCTTGATTTTCTCTTCGTCTTCGGAGGAGCTCGATTCATCCCACTTTGTGTTCCTCTTCTTTGGCCTCTTCCTTCATTCAAGTTTATTGTTTATTTTATATTTTTTTTTAATAAGCTTATTAAGATTTAGTGTTTGAAGTTCAAGTTCATCATTGTCCTCATCACTTGAGTCCGCTCAAGTGGTATTCATTTGTCCGGAGTTCCAAATCCTTCCTGTTCTTTGGAAGGTGATTTTGTTCATCATGTGCATTGTGCACCATTTCATATGTCATCAACGAACCAATTAGTTCTTCAAGTGGTAAGTTGTTTAGGTTTTTAGCTGCTTGTATTACAGTTACTTTTGAATCCCACTTCTTAGAAAGAGAACGCAAAATCTTGTTTACGAGTTCAAAATCCGAAAAACATTTTCCAAGAGCTCTTAAACTATTGATGATATCCGTGAAACGGGTGTACATGTCGCCTATAGTCTCTCTTGGTTGCATTCGAAAAAGCTCAAAATCATGCAATAAAATGTTAACTTTTGAGTCTTTGACTATACTAGTTCCCTCGTGCGTGATTTCAAGTGTTTGCCAAATGTCAAAAGTCGTTTCGCATGTAGAAATCCGATTGAACTCATTTTTGCCAAAGCGCAAAATAAGGCATTCATAGCCTTTGCGTTTAAAGAAAAATACTTCTTCTCCAAATCCGACCATTCGTTCATCGGTTTAGAGGGAAGTTGAAAACCATTTTCAACGATATTCCATAAATCCAAATTCATATAAATCAAGAAAACTCTCATTCGAGTTTTCCAATAAGTGTAGTCCAATCCGTTAAACAACGGTGGACGAACAACCGATAAGCCCTCTTGAAAGCCATGAAGAGCCATTTCTCTCGGGTGTAAATCCAAAATGAGAAATACCGGGCTCTGATACCAATTGTTAGGATCAAGAGCACTAAGAGGGGGGGGGGGTGAATTAGTGCAGTGGAAAACCTTTTATGATTAAAATAAACTATGTTCGTTCGATAAAAGTGATTTCAGTAAAAAAGTCAATTCGTAAATCACTTTAACTTTTGATTAAGCGAGATGTAGCAAAGATATAAATGCAGTTTGCAGTAATGGTTCAAATCAGATAGTAGGCGCAAACTGAAATATGATATTCATACGGAAAAACTGATTTACGTCTAAATGATGATTCGTAAATCACTTGATTAAGCGAGATGCAGTTAAAGCAAGGATATAAAGGCAGTTTGCAGTTTTGATAGAAATCAAAACGTAAACACAAACTGAAATATGATGATCGTATGATAAAACTGATTTACGTTTAAATGTCGATTCGGAAAGTGCAAAGCTTGAAACCCAATCGTATATGCGCAGAAAGGAGTAAGCTTTTGAGGAGGTTTGTAGTAAAGATAATATGCTCAAAGTAAATGCAAACCGAGATTTAGAGTGGTTCGGTCAATCTTGACGTACTCCACTTTTGGCTTCCTCCACCGACGAGGTCACCGACGTCAACTAGAGGCCTTCCTTCAATAGGCGAAGGCCAACCATCCTTTTACAGTTTCACTCCTTTTGATGGGCTTAGGAGACAACCCTTACAGAATTTCCTTTCCTCTCTTAACAGATTAGGACTTGGAAGTAAAGAGGAAGAACTTTCAACTCATACAACACTTTTGAGCTCTAAAAATCATAAAGTAAAATCAGAATTTCGGTGGTTTCTGGGTGCCCTTACAGTGCTAAAAGGGTGGGATATTTATAGGTCCCAACCCTGTTTGAATTTGGAGCTCAAAACTGTCAATTCCCGGAATTTCGGGATCTGGTGGTTGCACCGTCTGACTGAGGCGGTTGCACCACCTGGCAGAGTTCGAAGACTGAGCCTCTAGGTGGTGCCACCTCCTGTCAGGGGCGGTTACACCTCCTGCCATAGCTCAAAGACCGAGCTCAGGCGGTGCCACCGCCTAACTAAGGCGGTTGCACCGCTCAGCTAGAGCTCGGAGACCGAGCCCAAGCGGTGCCACCTCCTGTCAGGGGCGGTTGCACCGCCCAGTCTCGCTCGAAGACTGAGCCCAAGCGGTACCACCGCCTGGTTGGGGCGGTTCAACCACCTGGCAGAAATCAAGGTCTGAATAGGTTGATCCATTCGACCCAATTTGGGTTTTTAGGGGCCCAATTGCCCCAAGATTAAGTTAATGGGATCACCTCCCATTTCCAACTTAATCATTATGCTAACTACGATATTTCCTAAGACATTTACTGCAACGTGCTCCGGTGCGTCAATCGCTTCTTCCGGCGAGCTTTTGACGAACTTCCGTCAATCATCCGATGAACCCTCGGTGATGCTCCTGCGGACTTCCGGCAAACTCCTGGACTTGCGACGATCCACTTGGCGAGTTCCAACGAGTCACTAGTCGAAAGTGAAATGGCCAAAAATTCAGCTTGCTTAGATAGCCGTAAAAGCGCATCTGCAACAACATTCTCTTTCCCCTTTTTGTACGTTATTTCATAATCATATCCAAGAACCTTTGTTACCCATTTTTGCAGCTCGGGGGAAGATATCTTCTGCTCTAAGAGATATTTTAGGCTTTTATGGTCAGTCTTGATTTGAAAGCATCGCTTGATCAAGTACGATCTCCACCTCATTGCTGCATGCACAATGGCGAGCATCTCCTTATCATATGTTAATATGTTTTGATAAGGGGGAGACAATGCCTTGCTAATATATGTGAGTGGTCAACCATCTTGCATGAAAACGTTTCCCATTCTATCTCCAGATGCATCGGCCTCAATGATGAAGGGTCGGTTGAAATCTGGTAATGTTAGCACTAGCATCATCGTTATGGCTGCCTTAAGTTTATCGCAGGCAGTGGAGGCTCTGTCCGACCATTGGAAGACATCTTTTTCCAACAAGGAAGTAAGTGGTGAACTGATCTTTCCATAGTTTTTCACGAACTTACGGTAGTATCCTGTTAAACCCAGAAAGTCATGTAGCAATTTTATGTTCCTCGGGGTAGGCTAGTTTTGCATTGCTTCAATTTCGAAGGGGTCCACCGTCACACCTTCCTCTGATATGATATGCCCAAGATATTCCACCTTTTGTTGAAGAAAGTAAAAATTCATAGTGGCCGTTGTGTATTTGAAAGGCAATTTTTGGTATGACTTCTTTGTACACTCGTATTTGATAATACTCGGATCGAAGGCCCAGCTTTATGAAGATTTGTGCTCCCTTTCATCTAGCAATTCATCTACTACTAGAATAGGGTATTTATCCTTGATGGTTATGCTATTGAGAGCTCAGTAATCAACGCATATTCGCCATGTTCCGTCTTTCTTGCTTATAAGTAGCACCGGTGAAGAGTAGAGGTTGCAACTTGGCCGAATAACTCCTGTTTTGAGCATCTCTTTTACAATCCTTTCTATTTCATCCTTCTGGAGATGTAGATACTGATATGGCTGAGTATTTGCTGGAGGTTTGCCTGAAAGAATCGTTATATAATGATCATGCCGACGGGTAAGAGGTAGGTTGTGCGGTTCGTCAAATATATCTGAAAATTCAGCAAGCAAAGGAAGTAGGTTTGGATCTTCAAATTCTATTGGCTCTCCCTTAGTTTGCTACTCAAGTTGTGCCAAAAAGCTGCTGCATGCTTTATGCAAAACCTTCTCCATTTGTTGTTTGCAAATCGTCGTTACGTCGCCCCCACATTTCTCGTTTAGTATCACTTATTTCTCCTTACTGTAAAATTTCATAATTAGTTACAAAAAATTCCAAGAAATATCACCTAATGTCATCAACCATTTAATTCTGAGCATGGACTCATGATCATCAAGAGGGAGAAGGAAGAAATATGCAATTATCTCTTAGTAAGGCCTCATGATCAGTAATAGTTTCACTTATGGGCACCTACGATCATACTTCAAAATCCATCCATCGGCGACCTTAACGTTAAACCTGCTGCAATTCTCGATAGGTAAGGCCATCTGGGCAGTAAACTTACTGTTTCAAAAGTTATTAGTAATACCCATGTCGATGAGAACAATGATCGGTTGTTGTTTGAGAAGGCCTCCAACTTTCATCATTTGTGGGTTTGAGTAGCCGGCTAATACATGTACCGTAAACTCGGTCGGTTGTGGCTCTTCTTCTGTATCTTCTTATTCATGTTCAAGGCTCTCTTTTGGATGTTCAATAACCTCTTTTTCTATTGGTTCAATCATAAGAAGTCTCCTTTTACTATAGTGATGCTCACGGCTTCACGGCTCGTCACAATGCCAACATAACCCCTTCGCATATCGCTCCCGAAGCTCTTCTCTTGTTAACCTCTTTGGTGTAGGGACTTGGTCGATAGTAGGGGGGCTGAGAGCTTCAATATTACTGGTTGAGGAGTGACCCTAGCCCTCCGAGCTTCATGGTTCAATTGCTCCTCTTGATGTCGTGCGAAAGAGATGGCTGCCATAAGCGTATACGGTTGTCGCGCTTTAACTTCTCCTTGGATCTCCGGCTTCAAGCCCTCAATGAAGTTCCTCAATAATTATTTTTGAGAGCAACTATGAGTTTAATTAGATAACCTTTCAAACCTGGTTTGGTACTCCTAAATGGTGGAGGTTTGTCGGATCTTTGCTAGTTGTCCGTCAATGTTCACATAATCGGTTGGTCTGAAGTGGATCAGCAGTCCTTCTTTGAATTATCACCATGAAAGGACTCCATAAGTATGTTCAAATCAGTCAAACCACTATATAGCATCCCCTTCAAGATGTATAGCTGTAATTTTTACCATAGATGCATCCGCGGTTTTGTGGTACCGAAAATATCGCTCCGCACGCGAGATCCAACCAATCGGGTCTCCTTCTTCCCATCTAGAGAAGTCCACTCTCATGCATGGATAGTTGGGGTCGGTCATAGAGCTTCCCCTATCTTGGAAGTCATATCTTCAGGCTTGGTGCGATTGGGCAAAGCTCTCTCCTTGATGTGATTTCTTCGGGCTTAGTGGTCGGCCCAATCTGAGTTCGGTAAAGAGCGTTCGAATCTTATCCTCCAGTCATGCCTCGAAGGCTTCGAATTTAGCATTGATTACCTCCTCATATGCCATAGTATATGCCGCCAAATCTGTGATGTTAAGTTCTCTCTTTTGTTGTCGGGTTAAAGGCATGTATTGGTTGAGAGAGGTGATGGTCGAAAGGGTTGGTGGATTGGTGGATGTAGGCTACGGTTTAGGCTTATTTTGTGGCTATTTTGGGTGAAGTTTGAGGGTGTGGTTTGGTGGAGTTTTAGGGCTGTGGATGAAAGTTTTGGATTTGTGGTAGATGATAGCAAAGGTTTGATAGAAATCAGTGGAAGTTGTAGCAAGTATGTGCTATCTTGTAAGAGTAGAATTGTCGTCAAAGAAACAATGGTTTCTCAACATAATTTCCACCAAAAACTTGAGAGAATTGAGGATGGAATTGATAGAAAAATCACAGTTTATATGACAACAAGGATGTCTAATTTAATCAAGAAAATTTCAGCAGTATAACAGCAAGGAAATTGGTGCAAGTTGCGATTACAGAATTCTCGTAAAAAAATTTCAGTGATTTACGATAAAAATTTGCAGCAACACAAAATCGTTTTTAGTGATGAATTCCTTAATAGATCAATCTTAGATGGAATCTAAAATGATCTATGAAGTGTATAAGAAATTTCATTCAAAAAAGATTACAAATAGATGGGTTAAGGCAACAATATGCGGCTGAAATTTTCTGCAGGACAGATTTTTAAGTATAGCAGATTGTACGTAAAAGATTAGTGATTTATATTGAGAATTTTTTTATGAAACCAAAGGAAAATCCACTAATAGGAAGTGTCAAAGCTATCATAAAAATTTCGTAGAGATTTGGATAGAAACAACGTATTATCAAGATCAAACAAATAGTGCTATGCAGCTGAAATTTTACAGTGTAGATTTTCAAGTATAGCAGATTAGACGTAAAATATCAATGGTTCATATTGAGAATTTTTTGATGAAACCAAAGGAAATCTGCTGTTAGGAAATGTCAAAGATGTCATAAAAATTTCATAGAGATTTGGATAGAAAAAGCACAGTAGCAAGATCAAACAGACGGTGCTATATGGTTGAAATTCTGCAATGTATCTTTCGTCGTAGAGATGAAAACTTTATGATGAAAAGTTTATGCAGCAATATAGGAATAATATTTTTAAGATTTTCAAATAAGGATAACTAAATTGCAGTAGCAGTAAGGTAGAAAACCAGAACCTATTGCAATTCACGGGGAGATCAAAGGATGATCCGTGGTGGTGTAGTTGACGGCGGAATTTGGCGACGATCTTTTAAGCAATTGTGGGAATTGCTTTGGGTGGCTGTAGAGGGTTGATAGATGGCTATGGAAGGGCAGCGAGACACCAAGAACGTTGCTATGATACCATGTGTTAGAACCCTTATAGATTCTAAACTTGGGGTTGATCTCTTTAGGGGATCGGCCTCCTTGGAACTCTATAAGGGTTCCTCCCTCCAAGTTGCTACTCAAAGGCTGCAGAAAAGATTCATCTATTGCTTATGAAAAGAGGAGGAATACATGACTATTTATAGGGCTTCTAAACCCTAACTCATAATAGGACTCCTACTTCTAACCAACTCCTAATAGGACTCTTACTCAAGACTCCTATTCTTTTACAACTCCTTATTCTTTCTAAGAAACAACCTCCTAACCCTAGCCGGCCTCTTCAACTCTTTAATAGGGGTCGGCTTAGGTAGGTTTTACATGAATATCCCTCTCAATTAGGACTCTCCAAGCTAGAGTCCTAACACACTCGAGCGAAAACTCAAGTGATGATGAACTCGAACATCTCAATATCAAATTTAAAAGGTTCATTAAACAAGAATTAAAGAACAAAAATGAACTTAAAAAGAAGAAGCTACAAAAGAAGAATAAAACACTCATGGTGGCTTGGGACGAATCAAGTTCATCCGAAGATGAAGAACAAATCAACAAAGGCAAGGTGGCAAACTACGCCTTAACGACTTTCAACGACAAGGTAACCAAAACCCTTTTGCTTTATTTCAAAATTACATAATGCATTTCATGAGTTGTTTTTTAAATTAGTTTAGAAAAAGTATATGTAAATTGTTAATAAAAATAAAAAATTTGGGATCATGCTAGTAATTTTGAAAATAATAATGACAATTGCATGTTTTATGAAACTACAATAAACAAAATGATTTTGATTAAAAACACCTTAAGTTCAATAAAATCATGATTGAATGACATAATGATGTAAGACATAAAGAAAATATTAAAAGATTTTGTATCATGATGATTTTCTATTATGCATAAGGATTTAAAGTAATGATTTGAAATCATATATTTTGGATTTAGGTGTTACACTTTTTTATCTTGATGATTTTTGTGATTTATGGATTATCGATCTTTGACGTAATGAAAGTTTTTTTTTTTTTTGCTTTTAAATGATGATGTATATTTTTTTTTTGGTATAAAAGACAAAAGCATGCTTGTATGAAATCAAATCACTTAAATTGAAACAACTAAAAAGAGGAAATCATTTTTCCTTGAAAATTTCTTTTTCTCTATCTTATCTATTTTTTACTAAGAGATTGATAAAGTTATTAATGTCATTTTGAAAGTAATTTTGATGATTTGATGATTTGAATTTGAATATGTTTTATCCAAATCATGATCTTGATTTCTCGGTATTTGATGAATCAAGATCTTGTTTTTGTTCTTCTACGATTCTTTTTGCTATTCACTAAAAAGGAGACTTATCCAAAAACAAAAAAAACCATGATATGCTACTTGACATCTTGAGAATTTATTACTTGAGTTTTGTTATGCATTTCTTCCCTTCTTCTTTCTTGTTTACAATGACAAAAGGGGGAAAGAATATTGCTAGCATCTCAAGAGGAGATTTGTTAAAATGAATCATGTCTTTTGGTACTCACGAATTGATCCTTCTTGATCTTTCGGATTAATAACTTTCATGTCTTTAATATAACTCCTTTGTATTTATGTTATGATTAGAATATTATTGCAAAAGAAAGCAAAAAGTGCTAGCATTGAATGTTAAACTTAGTCATGTAAAATTTTTGATTTCTTAAAATTTGATACTTCAGAATTCCTTTAAAGAATGCCTTGTAATTGATCTATTAAGATTTCTTTTTACTATTAAAAAAAAAAGACTTATTAAAATGAATCATGACTTGATCCTTCATGATCTTTGATCATGATATCTTTCATGTCATGATTTTTATTATGTATATTTCTTTTGTATTTATGGTTGTATACCTTATGTGATGCTTAAAGAATTGATGTAAAGGGAAATGAATTGTAGATTTTTATTATTTCCATCTTTTTACTAATGACAAAGGGAGAGAAAGAATTGCTAGTGTGTACATCTCAAAAGAGAAAGATTTGCTAGCTTGCACAATTCAAGAATATGCAAAAAATATGCAAGCTTGCTCATCTCAAAAGAGAATCAAAGATTGCTAACTTTCATATTTCAAGACGCAAAAGTTACTTTCTTGAACATTTCAAATATTTCTAGCTTAAATTTTCTAAAATAATGAAATCATTTGCAAGTATGCATGGTGTAAAAATTGTTAGAATTGATAGCTTGAACATTTCAAAGGAAGAAAAAATTACACTTATCAAAAGAGAAGAAAGAACTCACTAGCTTGCATGTTCTAAATTGATGGAAAATTTGTTAAATTCCTAAGCTTATATCTCTAAATCTTGTAAAGTTGCACTTCTCTTTTTTGTTGATGACAAAGGGGTAGAAGTATGATGATGTTATGCATAATTTTATGATGATGTTATGCATGATTTTATAATCCAAGAGTTCTATCAATACGGCAAATTGATAGGGGGAGTTAAGGTTAACTCCGTCGTTAATTGGTTGTCATTATCAAAAAGGGGGAGATTGTTGAATCTTAGATTTTGACGATGAAACCAATTGATAGTGTTTATGATTTGATCTGCATTTTAAGTGATGTAGGAAGCTTCGATCAAGGAGAGACAATTAAAGCAGGAAGAATCATGTTGGGCCGGAGAAAAACATATCAGAAGGTTAAATGTCGAGTCGGAGGATCGGTTGACGTGTCGGCAGAAGGCATCAAGCCATGGGTTTGGGCATCGGGCCAAGAAGAGCAAAAATTGTGCCAAGAAAATTGGAGGTGTGGAGGTCAACTGGCCGATTGGGCAATAGGTCGCTGGAGAGAACGATGCACCGAAGAATCGGATGAAGCGTCGATGAACCAATAACATGCCAGACAACATGATTCAAGCTTTGTAATAATTGTGTAGATCAAAGTAGGTTTTATTTGTGCAGGATTAACTACGATAGTGATCAAGGCATAAATCAAAATAAAGTCCAGAGTTAAGAACGAGATTTCGTTGGGAGTTCGAGAGTTCATCGGAAGTCTGGACGTTCATCGAAATTTCTACCGGAACTAATCGAGAAGTCCAAGAGCTTGCCGAAGAAGCTCGTCAGAACTCGCCAAAAAGATCGTCGTGAAGTCTAGGAGCTTTCTGGGAATCTGCTGGAACATTACCGAGAGATCGTCGAAAGTTCGCCGGAAAATCCCCGGAATCTCACCGGAAGAAACCAAGACTAACCGAATCAGATTTGCTTAGCGTATGCCTTAGAATTCGTAGTTAGCACAAAATTGGGATTGGAATTGGGCCAACCCAATTATGGGCTAATTGGGACCATGTATGGGCTGTTGGGCTAAGTGAAAGGCCCAAACAGTGACCCAACAGGTGGAATCGTCGTGGCACAGTCTCCGAGACTATGTCAGGTGATGGTACCACCCAGATATAGTCTCTGAGAGACTATCAGGCGGTGGTACCACCCAGTGACAGTGTGCTAGGAAATGGTACTGCCCCTGTCAAGTGGTGGTACCGCCTAGTGTCAGAAAGCACTAGCGGTGGTATCGCTAGGACAAGCGGTGGTACCGCCAGGATAGGCGGTGGTACCACTGTTAGGATCAAGAGCGGCACTAAGTGGGGGGGTGAATTAATGCAACAGAAAATTCTTTAATTTTGTATAAAGTTCGTCTTGATTCAAATCGTTTCGAAAAGATGTTGAACTTAAAACTTTCATAAGAATGTAAGGAGAAGCTCAAGGAGATTTGCAGTAAAGTAAATTGCACAATCGGAAAAGCAAACCAAAATTTAGAGTGGTTCAGATTCCTCCTCCTTCTGTTGAATCTCGTATTTTAATGATGAAACCACTTGATATATGTTTATGATTTAATCTGCGTTTTGAGTGATGCAGGATGCTTCGATCAGGATGAGACAATTAAAGCAGGAAAATCATGTTGTGCTAGAGGAACATGTTAGAAGATTGGACGTCGGGCCGGTGGATCGGTCAATGTATCGACAAAAGGCTTCGGGTCGTGGACTCGGGCATTGGGCCAAGAAGAGCGGGTATTGTGACAAGGATATCGGAGTTGCGGAGTCAACTGGCCGATTGGGCAATAGGCCGCAGGAGAGGACGATGCGCCGAAGAATCGGACGAAGTGTCGAGGGACCAATGACATGCCGGACAACTTGGTTAATTGCTTAGGCTAAATTATCTCAATCGAAGTTTTGTTTTACATGTGCAAGATTAACTACGATGAAAATAAGATATGCAGCAAGAGTTGCACCGAAGTCAAGACAATGATCACGTTGGGAGTTCGAGAGTTCGACGGAAGTTCGGACAGTCGTCGGAGGTTATGCGGGAACAAATCCAAGAAGTCCATGAGCTTGCCAAAGAAGCTCGTCGGAACTCACCAAGTGGATCGTCGTAAGTCCAGG
The DNA here is from genome assembly GCF_036884655.1 of Musa acuminata AAA Group. Taxonomy (NCBI): domain Eukaryota; kingdom Viridiplantae; phylum Streptophyta; class Magnoliopsida; order Zingiberales; family Musaceae; genus Musa; species Musa acuminata. The sequence continues at coordinate 21,169,722 of NC_088354.1, forward strand.
AGTTTGCCGGAAGTCCGCAGGAGCATCACTGAGGGTTCATCGGATGATTGATGGAAGTTCGCCGGAAGCTCGCCAGAAGAAGCGATTGACGCACCGGAGCAAGTTGCAGTAAATGTCTTAGGGAATATCGTAGTTAGCACAATGATTAAGTTGGAAATGGGAGGTGATCCCATTAACTTAATCTTGGGGCAATTGGGCCCCTGAAAAACCCAAATTGGGCCGAATGGATCAACCCATTCGGACCCTGATTTCTTAAGATGGAATGGCAAGAATATTCAGAGACCAGTAAGATCATAAAAATATTGGAGGAAGCACCAAGCTTTATGGCTCATTACAATTGGGACTCAAAAGAATTACACTATAAGGGATACATTATGCTTGTGACAAATTCTACTTGCATCTTCACAAGCAGATTTTGGACAAAGTTATTCCATATACAGGGTATTAAATTGAAAAGGAGTATGACATATCACCCACAAACTGATGGCCAGACAAAAGTTGTAAATAGGTGGTTCTGTTAGGACTCTAGCTAGAAGAGTCCTAATTGAGAGGGGCATTCATGTAGGAGGTTTTTCCTTAGAGAAGAATTTGGAGTTGTAAGGGAATAGGAGTCTTGAGTAGGAGTCCTATTAGGAGTTGGTTAGAAGTAAGAGTCTTAAGTAGGAGTCCTATTAGGAGTTAGGGTTTAGAAGCCCTATAAATAGCCATGTATTCCTTCTCTTTTAATAAGCAATAGATGAATCTTTTCTGCAGCCTTTGAGCAGCAACTTGGAGGGAGGAACCCCTATAGAGTTCCAAGGAGGCTGATCCCCTAAAGAGATCAACCCCAAGTTGGAGGGAGGAATCTACAAGGGTTCTAGCACCTGGTATCAGAGCAGCGTTCTTGGCATCTCGCTGCCCTTCCACTGCCATCCATCATCCTCCACAACCGCCCAAAGCAATTCCCACAATTGCTTAAAAGATCGTCGCTGAATTCCGCCATCATCTCCACCACCGCGGATCATCGTTTGATCTCCCCGTGAATTACAACAGGTTCTGGTATCCTACCTTATTGCTGCTGCAATTTAGTTATCCTTATTCGAAAATCCAAAAAAAAAACACTGTTCCTATATTGCTGCATAAACCTTTCGTCACAAAGTTTTCATCTCGACGACGAAAGATACATTGCAGAATTCCAGCCGCATAGTACCATCTTTTTGATCTTGCTACTATGCTTTTTCTATCCAAATTTCTATGAAATTTTTATGACATCTTTGACACTTGCTAACAGCAGATTTCCCTTTGGTTTTTTCAAAAAATTCTCAATATAAACCATTGATCTTTTACGTCAAATCTGCTATACTTGAAAATCTGCACTGTAAAATTTTAGCCGCATAGCACTGTTTGTTTGATCTTGATACTACATTGTTTCTCTCCAAATCTCTACGAAATTTTTATGATAGCTTTGACACTTCCTAACAGTGGATTTCCCTTTTGTTTCATCAAAAAATTCTCAATATAAACTACTGATCTTTTACGTCCAATCTGCTATACCTAAAAATCTGTGCTGCAGAAAATTTCAGCCGCATATTGTTGCCTTAACCCATCTATTTGCAATCTTTTTCGAATGAAATTTCTTATACACTTCATAGATCATCTTGGCTTCTATCTAAGATTAATCTATTAAGAAATTTATCTCTAAAAATGATTTTATGTTGCTGTAAATTTTCATCGTAACCCGCTGAAATTTTTCGACGAGAATTCTGCAATCGCAACTTGCACCAATTTCCTTGCTGTTATACTGCCGAAATTTTCTTGATTAAATTAGATATCCTTGATGTCATATAAACTGTGATTTTTCTATCAATTCCCTCCTCAATTCTCACAAGTTTTTGGTGGAAATTACGTCGAGAAACCATTGTTTCTTCGACGACAATTCTACTCTTACAAGACAGCACATACTTGCTGCAACTTCCACTGATTTCTATCAAACCTTTGCTACCATCTACCAGAGATCCAAAACATTCATCCATAGCCCTAAAACTTTGCCTAACCACACCCTCAAACTGCACCCAAAATAGGCCTAAATCGTAGCCTACATCCATCGATCCACCAATCCTTTCGACCATCACTTCTCTCAACTATACATGCCTTTAACCTGACAACAAAAGAGAGATCTTAACATCATAGATTTGGAGGCATATACTATGGCATCTAAGGAGGCAATCAAAGCTAAATTTGAAGCCTTGGAGGCACGAATGGAGGATAAGATTCGGACGCTCTTTACCGAACTCAGATTGGGCCGACCACTAAGCCCGAAAAAATCATATCACGGAGAGAGTTTTGCTCAATCGCACCAGGCTCGAAGAGATGAGTTCCAAGGGAGGGGAGGCTCTATGACTGAACCCAACTATCCATGCATGATAGTGGACTTCCCTAGATGGGAAGAAGGAGACCCGATTGGTTGGATCTCGCGCGCAGAGCGATATTTTCAGTACCACAAAACCGTGGATGCATCTATGGTGAAAATTACAGCTATACATCTTGAAGGGGATGCTATACAGTGGTTTGACTGGTTTGAACATACTTATGGAGTCCTTTCATGGCAACAATTCAAAGAAGGATTGCTGATCCGCTTCAGACCAACCGATTACGAGAATATTGATGGACAACTAGCAAAGATCGGACAAACTTCCACCATTCAGGAGTACCAAACTACGTTTGAAATGTTATCTAATCAAACTCATGATTGGTCTCAAAAACAGTTATTGAGGACCTTTATTGAGGGCTTGAAGCCGGAGATCCGAGGAGAAGTTAAAACGCGACAACCGTATACGCTTATGGCAGCCATCTCTTTCGTACGACATCAAGAGGAGCAATTGAACCATGAAGCTCGGAGGACTAGGGTCACTCCTCAACCAGTAATATTGAAGCCCTCAGCCCCCCTACTATTGACCAAGTCCCTACACCAAAGAGGTTAACAAGAGAAGAGCTTCGGGAGCAATATGTGAAGGGGTTATGTTGGCATTGTGACGAGCCATGGAGCCGTGAGCATCGCTGTAGTAAAGGGAGACTTCTTATGATTGAACCGATAGAAAAAGAGGTCATTGAACATCCAGAAGAGAGCCTTGATCATGAAAAAGAAGATGCAGAAGAAGAGCCACAACCGACCGAAGCTACGGTACATACACTAGCTGGCTACTCAAACCCGCAAACGATGAAAGTTGGAGGCCTTCTCAAACAACAACCGATCACTGTTCTCATCGACACGGGCAGCACTAATAACTTCATAAACAGTAAGGTTGCTGTCCATATGAACTTACCTATTGAGAATTGCAACAGGTTTGTCGTTAAGGTCGCCAACGGATGGATTTTGAAGTATGATCGTAGGCGCCCACAAGTGAAACTATTGCTGATCATAAGGCCTTACCAAGAGATAATTGCATATTTCTTCCTTCTCCCTCTTAATGATCATGAGGCCATCCTCATAATTAAATGGTTGACGACATTATGTGATATTTCTTGGAATTTTATGCAACTAATTATGAAATTTTATAGTAAGGAGAAACATGTGATACTGCATGGGAAACGTGAGGGCGACGTAACGATGATTTGCACACAACAAATGGAGAAGGTTTTGCATAAAGCATGTAGGGGCTTTTTGGTACAACTTGAGCAGCAAATTAAAGGAGAGCCAATAGAATTTGAAGATCCAAATCTACTTCCTTTGCTTGCAGAATTTTCAGATATATTTGACGAACCGCGTAACCTACCTCTTACCCGTCGGCATGATCATTGTATAACGATTCTTCCAGGAAAATCCAGCAAATGCTCAGCCATATCAGTATCCACATCTCCAGAAGTATGAAATAGAAAGGATTGTAAAAGAGATGCTCAAAACAGGAGTTATTCGGCCATGTTGCAGCCCCTACTCTTCACCGGTGCTCCCCATACGGAAGAAGGATGGAATATGGCGATTATGTGTTGATTACCGAGCTCTCAATGGCATAAACATCAAGGATAAATACCCTATTCCAATAGTAGATGAGTTGCTAAGGGAGCACAAATCTTCACAAAGCTGGACCTTCGATCCAGGTATCATCAAATACGAGTATGCGAAGAAGACATACCGAAAACCATCTTTTGAACACACAACAACCACTATGAATTTTTGCTTTCTTTAAAAGAAGGTGGAATATCTTGGGCATATCATATCAGAGGAAGGTGTGAGAGTAGACCCCTTCAAAATTGGAGCAATGCTAAATTGGCTGACCCCGAGGAACATAAAATTGCTACATGGCTTTCTGGGTTTAACAGGCTACTACTACAAGTTCGTGAAAAACTATGAAGAGATCAGTGCACCACTTACTTCCTTACTGAAAAAAGATGTCTTCCAATGGTCGAACAGAGCCTCCACTGCCTTTGACAAACTTAAGGCAGCCATGACGACGACGCCGGTGCTAACACTACCAGATTTCAACCGACCCTTCATTATTGAGGCCGACGCATCTGGAGTCGGAATTGGAGTCATTCTCATGCAAGATGGTCGACCACTCACATACACTAGCAAGGCATTATCTCCCTCCCATCAAAATAAGTCAACATATGATAAGGAGATGCTCGCCATTGTGCGTGCAGCAACGAGGTGGAGACCCTACTTGATTGGTCAACGATTTCAAATTAAAACCGACCATAAAAGCCTCAAGTACTTTTTGGAGCGAAAGATATCATCCCCTGAGCAGCAAAAATGGGAAAGAGAATGTTCTTGCAGATGCGCTTTCGTAGCTACCCGAGCAAGTTAAAGTTTCGATCGTTTCTCTTCCGACCAGCGACTTCCTTGAGGATATTAAGATGGAATGGCAGGAAGATTCGGAGACCAGTAAGATAAAAAAAAAAAATTAGAGGAAGCACTAAGCTCCGTGGCTCATTACAATCGGGACTCAAAAAATTATGCTATAAGGGACGCATTGTGCTTGTGACAAATTCTACTTGCATATTCAAGAGCAGATTTTGGACAAAGTTATTCCATATGCAGGGTACAAAATTGAAAAGGAGTATGACATATCACCTACAAACCAACAGCCAGACGAAAGTTTTAAATAGGTGCTTGGAGACAGCCCAAAGCCACCCACCAAATATGACTACCCAAAGAGAACTCCAGACCCAGCCAAGTGCCATTATTGATCGACGGATCGTGACTCGACAACGACGACCCACTAATGAAGTGCTAATACAGTGGGCGAACCTACCAATAGAAGATGTCACTTGGGAGAACTATGACGACTTGAAGATCAAATTCTCAGAATTTATGAATCATCATCCTCGAGGACAAGGCTGATTTGAAGAGGGCGGGTTTGTTAGGACTCTAGCTTGGAGAGTCCTAATTGAGAGGGACATTCTATTAGGACTCAAGCTAGAAGAGTCCTAATTGAGAGGGGCATTCATGTAGGAGGTTTTTCCTTAGAGAAGAATTTGGAGTTGTAAGGGAAAAGGAGTCTTGAGTAGGAGTCCTATTAGGAGTTGGTTAGAAGTAAGAGTCTTAAGTAGGAGTCCTATTAGGAGTTAGGGTTTAGAAGCCCTATAAATAGCCATGTATTCCTTCTCTTTTGATAAGCAATAGATGAATCTTTTCTGCAGCCTTTGAGCAACAACTTGGAGGGAGGAACCCCTATAGAGTTCCAAGGAGGCCGATCCCCTAAAGAGATCAACCCCAAGTTTAGAATCTGCAAGGGTTCTAACAAGAACCTCCGACGACTATCCGAACTTTCATCGATCTCTCGAACTCCCAACGTGATCATTGTCTTGACTCCGGCGTAACTCCTGCTGCATATCTTACTTTCATCGTAGTTAATCCTGTGCACTTAAAACAAAACTTCGATTGAGACAATTAATCCTAAGCAATTAACCAAGTTGTTCGGCATGTCATTGGTCCCTCGACGCTTCGTCCGATTCTTCGGCGCATCGTCCTCTCCTGCAGCCTATTGCCCAATCGGCCAGTTGACTCTGCAACTCCGATATCCTTGGTACAATACCCGCTCTTCTTGGCCCGATGCCCGAGTCCACGGCATGAAGCCTTCTGTCGATACGTCGACCGATCCACTGGCCCGACGTCCAATCTTCTGACATGTTCCTCCGGCACAACATGATTTTCCTGCTTTAATTGTCTCATCCTGATCGAAGCATCCTGCATCACTCAAAATGTATATTAAATCATAAACATATATCAAGTAGTTTCATCATCAAAATACGAGATTCAACAATGTCAAGTATTTATGATGTCAAGGTATGACATCCATTTTCAAGTATGATATTTCAAATATGAAAGATGACAAAGATAGCAATTCATCATTTTATAGCAAGATATTAATTATAAAATAGTAAGTTAAGCTCTAGATACCTTATCATAATGAAAGAAATTCATCAAGCAAACATTTCAAGTAAATATGATGAAATACATTGCATACATTTGTCATCAATTTACCACATTTTGGTATTATTTCTCCCATTTTGTCATCAACAAAAAGGAGAACAATTCAACAATGCAAGTATGATAAAAAAAATCAAGCAAGTTTCACACTCAAAAGTTCTCATCATTAAATGTTATCCAGATTAAAGTGATAGATTCCAGCAACTTCTCCCCCTTTGTCATTACATTTTGCATGAAGAAGAGGAAAGAAGGTAAGGAGGGAATTCATTAAGAACGATAAATAAGTTTTCATTAAATAAGTTTTTGTTAAAACATGCTTTCATTTTGACAAAGAGGAAGGATTCATGAAAAGGATTGAGATATCCATATGAAATCAAATCCCCACGAAATTTATCACACACATGCTTTCATTATCACACACGAGAAAGGATTTGTTAAAACATGCTTTCATTATCACACACAAAAATTCATCTTTCAAGGATAAAGATATCCATTGGAATTCCTTCAATTTTCAGAAGAGATGCATTTGTCAATGACTTCCATGTATCAAATATCAATATATGTATAAACACTTCATGCATTTATAAAATGTTTCTTCATAGCCTTTCATCATTACTTGCATGAGGTAATATCATTAATGCTTGTAGCACTCAAAAGTTAAGAATCCGAAGTACGATTAAAACTTCTCAATATTCAATAGAGATCATAATCATCATAGAAATTTTTAACATCAAAGTAAACATGATATTACATCATTGTATGAAAACATGCTCATCATTTAAAGAGATCACAACATAATAGAACCTTTCAACATCAAAGCACAGAATTCCAACATCAAAGTAAACATAGCACACAATCTTATTTACATCATCATGTAAAATTCGCATCATAAGAGGAGAAGATTTAAGTGAGTGATCCAAAGAATCAAGAAAGTCCAAAAATAAAATTTAACAAATTCATGCATTCGGACAAATTAACATTCCTAATTCTCTTCTAATAAAATAAAATTATTCTTCACTTAAAGGTTTTATAAAAATATCAGCTAATTGATGTTTTGTATTAATAAACTCTAAGATTACATCATAATTATTGATATGATCTCGTATAAAGTGATGCCTAATATCAATATGTTTAGTTCTAGAGTGTTGAATGAGATTTTTTGTTAAACATATTGTACTTGTATTATGACATTTCATGGGAATGTTTTTAAGATGAATCTTATAATCTTCTAAAGTATTTTTCATCCACACATCTTGTGCACAACATACACTAGTTACAATGTACTCAGCTTCAATTGTAGATAGTGCAACCGAGTTTTGTTTCTTAAAAGACCAAGAAACAAGTGCGTGTCCTAAAAATTGACATGTTTCAAATTTGTTTTTTCTATCTAATCTACATCCAACAAAATCCATATTAGCATAAGCAATTAATTCAAAGTTCTCGGATTTTGGATACCATAATCTTAGATTATTGGTACCTTTAAGATATCTAAGAATTCTCTTAATTGCTTTAAAATGAGATTGTTTAGGGTTATATTGAAATATAGTACAAAGTCCTATGCTAAACATGATGTCCGGTCTAGTTGCAGTGAGACAAAGCAAACTACCTATCATACCCTTATAAGTTTTTTTATCAAAGCTTTCTCCACTTTCGTCAATGTCTAACTTAGTGGAGGTACTCATAGGAGTGTTGATAGCCTTTAAACTATCCATGGTAAATCTTTTTAGCAAGTCTAAAGTATATTTTATTTTATTAAGAAAAATATCAATGCTAAGTTGTTTAATTTGTAAGCCTAGAAAGAAGGATAGTTCCCCCATTAGGCTCATTTCAAATTCTAGACTCATGCTTTTAGCAAATGATTCACATAGAGATTCATTCATGGAACCAAAAATAATATCATCAACATAAATTTGAACAATAAGAAAATTATTTTTAAAATTTTTGATAAATAAGGTAGTATCGACCTTGCCTTTAGAGAAATTATTTAAAATAAGAAAAGAGCTAAGTCTCTTATACCAAGTTCTTATGGTTTGTTTTAAATAATAGAGAGCTTTAGTCAATTTAAACACATGATTAGAGAGATTATCATTCTCAAATCCAGGAGGTTGTTCAACATAAACTTCTTCAGAAATAAAGCCATTAAGAAAAGCATTGTTAACATCCATTTGAAATAACTTAAAATTATTACTACTAGCATAGGCAAGGAGCATCCTTATAATTTCTAATCGTACCATAGGAGCGAAGATCTCTTCATAATCGATCCCTTCTTCTTGGTTGAAATCTTTGGCCACTAATCTAGTCTTATTTCTAACCACAATACTAAGTTCATCTTGCTTATTTCTAAAGACCCATTTGGTACCAATAACTAAATGGTCATTGGGCCTCAGAACAAGCTTCCACACCTCATTTCTCTCAAATTGATTTAACTAATCTTGCATTGCGATGACCCATGAATCATCTTTCAAGGCCTCGTAAATGCATTTAGGTTCAATTTGGGAGAGAAAAGTAGTGTTTGCACAAAAATTCTTAAGAGAAGAACGAGTTTGAACCCCTTTAGATGTGTCTTCTATGATTAGCTCCTTAGGATGAGCATCTACATATTTTCAATCCTTGGGTAAGGATATTTCAGAAGAAGATGCATCCAAGTTGCTAGATGGATAAAGGGTTTCATTTAAATTCAAAGCATCAAAATTTACATCATCATCAAAATCATTTTTTTTAACTTCGAAAACTTCATTAAAAATAACATGAATATATTCTTCTATAATCAAAGTTCTTTTGTTAAAGATATGAAATGTTTTAGAAATAAAAGAATAGCCAAGAAAAATTCCTTCATCCGATTTTGCATCAAATTTACCTAAGACATATTTTTCATTCAAAATAAAACATTTACATCCGAAAACTTTAAAGTATAAAACGTTTGGTTTTTTGTTGTTCCACAACTCATAAGGAGTTTTGAAAAGTAGTGGTCTTACTAGAACCCTATTAATAATATAGCATGCCATATTTACGGTTTTGGCCTAAAAATATTTGGGTAGCTTATGTTCGTTTAAGATGGTTCTTGTCATTTCTTGTAAGTTTCTATTCTTTCTTTCTACTACTCCATTTTGTTGAGGTTTTCTTAGAATAGAGAAGTTATGGTTGTATCCATTAGATTCACAAAATTCTTGAAAATCACGGTTGTAAAATTCATCACCATGATCACTTCGAATTGACGAAATCATAAAACCCTTTTCATTTTGAATAAGTTTATAATACTTAGAGAAATATCTAAAGAATTCACTTTTGTGTGCTAAAAAATAAGTCCATGTGTATCTACTATAATTATCCATGATGACAAATGCATATTTGCTACCTCCTAGACTAGATGTAGCAATTGGTCCGAATAAGTCCATATGGATCAATTGCAAAACTCTAAAGGTGCTTATTTGGTTCTTAGGTTTGAATCTACCTTTTATTTGTTTTCCTAATTGATATACATTACACACATTATCTTTGACAAACTTGATATGAGGAATTCCTCTTACAAGTTCTTTCGATGAATTTTAAGAGATTAGTTTCATGCTAGCATGACATAATCTCCTATGCTAAAGCCAAGCATCGTTATTCAAAACCAAAAAACACATTTCATTGCAAAGATTATTAATTTCAATAGTGTATATGTTATTTTATTTTAGTACAATCACATATATATTTTTGTATGTTTTTTTAATAATGCAAGCATTAGATTCAAATTTAACTATATATCCTTTATCATACAATTGACTGATGCTCAAGAGATTATGCTTTAAACCATCAACCAACAATACATCTTCAAAAAAAGGGTTGGTTTTATTACCTATGGTTCCTTTGCCAATGATTTTACCCTTGTTGTTGTCTCCAAAGATGACATATCCTTCGTCTAGGCTAGTGAGCTTAGAGAATTGAGATGGATCTCTGGTTATATGCCTTGAGCATCCACTATCAAGGTACCATCTCTTGCTCCTAGCTTGTGATGGTACATTTTTCTACAAAAAAGGATGATTTTTATATACTCATTTGACCTTAGGTGCCTCAAAAATCGATCTACATATCTTATCATGTTGCATTGAGTCATTTGAGGTTCTTTTAGGAACCCAAATCAATCTATGTGGACTACATCTTTTAAGTGGACATTTATAGGTAATATGTCTGAGTTTGCAACAAAAGTTATATTTGGTGTGAGGTGAAACATGCAAGGTCGAGCTTTTAACAAAGGTGGTTGGATTTTGGTGAGAGCTACTCACAAATCCGATTCCACTTCTCCTATGAACGTGACCCTTATTAGCAAGGATCATGTTTAAAGACTTGCTACCAACCTCAAATTTTCCTAAGGTTTCTTTGAGTAGCAAGTTTTCCTTTTTTAAGTATTTCTAGTTCATCACATTTCGTACAAGGAGTTAAACTACTATTATGCTTAACCTTTAATCTATCCAAATCACTAACAAGAGAAGCATGCTCATTTTTTAATAATTTATATTTTTTACTAATTAATTTATATTCATCAAATAAATCATGAAAAGCACTTAATAATTCATCAAAAGATAAATTTGCTTCAATTGAATTACTTACCTCATCTCCGATAGCCATTAGCGTATAGTGAGCAACTTGCTCGGTGTTGGTTGGCTCCTCTTCTTCGGATGTACTTGAGTCATCCCATGTTGCTTTGAGAGCCTTCTTCTTTGGTTGTCTCTTCTTGTCTAATGGACATTCACTTTTATAATGTCTTATCTTCTTGCATTCTTAGCATATTACTTGATCTTTCTTAGGTTCAAATTAATTTTTAGTGTTATTTTTAAATTTATTCCTTTTTATGAATTTTTTGAATTTTCTTGTTAAGAGTGTCAAATCTTTATCAAGATCTTCATCACTTGAGCTTTCTTTCAAGTGGTCTTCTTGGTTTCTTAGTGTCATATCCTCCCTGTTCTTTGCAAGTGTGTCCTCAAGCTCTTCATGAGCTTTACAAGTCATCTCATAGGTCATTAGTGACCCAATTAGTTCTTCGAGAGAAAAATTATTTAGAAGCACGCAATCTTATTTAGAAGCACACATTGAAGTAAACATTTTATTATCGTGAAGCACACAATCTTATTTACATCATCATGTAAAATTCGCATCATAAGAGGAGAAGATTTAAGTGAGTGATCCAAAGAATCAAGAAAGTCCGAAAACAAAATTTAACAAATTCATGCATTCGGAAAAATTAACATTCCTAATTCTCTTCTAATAAAATCAAATTGTTCTTCAATTAAAGGTTTGGTAAAAATATCAGCTAATTGATATTTTGTATTAATAAACTCTAAGATTACATCATGATTATTGTCATGATCTCGTATAAAGTGATGCCTAATATCAATATGTTTAGTTCTAGAGTATTGAATGAGATTTTTTATTAAACATATTGTACTTGTGTTATCACATTTTATAGGAATATTTTTAAGATGAATCTTATAATTTTCTAAAGTATTTTTCATCCACACAACTTGTGCACAATATACACTAGCTACAATATGATTAGTTCAGTTGTAGATAGCGCAACCGAGTTTTGTTTCTTAGAAGACCAAGAAACAAGTGCATGCCTTAAAAATTGACATGTTCCAGATGTGCTTTTTCTATCTAACCTACAACCAACAAAATCTGCATCAGTATATGCGGTTAGTTCAAAGTTCTCAGATTTTGGATATCATAATCCTATAATAGTGGTACCTTTAAGATATCTAAGAATTCTCTTAACAGCTTTAAAATGAGATTGCTTAGGGTTAGATTGAAATCTAGCACAAAGTCCTATGTTAAACATAATGTATGGTCTAGTTGCAGTGAGATAAAACAAACTACCTATCATACCCTTATAAGTTTTTTTATCAAAGCTTTCTCCACTTTCGTCAATGTCTAACTTAGTGGAGGTACTCATAGGAGTGTTGATAGCCTTTGAACTATCATGTTAAATCTTTTTAGCAAGTCTAAAGCATATTTTGTTTGATTAAGAAAAATATCAATGCTAAGTTGTTTAATTTGTAAGCCTAAAAAGAAGGTTAGTTACCCCATTAGGCTCATTTCAAATTCTAGACTCATGCTTTTAGCAAATGATTCACATAAAGATTCATTCGTGAAATCGAAAATAATATCATCAACATAAATTTGAACAATAAGAAAATTATTTTCAAAATTTTTGATAAACAATGTAGTATCGACCTTGCCTTTAGAGAAATTATTTAGAATAATAAAAGAGCTAAGTCTCTTATACCAAGCTCTTGTGGCTTGTTTTAAATAATAGAGAGCTTTGGTCAATTTAAACATATGATTAAAGAGATTATCATTCTTAAATCCAGGAGGTTATTCAACATAAACTTCTTCGGAAATAAAGCCATTAAGAAAAGCACTTTTAACATCCATTTGAAACAACTTAAAATTATTACTACAACCATAGGCAAGGAGCATCCTTATGGCTTCTAATCGTGCCACAAGAGCGAATGTCTCTTCATAATCGATCCCTTCTTCTTGGATGAAACCTTTGGCCACTAATCTAGCCTTGTTTCTAACCACAATACCAAGTTCACCTTGCTTATTTCTAAAATCCCATTTGGTACCAATAACTAAATGATCATTAGGCCTCGGAACAAGCTTCCACACCTCATTTCTCTCAAATTGATTTAACTAATCTTGCATTGCGATGACCCATGAATCATCTTTCAAGGCCTCGTCAATGCATTTAGGTTCAATTTGGGAGAGAAAAGCAATGTTTGCACAAAAATTCGTAAGAGATGAATGAATTTGAACCACTTTAGATGTATCTTCTATTATTAGCTCCTTAGGATGAGCATCTATATACTTCCAATCCTTGGGTAAAGATATTTCAGAAGAAGATGCATCCAATTATAAGATGGAGAAAGGGTTTCATTTAAAATCAAAGCATCAAAATTAACATCATCATCAAAAGTATTTTTCTTTACTTCGGAAACTTCATTAAAAACAACATGAATATATTCTTCTATAATCAAAGTTCTTTTGTTAAAGATACGAAATGTTTTAGAAATAAAAGAATAGCCAAGAAAAATTCCTTCATCAGATTTTGCATCAAATTTACCTTAAGCATCTTTTTCATTCAAAATAAAACATTTACATTCGAAAACTTTAAAGTATGAAACATTGGGTTTTTTGTTGTTCTATAACTCATAAGGAGTTTTGGAAAGTTGTGGTCTTACTAGAACCCTATTCATAATATAGCATTACATATTTACGGCTTCGGCCTAAAAATATTTGGGTAAGTTATTATCGTTTAACATGATTCTTGTCATTTCTTGTAAGTTTCTATTCTTTCTTTCTACTACTCCATTTTGTTGAGGATTTCTTAGAGTAGAGAAGTTGTGGTTGTATCCATTAGATTCACAAAATTCTTGAAAATCATGATTTTAAAATTCACCACCGTGATCACTTCGAATTGACAAAATCATAAAACCCTTTTTATTTTTAACAAGTTTATAAAACTTAGAGAAATATCTAAAGTATTCACTTTTGTGTACTAAAAAATAAGTCTATGTGTATCTACTATAATCATCCATGATGACAAATGCATATTTGCTACCTCCTAGGCTTGATGTAGCAATTGGTCCGAACAAGTCCATATAGATTAATTGCAAAAGTCTAGAGGTGCTTATTTGGTTCTTACGTTTGAAGCTACATTTTATTTGTTTTTCTAATTGACATGCATCACACACATAATCTTTGACAAACTTGATATGAGGAATTCCTCTTACAAGTTCTTTAGATGAAATTTAAGAGATTAGTTTCATGCTAGCATGACATAATCTTCTATGCCAAAGCCAAGTATCGTTATTCAAAATCGAAAAATACATTTCATTGCAAAGATCATTAATTTCAGTAGTGTATACGGTATTTTATTTTAGTGCAATCATAGATGTGTTTCTGTATGGTTTTTTAATAATGCAAGCATTAGATTCAAATTTAACTATATATCATTTATCACACAATTGACTAATGCTAAAGAGGTTATGCTTTAAACCATCAACCAATAACATATCTTCAATAAAACAGGTTGAATTTGTTACCTATGGTTCCTTTGCCAATAATTTTACCCTTGTTGTTGTCTACAAAGATGACATATCCTTCGTCTAAGCTAGTGAGCTTAGAGAATTGAGATGGATCTCCCGTTATATGCCTTGAGCATCTACTATCAAGGTACTATCTCTTGCTCCTAGCTCGTGATGATACATTTTTCTACAAAAAAGGATGATTTTTATATACCCATTTGACCTTGGGTGCCTTAAAAATCGTTCTACATATCTTATCATGTTGCATTGAGTCATTTGAGATTCTTTTAAGAACCCAAATCAATCTATGTGGACTACATCTTTTAAGTGGACATTTATAGGTAATATGTTTGAGTTTGCAACAAAAGTTGCATTTGATGTGAGGTGAAACATGTAAGGTCGGGCCTTTAATAAAGGTGGTTGGATTTTGGTGAGAGCTACTCACAAATCCGATTCCACTTCTCCTATGAACGTGACCCTTATTGGCGAGGATCATGTTTAAAGACTTGCTACCAACCTCAAATTTTTCTAAGGTTTCTTTGAGTAGCAAGTTTTCCTTTTTAAGTATTTCTAGTTTATCACATTTCGTACAATGAGTTAAACTACTATTATGCTCAACCTTTAATCTATCCAAATTACTAACAAGAGAAGCATGCTCCTTTTTTAATAATTTATATTTTTACTAATTAATTTACATTCATCAAACAAATCATGAAAAGCACTTAATAATTCATCAAAAGATAAATTTGCATCAATTGAATTACTTACCTCATCTCCGATAGCCATTAGCGTATAGTGAGCAACTTGCTCGGTGTTGGTTGGCTCCTCTTCTTCGGATGTACTTGAGTTGTCCCATGTTGCTTTGAGAGCCTTCTTCTTTGGTTGCCTCTTCTTGTCTAAGGGACATTCGCTCTTGTAATGTTCCAGCTTCTTGCATTCGTAGCATATTTCTTGATCTTTCTTGAGTTCAAATTTATTTTTAGTATCATTTTTAAATTTATTCCCTTTTATGAATTTTTCAATTTTCTTGTTAAGAGTGTCAAATCTTCATTAAGGTCCTCATCACTTGAGTTTTCTTTCAAGTGGTCTTCTTGGGTTCTTAGTGTCATATCCTTCCTGTTCTTTGAAAATGTGTCCTCAAGCTCCTCATGAGCTTTACAAGTCATCTAATAGGTCATTAGTTACCCAATTAGTTCTTCGAAAGGAAAATTATTTAGATCTTTGGCCTCTTAAATGACCGTTACTTTAGGGTCCCAACTCTTTGGAAGGGATCTTAAAATTTTATTAATAAATTTAAAATCCGAGAAACTTTTACCAAGTCCTTTTAGACCATTGATAACATCTGTAAATCAGGTGTATATGTCTCCAATTGTCTCACTTAGTTTCATATGAAACAACTCAAAAGTGTTCACTAAAAGATTAATTTTTGACTCCTTCACTCTACAAGTGCCTTCATGAGTCACTTCGAGTGTGTGTCAAATATGAAAAGTCGTTTCCCAAATCGACACTCGATTAAACTCATTTTTATCTAATACATAAATAAGGCATTTAAAATGAAAGTCTTCTTCTCCAACTCATTCTAATCATTCATTGGAAGAGAAGACTTTTGAAAACCATTTTCAACAATGTTCCAAAGCTCAAAATCCATTGAAATTAGGAAGATCTTCATTCTAGTCTTCCAATAGTTGCCAGCAAATGCCATCTCTCTTGGGTTTTAAACCAAACGAGAGTGAACCTTGCTCTGATATCAATTGTTAGGATCAAGAGCAGCACTAAGAGGGGGAGGTGAATTAGTGCAGTAGAAAATTCTTCGATTTCGTAAAATATTTCGTACGTTCGATGGAAATCGATTCGAAAATATAGCAACTTGAAACGTAAGAGAGCATAAGCATAGTAAAAGCAAGATGAGAAAGAGAAGCAATTTGTTATGAAATGATTTGCAGTTAAAGTAAATTGCTTAAAACAAAATGCAAACCAGAATTTAGAGTAGTTCAGTTAATGTGACCTACATCCACTTTTGGATTCCTCCTTCGTCGAGGTCACCGATATCCACTAAAGGCCTTCCTTCAATAAGTGAAGACCAATCACCTTTTATAGCTCTTTCTCCTTTTGTCGGATTAGGAGAGAACCCTTACAAGTCTCACACCTCTCTTGAATGATCTTAAAACTTAGAAAGGGAGAAGGAGGACTCTAGCACTTGTTTACTATACTTTTACACCCTAATAACTCAAGATTATAATAATACTTCAGTACCCTTTCATGTAGAAAAGGGTGGGGTTTTTATAGACCTCAATTGCTTTCAAAAATAGAGTCAAAATGTGTCTCATCCCAGATTTATGGAGTATTGGCGGTACCACCACCCAGTCTAGGTGGTACCACTACCTAACAGAGCTCGGAGATCGAGCTCTAGCGGTACCACCGCTTGACAAGGGCGGCAGCATTTACTGTCGGCGGTACCACCACATAGTCTGGGCAGTACCACTGCCCAGACCACCTGGGGTGCTGCTTTCCAAGTAGTGCCACCGCCGGTTAGGAATTCAGCATCCTGGTTAGGCCTTAAATCCGGCTCAAACCAGCCCAACTCCGAGCCCAGTTGGCCCCTAACAGAGTTGATGGGATTACCTCCCAAATTAACTCTAATTATCATTCTAACTATGCTTAAGGCAAGCATGGTCGGGTACGTCGATTTTTCACTCAACGATCCTCCGGCAAACTTTTCGGCAAGTCTTCCGGCGAAATCCCGACCAACTCTCGGCTAGTCTTCTAGTGTGCTTCCAACGATCTCCCGATGAGCTTTTGGTGAGTCTTTCAACGTGCTTTCCGTGATCTCATGATGAACTCTCGATGAGCTCCTGGTATATCGTTCGAGTCTTCGACTCCGGCCCATCATTTGCTTTACTCCTTACTACTATCGTAGTTAATCCTACACACTTATCTCAACACAAGGATTAGATCAAATAATTTACTAATTGATTTCATCATCAAAATCCGAGATTCAACACGGATTTCGGGGTACTAGCGTTACCACCACCATTATTGGGCGGTACCACCGCTTGACTCTCT
The DNA here is from genome assembly GCF_036884655.1 of Musa acuminata AAA Group. Classification (NCBI taxonomy): domain Eukaryota; kingdom Viridiplantae; phylum Streptophyta; class Magnoliopsida; order Zingiberales; family Musaceae; genus Musa; species Musa acuminata. The sequence goes on from NC_088354.1 coordinate 21,187,257, forward strand.
AACACTAGGCTGTACCACCGCTTGATAGAGCTCTCAAAAATTAAGCTCTGGCGGTACCACTACCTAGTCTGGATGATACCACCACCTAGAATACTAAGGAGACCGAGTCCCAAGCGGTGCCACTGTCGGCCATGACTTCAGGTGCTGAATGGGCTATTCAATCCTACGCAATTCAGTCGTGTTAAGGGCCCAATTGGCCCCTAACTGAGTTAGTGAGATTTTCTCCTAATCCTCACTTAACTTA